>NW_027185852.1:28475298-28482789 GCF_028583685.1 Petaurus breviceps papuanus
TGTTTATCAATCAATTTATTTTTACACCTAGCTAAATCTGTCTATCCATCTATCTGTCTATTGATCTGTCTATCCATCCACAATGACTATAACTATGTGAACAAAAAGATAACCAAAAAGAAAGTCTGAGAGCCTAAAATACCACTGCCTGTCCTGGGAAACAGATAATGAATCACACCTCCCCCATCATAACAAAATGGCAGACTATTAGAACACAATAGTATATGCACTGTTAGTTTTATTCACTGGATTGAATGTTGTTGCTTAATTGTTTTGCTTTATCATAAGGGAAGGTCAGGCTTGGAAGGAAGGCTATTGATGTAATTGATGAAAAGACATCAACAAAATTTTTTTTTAAAAAGACGTCTGAACGAAAGGGATATAATAGTAGTGACAATAATAATATCTAGCATTTATATGTTACATTAAGGTTTTCAAAGTGCTTTATCAATTTTGTCTCATGTTGTACTCTCAATAACCCTGCCTGGGAGGTAGATGAAAAATTGACTTGCCCAGGGTCACCCAACTAGTAAGGGTCCAAGGCTGGATTTGAGCTCATGTCTTTCTAACTCCAGGACTCACACACTATCCACTGCATTGCCTAGCTGCCTAGCTACTATATATTATGGGAGAAAAAAAATCAAAAGCATCATTACTAGTTGTTACTGTAGAATAAAGATAACAGCAGGGAGTCAAGATGGCGGAGTAGAAGCAGGGCCTCCACCCAGCCCAGGCTTCCACCTTCCCCAATCCATGTAAAAAGGGGACTCTGAACAAATTTTGGAGCTGCAGAACCCACAAAATGACACAGAGAAGCTAAACTCACACTGAGGACAGCCCGGCAGTCCAGCAGGAATTGGCCAGTGCAGTGCTCTAGTTGCTGAGCCCAGGCCCGCATGAGCTGGAGGTTTTAGTCCCAGGGCGGGTCTGACCAGCACTAGCAGGAGAGACTCCAGATCAGCAGCAGCTGTGGCCGTTTCCAGAATTATCAACACATAGATGCGAAGGACAAAGTGAGAGGTCAGTGCAGAATGGACTTTGAGATCTAGTAAGTGGGAGTGCCTTGGCTTTTGCCACCAGGGCAAGAAGCTGCTGAGCCATCAGGCACAGCCAACCAGAGCCACGTGACCAGTCTGAGTGGTAATCACTCTTGCTTTAACCTACTTGGATCTGGATTGCAGTCTAGGGTGGAGGTCCTGGGGTGTGTGTCCAGCTTGCCAGAGCATGTGGAGGCCTCAGAGAGGGCACCCATCTAATACCTCCAGCAGCTGAGAAAACCCCAGCATTTGGGATGAAAGCTCCCCTGTCTGGTGACAGAGTCCTGCTGTGGCAAAAAGCCCAGGGGTCAAGTGACTGAGGGGAGACATGACCAGGCAAAGGAAACAAAGCAGACAGAAGATTCCAACATTAGACTCCTATTTGGGGGACAAAAAGGAACAAAGCATGGAACAGGAGGAAGACAGTGAAGTCAGAACTCCTGCACCAAAAGCTTCAAAGGAAAATATGAGCTGGTTTATAGGCCATAGAAGACCTTAAGAAGCAGATAAGAGAAGTGGAGGAAAAATTGGGAAGAGAAATGAGAACAATGCAAGAAAATTACAAAATGAGAGTCAACAGCCTGACTTAGGAAAATCACACCTTGAAAAAGAGACTAACTCAAATAGCAAAAGAGGCTCAAAAAGGCAATGAGGAGAATGATGCCTTAAAAAGCCAAATTTGCCAGATGGGAAAAGAATCTCAAAAGCTCACTGAGGAGAATCATTGCTTCAGAATTAGATTTGAGCAAATGGAAGCTAATGGCTTTATGAGAAATCAAGATGCTGTTAAACAGATCCAAACAAATGAAAGAATAGAAGGCAATGTGAAATATTTCATCGGAAAAAATGAGATATCTCATTGGAAAAAACTGACCTGGAAAATAGATCCAGGAGAGATAATTTTAAAATTATTGGACTACCTGAAAGCCATGACCAAAGTAAGGACCTAGAAATCATCCTCCAGGAAATTCTCAAAGAAAACTGCCCTGATGTTTTAGAACCAGAGGGCAAAATAGAGGTTGAAAGAATCCACTTATCACCTCCTGAAAAAGATCCCAAAAAGAAAACTCCTAGGAATATTATAGCCAGGTTCCAAAATTCCCAGATTAAGGAGAGAATATTACAAGCAGCCAGGAAGAAACAATTTGAATATTGTGGAAACACAATCAGGATAACCCAGGATCTGGCAGCTTCTACACTGAGGGATCAAAGGGCTTGGAATATGATATTCCAGAGGTCAAAGGAGCTGGGATCAAAACCACCTACCCAGCAAAACTGAGTATCATGTTTCAGGGGAAAATATGGTCATTCAGTGGAATAGAGGACTTTCAAGCATTCTTGAAATGTTTTTAGTTGAACAGAGTTGAATAGAAAATTTGACATTCAGATACAAGAAGCAAGAGAAACATGAGAAGCTAAGCAGGGAAAAGAAATCATAAGGAACTTATCAAAATTGAACTATTAACATTCCTACATGGAAAAACAATAATTGTAACTGATGAAACTTTTCTCAGTATGAAAATAGTTGAAGGGAATAGAATTATGAGGGAATATGGGCATATGAATACATATGTAAATGTGTGTATATATGTTTACAGGTATACATAGAGGGCACAGGATCAATTTAATAGGAAGGGATAGTACTTAAAAGGTGAAATTAAGAGGTGAGAGAGGAATATAATGAGAGGAGATGGGGACAGACAAAATGGGGTAAACTATCTCATATAGAAGAGGTAAGGGAAAATGGTTACAATGGAGGGGAAGAATAGGAAGGCAAAAGGAAATGGGTCAACCTTATTCCCATTGAATTTGGCTATAGGAGAGTAGGGGTAAAAGGGATGAGAGGGGGGATGATGGAAGGGAGGTCAGGCTAAAGGGGAGGGAAGTTGGAAGCACCCACTTTTGAAAAGGGACAGGATCAAAGTAGAGAATAGAACAAGTGGGAGGTGGGATAGGAGGGAGAAAAATATAGTCAGTCTTTTACAATATATCTGCTATGGTAATGTTTTGCATTTTCCAATTTCTGGGTAATTTACATGTATTAAGCTGGCTAAATAAATCTGATTGCCCTAACTGCTACTAATCTGAAGATTGCCTTAATTGTGAACTGAAGAGCTGCAATGGGGTTGAACAGAGGTTGAGTTTTATTAGGCAACAGTTCAGAAAGATTCAGGGCAAACAGAGTTTAAGTTTTGTTAAGAAGCAGTTCAGAAAGATTCTGGGTGAACAGAGTTTGGGTTTTAGTGGGGAGAAGTTCAGAAAGGTTCAGGGCAAACAGAGTTTGGGTTTTAGTGGGGAGCAGTTCAGAAAGGTTCAGGGCTTTGAGACCTGATCACCAGAAGTGCTGTTCAGCTAAATGGAAAAGAACATTATAACTTTGATTTAAAGCCTTTTTCCTTTATAGCTTTGAGTTTAAAGCTTAAAAACAGTACAGTATTTCTGATCTTTGGGGAAGAACTGCTATTTATTGAATTTTTTGAAAGTTAAACAGTTCATTAGGTTTTGTGATTATTTATAAACATGTAATCTGTCCATTTTGAAGCACACTGGTTTTCTTTTCATACTCTCTGTTTTTCTTCTCTCTCACTGAGGTTAACAGATGGCTATTTCTATTATTATTTCAGACATTGTTTCTATCTTCAGATCTCAAATATTTTGGAGTTGTTTTGTTTTCATTTTCACCAATTGGTCCCCATGCCTGGAATGTTCTCTCTCCTCGTCTTTCCCTCTGGGCTTTCCTGGCTTCCTACAAGTACCTGCTAAAATCCCACCCTCTACAAGAAGTCTTTCCCAGTCCTTCTTAATCTCAGCATCTTCCCTCTGGTATTACCTTCCATTTATCCTGCCTCTAGATCACTGGGGTGTGTGTGTGTGTGTGTGTGTGTGTGTGTGTGTGTCTCTTTGTGTGCACTCACATGTTTGGGTATAGCAATCTGCCCACTCCTCAGTGATAGTTCCCAGAATGCTACTTGCCTTTCTTAGACATGAGCTCCTTGAGAGGAGGGGCTGTCTTTTGCTGTCCTTTGTATCCCCAGCATTTAGCACAATCCCTGACACATAGCAGATATGTCATAAATGCTAGTTGCCTTGTTGATTTTCTTTTTTCTGTGTGTATCTATCATTACAGTGTTCTCCTACCTGTCACATATACATATGAAGACATGCTATTTAATAATTCCCAAATTAATACTACTTATATAAATAACAATAAATAAATATAAATTTATATGTGTGTGTGTGTGTGTATATATATATATATATATATATATATCCCATTTCTTTGCTAAGGAATGTTGTTGCTATTATAGCCAATGATTTGCACAATTCCTTGCTGATACTGGAGTCATCTCCCTCTTCATATGTGGGTCCCCCAGACAGGGCTACCCCAGGGTCATAGTACTCTGCAGAATCATATCCCCTTAAAATCATACTTCATGGACCCACACCAATGTTTACCTTTATTAGTCAGCCAAAGGATGCAATTAGGTCAAAGCAAAGACATTCAAAGAAATAGAATACAAAGAAAGGTAACAATAAAACCTTTCACCAATACTCCTGAAGTCCATTCTCCCACAAATATACACACTGTTAGTGGGGAAACTGTACGCATGTAAGGAACACATGGGGTCAGTGCAATTGCACAAAGGGGAATCAATACAGTGAAAATGTGTGTCTAACACATTTAGAGGTATGTATATGGAAGGGACATGTGTGGTCAAGGCATACACAGGTATAATTTAGGAAATTCATGGCTCTAACCCTGCTGGGTTACTGATGTTATTCTGAATGCACAGTATCTGCTGGACATGTGGTCCCTGACACATGGGTAGCCTGGATTGACCATTGCTCTGCTGCTGTTGGACATATATTTGTGAAATATCTCTCTTTTTCCAGCTTTTGGCTCCAACTAGAGTCCTTGCTTAGAGTTTTTCCTGCTAAGCACTAAGAGTGATATCTACCATGCTGTTTTGGGCCAAAGATCCAAGGTTTTCCATATCTCTTTCCATAAGGTGGCTACACTGTTATCATACCAACAGAAATCCCTTTCCAGGAAAAAAAGAAAAACCTCCTCAGTTTTTCCTTCTCAGTCTCCTCTGGGAACAGGGTTTTTTTTTTTATCTCTATCAGGATATGCTTTTTCCAGGTGCTAGGTAACTAGGAGTGCCTCTGACCTGTATTCCAAAGGGCTTGGCACCTGGCAAAAATAATGAGGAAAAATTGTAATAAGGCAGATTTAGGCTTGATATCAGGAGGAAAAAACATCTGACAAGAGAAAACTACAAGTAGGGGGGATTTTCCTTAGGATACAGTGAGTTCCTTCTTATTGGAGATGGGCTTATTGTGAGTGGTGTCATAGAGTGGCTTCTGTTGAAAGAGTTATGTGCTAAGAGCAATCTTTGTTTTGTGTGGGAGGCAAGTGGCACTCTAGGAACCATCACTGAGGAGTGGGCAGATTGCTATACCCAAACATATGAGTGCACACAGATACACACACACACACACGCACATGCACATACACACAAGCACGCACACAAACACGTGTGCACACACCCTAATCCTGACCAGAACCTCTCGTTTTTTCCCTTTTGCCCTGAATCTCTTATATTCCCTACCCAACACCATCTACTGGTCAATGACTAGTTCTATCAGAACCCCTACTACCTAAAGAATACCGACCAAGTCCACTACAAATCTATGTTACTTAATCTCAAATGGGTCCTCAATGTATCAAGATAGTCCTTTCAAGCTTCCGTAGATGACTATTCCACTCACCAAACTTTTTTTTTTTACAAAGACTTGGAATCTTTATTCAGATCAGCAATTCACATTCCTCAAGTCTCAGACTTTGGGTGGGCCTTTTGTAGAAGAGGGGAAGGATGGAGGAGAGAAGACAAGGCAAGGCCAACCCACCTCCCTGAACATCCCCTCCATCCTGTAACCCTATCTCAGGCCACTGGATAAAGAAGGGAATAGGCAGAAGGGAATACCAAGAAGGGAAGGACCAAGGGAAAAAGAGGCCCCTGTCAAGGAGAGACCTACCCAGATGTGTGGCTTTCGAAGTCCAGCTGTGGCCGGGACAGCAGCCACCATAGGCCCCTCCCTATAAATTAAGTCCCCACAGTAGCAAGGCTGGGAATGGAGACAACCTTGTAGAAGAGAAATTTGTTCATGTCAGCTCCTTTCAAGGAAGTGCCCTGAACCCTGGCCTAAAGAATGGCTATATGGATGCAAAATTCCCAAATGAGAGGACAAACCACGGTGGGAGAATGAACAGGAATGCTGAAGGGGTCAATACTCTCCAGTTTGGTCCAGGAGAAGGGAGGATGGGGGGTTGGTCCAGTTTTGCTGACTTGGGGGACAGGGCGTGTATTACAGTAAATTCAAGGTGAGAAGGCATTGCTCAGCACCTGTAGGCACAATAGGAGAAGCAGTGCCACTGATGGATAGGAGTAGACAGGGAAGAGGAAGAGCTGGAACAGAAGGGGCTTGAGAGTTCCACGGGCTTCCTAGGAATGTCACTGCTGGAAATAGATTAACCATTCAAGGGATGGTGGGGAAGAGTGGTGATCAGAGGATCTGGGTGGCATCCCATACCCAGTCATGCCTGCCTGAGAGGCCCCACGGTTGGTGCCCATCTGCAGCCCCATGACATTCTTGCCCTCCTGCAGTTGGTTATCTGTGAAATTTCGGGGATTCTCCTTGGACTTCTTAGGGAACCAGTGAGGATCTCCAGAGAAGAACCCATCACCCTGAGCCACTGCCAGCCCACCCAGGTTCATCAGTGTCTGCTGCACACATGCCATATTCTTTCCTTCCCAGAGGTCCACCGTTTGGAAGATATCAGTGGCATTGATGCTGTAGCACTCTGCAGCCTGTAGGAACTGAGAAATCTGTTCCATCTGTTTGAAAGCCATCCTTGAAGCCTGCATCCTCTTTACCAGGCCCTGGCCTTCAGGGTATTATAGCCCATTGATAAGCTCACACAGCATGGTGCCATCTTTGAGCCACACTCATCTTTTGTGGCACTGTGTGGTAATCCACTGAATGAGAATCTGCTCCAAATCAGTATCATACTGCTTCTCAATTTTCTGTGGTATTTCCCGGCTCAGTCTGTAAGCAGGTCCCATGTGGGCCATTCTGAGATGGTGATGCAGGTATCTTTACCATGAGGCGGTGGATGGAGAGCATACCAGGCTGGCGCATGGCACACAGAGAGTGGCCTTACCAAACATTTTTGGTGGTGGTGATGGTGGTGGTGTTCAGTCATGTCTAACTTTTTGTGATACAATCTGTCATTCAAAGTCCTTCATAACCTTGCCCCTTACTTTTCTAGTCTTCTTATATGATACATCCCACCTCCCACCCTCATGTACTCTATGATCCAGGGACCTCCATGCTGTTCCTCAAACAAGACATTCTAAGCTCCTGACTCTGTATCTCTGTATATAATCAC
>NW_027185852.1:28483189-28483828 GCF_028583685.1 Petaurus breviceps papuanus
TAGTCTCCCTTGGAGAAGGGTGGGGAAAAAGGATGGTAGAGATGTCTATTCTGCCACACAAGGACAGCCCTTGAAGCCATGAGGCCTTGCCACACAGGCCTCACTCCACTTAGGGTCTTCCCGACATTTTAGAAATATTTATTCCCTACTCTTCCTTCTCAAAGTCTTTCCTTCATGAGTATCCTGAGGCAATTTTTCATTTTAGGATCAGTAATGATGATTCAGGCCAAGTTTGACATTCTGGCTAACAACCAGGAGGTGCAGATAGGTGTGGTAAGGTTATCAATCAATAAACATTTATGAAACACCTACTATGTCAGGCACTGTGCAGAGCACTGGATTAATTGCTTTTGCTTTTGATTCCTCTCAGACAGCTAATCTAGAGACTCCTAGACTGGTTTATCCTCTCCTTTCACTCCCTATTCCTTCCTATCCTCATCTACCTTTCTCCATTTCTTCCTTTCTCCTTCTTCCTCTCCTTTCCTCTTGTTTCCTCCCTTCTCCCTTGCCCTCCTCTCTCTCCTTCTCTCCTCATCTTCCATTCCCCTTCTCCTCTCCCTTCCATCCTTCCTCCCTCCCCTCTCCACTCTGTTTCTTCTTCTTCTTCTTCTTCTTCTTCTTCTTCTTCTTCTTCTTCTT
>NW_027185852.1:28483838-28514140 GCF_028583685.1 Petaurus breviceps papuanus
CTTCTTCTTCTTCTTCTTCTTCTTCTTCTTCTTCTTCTTCTTCTTCTCCTTCTCCTTCTCCTCCTCCTCCTCTTCCTCCTCCTCCTTCTCCTCTTTTTTCTCCTTCTTCTTCTCCTCCTCCTCCTCGTTTTCCTCCTTCTCCTCCTCCTCTCTCCTCTCCTTCATCCCCATACTACTGTGGCACTTTACTAATGAACAGAAGAAAACTGAATTAGGAGTCCCTTGTATGAGGCTAGATCTCAAACTCTCCAGCTGTAGTATTGTGTGGTGCTCCTGGAAGTCTGCACTGAACTCCAGGAGCTATTTTGAGAGGTACTTCACTGACTTCTTCAACTATCAACAACTAACCTAGAATGTTGGCAGTTGGCCAGCTGGAAGGAATATTATTTTATTTCTCCTTTTTGCCAGGTAGGCAAGAAGTAAACCAACTCCCATCTGCTCTCCCCTACTAAGAACATACCTGGCCAAGCTCCCAGCAGAGCCTTTATCACACCTTAGTGGGGATGGAAGCCAAGGTATGTAAGATCTAATGCTCCTTAGCCCTGAAGAGAAGCCCCAAAGAAGACTGGAAAGAGACGTGTCATTGACTTCTCACCATCTGCTTGGTCGGGAGCCATGTGCATGCAAGTGGGTCTCCACCAATTGAGCTTTAGGTGCCCACAGAGCAGAAGTTAGGGCCCAACTTACAGGATGGACAGGAGTTCAAACAGCCTTGGGCAGACCATTTGAGGAAAAAGGACGAATGCCCTGTATACCCTGGGAGCTTTTCCACCTGGTGATCTAATGACCTGGCTGCCTGAGCAGTGAATGGAGTGTGTTCTATTAGTCTGTAATCTCTGTATTAATGGAAAAGTATTGCTATTAACTAAAATGCGGCTGGGTGGCACTCTGTCGGATTTAGAGACAGGAAAACTTGATTTCAAATCCATGCTCACCCTGAACAAGTCACTTAAATATCACTCTGCTTAAGTTTCCTTATCTGTAAAATGGGGATAATAATAGCACCTAACTCTCAGGGCTGTTGTGAGGATAAAATAAGATAATATTTGTAAATCTTTTTGCAAACCTTAAAGAGTTATATAAATAAATACTCGCTGGGCAGCTAGGTGGTGCAGTGCATATAGCACCGGCCCTGGACTCAGGAGGACCTGAGTTCAAATCCGGCCTCTGACACTTAACACAAAAACTAGCCCTGTGACCTTGGGCAAGTCACTTAACCCCAATTGCCTTCCAAAGAGCAAAAAAAAGAAAGAAAGAAAAAGAATTACTTGATATTGATTAATTTTAGGGCACCTTTTAGTCCCTTCCTCATGCCATGAAGTGAGCAGTGCAGTCCTTTAAAAGAGGCTACTCAGATACCCTCAGGACTACCCAATACCACTGCTGCTTTAGTCCAGTGAGAACAGAATCCTATAGCCTGGACCACCAGTGTGCACGGTTGTGACCATAGCTCCCAATATATCTTCCGCTTTCTGCTTTGTCTCTTGCCCAATGCCACAGGATTTGAGGTAGGTGAAAATAGTAAAGTGGTATGGTCGACATCATTTGACTCATGCATAAATTGGATTTAAGTGAGGTAGAGTTGTGCCAAGTCATTGGACTCTCTCTTCCATAGCCATTGGAATCCGGTGACAAGACAAAAGAGAGGGTGACTGGTGAGGGTCTGGGATATAGTGGATGACCTTGGTGTCTTCGATATCAAACCAAGTTCCACAATGCCTGCTTCAATTGCATTTATGGCTGTTGGAATAAATTGTTCCTATCTACCCATTCCCCAGGAGAAGTCTTCACTTACTTGGAGCTCATACCCCACTAATTCACTGATAAGGTTGAGGCCTATCAGTTACCCCTGTGTTTAGCCCATCTGCTGAAATCATTTACCAGGGCGTGTACTGACAGGGAGCCTTCCTCTCTGCTCTATAACCTTATGAGGTTGCTGAGTTGGACTTCTTCCTACTGGAAAGCCTATATGTTCTGGCATATCATCCTGAGAATAGCCAGCCAGTTGAGGAGGGAGTGAGGTTCTTCAAAAAAGAATTCCTCTGGTTTCTGGATTTAACCTTTCTTGGGATGGGTTATCTCAGATGTAAAAACATGCCTTCTCTTTTCCAGGAACTTCTATGTCTGGAACCTCTCATGATATAATATCTATGTTCCAAGCTCCCCCGCTAATTATGGGCTCCCTGTCTGTGGCATCAGAAGTCAGGAACCAACTAGATGCACCTGCTTGAGATGCTACCCTTTCCTATACAATTTGTAGCTGTCACCCATATTCCTGAGCTGCCCCATTGTGTGGGTTGGGACTTAGGTGTTCTCCACACACTAGGTCAAATGACAAAAGCCTTGCTTAACGTGAGTGCCAAATCTGGAGAGGACCTCTTAAAAGATCATTCATTCGGGGTGGCCAGATGGTGTAACTAGTAAGAGCGCCAGCCCCAGAGTCAGGAGACCTGGGATTGGTTCCAGCCTCAGATACTTAACACCCACACAAAATAAGTGGCTGTGTAACCTTGAGCAAGTTATTTAACCCCAGTTGCTTTTAAAGAAAAAGATCATTCATTCCTTCTTCTTCCTATTGTAACCTGAAGACCATCTCACTCAAAACCTAGAGATCCACCCCACCCTCACCTTTGCAGGACACACTATCAACATGGCCACAGAATTGCTAGATTTGAGAATTGTAGAGAATTTCAGAGAACATCCAGTCCAACCCATCCATACTCCCAGAAAGGACCCCCACTAGACCATCCTCAACAAGTGTCATCCAGCCTCTGCCTGAAGTCTACCAGGAAGGGGGAGTCCACCCCTTTGAAGCAGCCTATTTCTCCTTGGACAGCTCTCATGGTTGGAAGTTTGGATGAAATCTACCCCAAAGTTGCCTTTAACAGAAAAACTGTCTCGTTTAGGTTACTCATACTGTGATTCTTTTTTTAAATTCTGCCTGCTGTGCTCTATATGGTCTTGCTAAGCTTGAATCTCAGCCCTTTTCTTCTGTCTCTCCTCTCCCATCCCAACCTTCACCTCTGTTATTAAGTTCCCTTTTAATCAGAACAGCCAGTCCTCAGACAAATATGGTCTTTCTAGGCCTCATCAAATTCACTCTGTGCCTGGCCAAAAGCCCTTCCTTCTTACATCATGTACCAGAAAGCCAAAAGCCCTTCCTTCTTACATCATGTACCACAAAGCCAAAAGCCCCTCACACCACTTTCTATCCCATTAATGTTCCTCCATTTATTCTCATATTCACTTCTCGTATCCTTCCTCCTCTGCCAAAGTCCCAGACTTCCTTAAGCAGGAGACAAACATTCCTTCTGCTTCTCTGACCTTCACTTCCCTGCCAAAAGCTTCACAATCCCATGAGGCTTTCTGGTTTCCTCCTAATAGTAACCTTAATTCTCCTAATACTACCTTGGGTGAGTAGTGGTCCTCAGCTCTAATGACTCTTGGGAATCCCTCTGTCCTATTCTGAACAGAGATCCCCACAGACAGCATACTTCCTGTGTGTTTCTTCTTTTTCCTATCAGGGCATCCCTTTCAGTAAGGAGTTACCCAGCTGACCACCATCGGACCCTTCTTCTCATTGGTCATAGTAGCATATTTAAAGCTTCTTTCTCCCTTCCATAGAATATGAGAAGCTGCCTCCTTCTCTCAAAGTTGAGACCCAGCATTCCTAGAAAGAACCTGCAGGCAGAATTCAGACTTGCATAAAAGAAAAACTACCTACCTACTACTATAGCAGCTATCCAGAAGTCTCCTTCTCCACCCTAACCCTGGCCTCATCCAAAGAGACTTCAACACAGATGTTGCTGCTGTCTCAAACAACCTAACTTCCCCCTTTCTTGAGCTACCTAACTCTCATGATCTGCTCCTCCACTCTGCCTCAGCTATATCCCGGGATGGGCATCCTTTTGATCTTGCTATATCTCACTAATGTTCCTCTTCCATGACCAAGAACATTGAAGCTTCTTGATCTGGTCACAATCTCCTATCCCCCATCTCTTCCTAAGCCTTTCTCCTCCTAAACCTATTCTTTTTCTCATGAATGTCAATCCCTCCATCCTTTAGTACTTTCCCAGGACATCCCCCCATTCTGGTGATACTCTCCTCTCTTTCTAATTTCCACTCCTTGGAGAACCAATGATCCTCCTAAAGCACAGATCTGAAACAAGTTGAGATTTGTATTAACTGATGCAGTGAAGTGAGCAGAACCAGAACAATTTATGTAATAAAAACACAACTTTGAAAGACTTGGGAATGTTGATTCAATGCAATGGCCCACCATGATTACTGAATGATGAAGCATTCTGTCTACCTCCTAAGTGAGAGGTGATGGACTTAGGATGCAGAGTGAGGAATATGGTTCTTGAAAATGGCCAGTGTGGCAATGTGTTTTGCTTGACTATGTTTGTGTAATGGAGCATACCTTACATGGACACCTCCTGCAATCTCTTTCATATGGGGAAGAGTAGCTTCCTTCAGGTGGCTGCAGAGCCAGACCAGGCTGCATTTGAAAACTACCACAGGATTACTCTGTTTCCTATTGCTTCCAGAAGATGAAGATCATTCATAGTGCACCTACAGCAAAGGTACCGTAAACTGAACTGGGATGGAGGAATGCCATCTCCCCTCTTCTAGCCCTTGATGTTTGGGGTGTTTGTTTCTGTCTTATTTCATTTGTCCTTCTCAGTTTTACTGGGTTGTGGTCACTGTACATGTTACAACTTCTGGAGCCACAGGTAAGACGTGGATGACAGGTGGTGGATAAGCAGCCCTCCCACCAGAGGTACTAGTCCTCCCTGAGCACCATGCCAATTCAAACTGAAAAAAACAATCTCTGCCTTCAAGGAGCTTACATTTTAATGAGGGAAGTCAATACAAAAAAGGAAACTAGAAAGCAGGGCATGCATATGGGGGATATGGTACCTGAGCAGGGGCATGATAGAGAAAGTCTGAAAGGTTTGGGGGAGCCCTGGAAAGGATGAAGACATGGCTGGCCTGAGCACTTTCCTTAAAATGGAGATTCTGTAAAGACCCAACCAATCAGAGGAATGGATCCCATGGGTAGAGGGTTCTTCCAGTATAAGAAGTCCAGGGGGTATTAAAAAACTCTTTTGTGATGCATCCACAAATTTTGCAACCTCTACCCTGCAAAGCAAGGATATTATTATTATTATCATTTTATAGATTAATAAACTGAGACTTATAGTGGAGAAAATTATAAATTATCAAAAAGGAGGGTGGTATAGTGGATGGCTCAGTTCTCCCTCTGACATCCTGGCCCTATGACCCAGAGCAAGTCATTCCATTGACCCATGGCCCAAAGAACTAAGATTAAAAGTTACAAAGACATCTTATCTGTCTGTAACAACAGAGGAAGTTTCCATACCAGGAGATCTGTACCTCAATGAAATCACATGAAAAAAATTTTTAAAACTCTGAACAACAACCATATCAAGAAATCATAAGGACCATCAGACAGATACAAGCCAAGTGTTCTTGCAGGCTCAAAGGATGGAAAGGTCACTTTCAGCTGGTGTATAAGAAAAGGCAATATGAAGGAGGAGACTAAGGTTGAGATAGGGGGTAGGGAATGGGGATAGTAGAATTCAAGGATTCGATTTATTGTGGCTCTTATTATATTCTAGCTCTTGCCTCATATTATTGCATTGTATTATAACTTTGCATTGCTATCATGTCCCCTCCTTAACTGTGAGTTCCCTGAGGACAGCCATTGGGTCTAATTTAAAATTGGGGTCTTCTCCAGTGCCAGCCCATGGCATAAACACAGTAAGTATTTAATGGTTATTTGAAGCAGATAGAGAAAAGAATGGATCCAGTTTCTTAAGAACTCCACAAATGTTCTCCCTACTCACAATTGCCTCTTAAGACCCTTGGCTTCCTTCAAAATTCAGTGCAAACGCTAAGTTCTATGGGGGGCCTTTGTGAGAGGGCAGCAGTTTCTGGACTCGTCTCCTCCAAGATTCCCTTCCATCCACTCTGTGTGTTTCTGGCATGAAGATAGTGTCTATGAGGTCATCCATCCCAATTGGGATGAAAGATCCTTGAGGGAGGGGCTTTTTACATTTCCTTGTATGCCCAGGGATTGGCTGGCACATAAATGCTTTTCAAAATGTGTGTGTGTGTGTTGTGTGTGTGTGCGTGTCTGTGCGTGTGTGCGGTTTATATAGAAAATGCTTGTCAATTGACTAAGACATCACTGCCATCTGGTGGCCACTCTTGGGATTGTAGACAGTCTCCAGGAGATTTAGAATCCCAATCCAACAAACCTTTAATAAGCACTTTCTCTGTGCCAGACTCTGTGCCCTGTGCTGGGGATACCAAGATAAAGGCAAGACACTCCCTTCCCTCAGGAGTTACATCCTATGGAGAGAAGCAGCATGTACCCAAGGTAAAGGGAGACAGGCAAAGCAGTTGGGGGATTGGGAAAGGCTTCTTGGAAGAAGGGGCCCTGAGTTGAGTCTTGTGAAGGAAGCTAGGGATTCCAAAGACTGAACTGAAGAGAGGGCACATTTAGGCATCCGGGACAGCCTAGGCAAAGGAATGGAGGTGGGAAGTGAGTCACATGTGAGAAGCAGCAATGACTCAGTTGGACTGGAAGATGGAATATTGAAAGGGGAATAATGTGATATTTGCCTAGAAAGGTAGGATCCAGACTGTGACAGGCTTTAAATGTCCAACTCCACCCCTACTCCCCTCTCTCTCTCACACACACACATACTGTTTCTAGTTCTGTCCTCTAGGGCCAAGACCAAATTCAATCCCTCTTCTATGCAACAGCCCTTCAGATTCTTGAAAATGTTTCCTATGCCCCCCCCTACATCTTTTCTTCTTCAAGCTGAACATGTCCAGTTCATTCAAGCCATAGTCTCAAGTACCCTCCCCACCCCTGTTACCTTCCATTGAATGTTCAACATCCATCCCAAAGTTTATCCCTAAAATGGAACCCACCCATCCACATGGCTTTTGACTTCCTCTTCCTTCCTCCTCCTTCTCCCTTCCATCCTTTCTCTATTATTCTTCTTCTCTCCCATCACTCCTTCACCATCCTTATTCTTTTTCCTCTCCACATTTCCAGAAGGGATGACCCCAGTGCTCTAGATTCTAATCTATGGTATCATCTTTATTATAGTCAAGAGTGAAGGAGAGAAACAAGAGAGGTCTTAGCCGGGCAGGTAAACAGTCAGACAGATGACTGAGAAAGGGAGGACTCCTCATCCTCTGTTCTCTGGGGCAGTGTTAGGGGAGTCTTTTCATCCAGAGGTGGATCCCATTTTGAGACCTAAGAACCAGCCTTGAAATAGGCAGGGGAGGTTTTGTGGTATCTGGCTTCAGCTCAAATAAGAGCAGGGTCAGAGCAAGAACCACCTTCATTTCATTCATGGCAAACTTCTGTCCAATGCAGTTCCTAAAAACATGGAGGAGAGAAGGAGAGAGAAGAGGTTTCAGATTACTTTAACTCAAGACCTAGCAGAGATTCATTCAATCTCAGTCACCCACTCTAGCATTCAAGACTTCCCACAGCCTGGTCCCAGATACATTTCTAGATTGACTGCCAGGGCCCTTGGCCCTGGACAGGGATGTTCAAGACTAAGGGGAAAAGACCAACAAATGTTATCAGTTATGCATCTGACATTAACCATGTATCCAAGGCTTATCACCACCAAACATTTCCATATTTTCTTTGCCCAAGACTTCAGGCAACTCTTGGTGTAACCCAACACCCAAGATGTCCCCAGTGACACTCACAACATAGCAAAACACAACAGACAAATTAGAAAAGTCACCCAGGGGTACTCCACCCGCACAACCATATCACTTTATCACAGAGATGTCTTGATTTAGCTCTATATAGTTTCCTCGTTCCTAAAAAGCAACAGGAGTAAAATAGAACAGCATAACAAAACCTGCAAAAAACCTTGGTCTTCAATTTTTATGAGCTGGTTTCAGGCAGTTAAAGAGATACTGGAGGCTGGTGTCCTAAGGACTTATAGCAGTAGATTCTTTCTTCTCACTCCCACCACTGCACTGAACTTTGTTTCTTATGGCAGAAACACTGAACTCCCACCACTACAACTTCATATCTCCTATGAATGTTCCCAGTAAACCAAATAATTACTGACATTTAAATAGTCAATCATTTGGCAAGCATTTGTTTTGTTTTGTTTGTTTTTGCTTTTGCTTTTTTGGCAAGCATTTGTTAAACATTTCCTCCATGCCACATATTATGCTAAGTGTTAGGAATAAGGCAAAAAATAGTCCCTACTCTCAAAGAGCTAGGGGAGAGAATGCTGCAAAGTACATTACATGCCATGTACACATTTTAAGTTAAATGCATCCATCAGGGAGAGTCTGAGATTTAAATCATGGTACTTGACTAGGGAAAACTATTTTTTATCATTGGTCTCTCCCATTACCTGCTTCATTGGGGAATTCTAGTTTCTAATTCCAGAACTGGAATTCTGGGGGGAAAGGAGAAGCTAGAAATCAAAACTAATGTTTCGGGGCAGCCAGGTAGCACAGCGAGTAAGAGCACCAGCTCCAGTGTCAGGATGGCCTGGAGATCGAATCCCGGGCTCAGACACTTAGCACCCACTCAGAAACACCTGGCTGTGTAACCTTGAGCAAGTTACTTAACCCCAATTGCTTAGGGGCGGCCAGCTGGCTCAGCAAGTAAGAGCACCGGCTCCAGTGTTGGGATGACCTGGGGATAAAATCCGGGCTCAGACACTCAGCACCACACCCAGAAATAATTGGCCATGTAACCTTGAGCAAGTTACTTAACCCTGATTGCTTAAAAAAGAAACAAAAAAAAAACTAATGTTTCCTACTCAAGCACCATGATTCAAGCCTCACATCCTCCCAAGCAGGTAGAGGGGCTACAGGAGTCAGGGAATAGTCAAAGGTAGTTTTAATGTAATGGATATATTTTTATTCAAGAGTAACTCAGTGTATCTCAGGACAAAGAAAATCACCCAGTTCTAGAGATAAGAATAAGGCTTAAGAAAAGACTGCTTTTTAGCTCCCCTTTGTATGTTGCCTTCTCTCAGTAGAACATAAGTTCATTGAGGACAAGAACTGTCTTCCTTTTATGTAGTTCAAATAAAAAGGATCTTCTCAAGGTAATAATCAAAACATCCATAAGACATTGCTAGAGTTGATATTAATGATTAAGAGTTTTCATTTTTTTTATATCCTCATGCTTTTTGTCCAAGTTCAGAATATCATAGTTCTGAGTCAGATTCATCTCAATACACATTGCTGAGTATAAACTTAAAGAAAAATGAGATCATAGGGATGGCTCATTTGGTCTTCATAGCAAAGTTATAAAAGATCAAGAAATAATAAAACTAAATGTAGAGAATGTGAAACATCTCATAAGAAAAACACCTGATCTGGATAACAAATCAGTAAGAGAAAACATAAGAATAATTTAGCTACCTGAAAGCTATGATAAAAAAAGAATCTTGATACAATAATACAAGAAATAATTAAAGAAAATTGTCCTTAAGCATTAGAACAAGAGAGGAAAGTAGAAATAGACAAAATCCAATGATCAGCACCTGAAAGAGATCCCATGAGGTAAACCCACAGGAATATTGTAGTTAAATTCTGAAACCGCTATATCAAGGATAAAAATATTACAAACAACAAGGGGAAAAAACAATTTAAATATGGTGGTGCCACAATTAGAATAACACAAGACCTAGCAGTGGTGACACTAAAAGACCACAAGTCTTGAAATACTACCTATCAAAGAGAAAAAGAACTAAGGTTCCAGCTAAAAATATCATACCCTGAAAAGCTAAGCATAATCCTGAATGGAAAAAAGGTGAACATTTAATGAACTGTCAGACTTTCAGGATTTTGTTTAAAAAAAGAAATCTGAACTTAATAGAAGATTTGACATACAAGAGCCAAGAGAAATACAAAGTGCATACCGAAAACTAATTACAGGGACTTAATAAGGACAGACTGCTTACCTTCTATATATGTAAAATATATGTCTAGGATTGCCATTAGCAATGGGGTAGTTTGTAAGAAAGATTGGGAAAGACCTGAGTATGATATGACTTTAAAAAATTAAACCATTTAGGAATAACTAAAAAGAACAATTATCTTACACAAATGAGATGCTAGAGGAAGAACTGACACAGAGGAATTAGATGAGGGAAGAGGGCTGGTAGTTCCTGAACCCCACTTTCATCATGAATGGTTCAAGAGGGAACAATACATATATACATATATACATATATACATATATATATATATATATATATATATACGGGCATAAAAGTCTCCTAAATTCAGAAAGAAATAAAACGATAAGGGGATAGGGAGAGGGGAAGGGATAAGGGAAGGATCTTTACAGGGGAGGGGGAGGGAATAGATTAAAGGGGGGTATAAAAGGGTGTTTAGATTAATGGGAATGGGAGGATAAGGGAGGGATCCTAGGAGGGTAAGTATGTTAAGTAATAGGAGCACAAGGTAGCAGATAGAAGCAGAGGAATCAGGAGGTATGGGAAATAAGAGATATGCACCAACATAAAACAGATCAGGAGTAGAATTTGTTAGGGGAGAAGGAGCAGGGGTGATAATCATGATCTCAAAGTTAAGGCTAAAATAGATTTAATCAAAAGAGAAAAATAGGGAAACCGCGGCATCAGGCATATTTATCAGCATTGTTTTGGACTATTTAAAATAACTAGACAGTATGAGGTCGGAGTATTGCTGTGGTGTAGGAGATGACAAGTTGGTGGACTTGGAAAAATATGGAAAAATTTGGACTTATGAAGAAAGAGGTTAGTCACCCTCAAAGAAACAGAGAATAAGTATAGTACAGTTCTACATAGATGCATATGAATGAATATGTCTCTATATGTTTATGATTATTGCTAAGGATATATGGGTATATTGTATATATGTATATCTTTGGGTGTATATATATCTATATGGGTATGTATATGTATATATTTGTATGTGTATATGTGTGTGTGTGTGTGTTTGTTGTGTGTCTGTGCTCAATTGCATCCTGGGGGGAGGAAAGAAAAACAATAAAGTAAAAAGTGCACAGCAGAGAACAAAAAAAAAAACTAACAAGGAAGCAAAGAAAAGATGGGCAGCTCTCAACACAATGTCTAGTATTTATTATATAGGCTTTCTTGAAATGGAAATTTATTGCTGTATATCTTGAATCCTCTTACATTCTGTGCACATTTTCTTTTTTGTAATATTTTGATTTTAGTATTTAAATTTTTTCTTTTCTTATTTAAGTTTAAAATTTTTTTTAATTACAAATTGAAAAAAGAGACACGAATGTAAAGCCCTGAAGAGCTGATTTCCTGGCTTGACGGTGATGATTCTAGAACTGGAATGACCTGCACAATTCAAGTTCCAGAGATGCCCTGGGTGTGACCTGCACTGCGAATGCAGAGCAGGCCAGGAATGAGCCACTGGCACTTCCTCTATCCCCGGGGGATGATCCTAGGGAAAACTCAGCTCTTTCCCAAGTCCTTCCTTCCCTCGGTCCACAGAAAGGTCTGGATCTACCCCTGGATATTCACTCATTTTAGATTCTCTGTTTCCCTCAAGAAGCATTAGACCAGGGTTGGGGGAACTGTGGCCCCAAGAACACATGTAGCCCTTTGACTGACTCCAAACTTCACAGGAAAAAATCCCCTTAATAAAAGGATTTGTTCTGTAAAACTTGAGCTCAAAAGGCCACACCCAAGGACCTAGAAGGCCACAGGTTCCCCACCCCTGCATTAGACTCTCCACTGCTTACTTTCTCTTCTAAACCATTCCCAATGTCAGTCTCTCTGTATATCCCTGACACCTGGCGTAATTTTGACTGATGATTGAGTGATAAGATCAGAATTTCCTGGGCACTGTTTGCAATCCCAATAATTGCCACTAGGGGCAATAGGTACTATCCGATTCCTGTGGCAAAGGGAATTCAAAGAAATTGCTTTCCTCTCTGCACTTGGATCTTGCTTGTTTGAGAGTACCCTTGCCACTTTCCAACTAGTGCTGGTAAAGATAGTTAAACATGAATTATCTCGTTGTCATTGGAAAGACCAGCCTATCGCTCCATGGGCGACCTCACCACCACCCTCCCAACTGCCTTCTTCTCATTTGTGTGCTCCTCAAACCCAGCCCAACCCATGACTCCCTGAAGTGCTTGGCCTTGATCCCACATGAGGCCATCCCCTACCCCAAGCATGCTTTGCAGCTCCCTTTCATGGGCTGTCCATCCCTATTGGAATGTAAGCTCCTTGAGGACAAGAACCATGTTTCTTTTTGCTTGCAGTTGTATCACCAGTGCTTGGCATAGTGCCTGGCACAGAGTAAGTACTTGACAAATGCACTATCATCTTCCTCTCCATCTATCTACCTACCTACTTATCTATCTAAGACATTGGAAGAATGTAAAAGTTGGATTAAAATGTTTCACTGTCTTACCAAAAAAAAAAAAAAGCTGGTTGGAAACCATCAATTGACAAGTGCCGACTTCATAGCCCCTCTTTCAGTTATGGGAGTCACAAAGTTCCATAGGAAAACATGAAGACTAACCCAGAGGAGCTGGACAAACTTCTGAATTGGTCGTGTCCCCAGAGCCTCCAAAGTGTAAGAACCTTCTAGAATTTGATGTTTAGTGCCACAACTGTATTAATATCTAAGCTTCCCTTTTCAAACCATGCTTATTCATATGTGATTGAAGAAAACTAGAAGTAGAAAGGTCAAATTGTTTTAAAACCTACAAAGCCATTTGGAAACTAATGGATAGATAAATGTGGATGTTCTTTCAAAGGCTTAGTGAACTGCCTCACACATGCATCACTGTTAGCCTGTGCTGATCCAAGCAAGCCTTTCATCCTGCATATGGATGCCAGTCTGCTGGACTTGGGACCAGTTCTCCTCTCCCAAAGGAGTGCTGGCTGCCAGGAATTAGTCTCTCTTGCCAAAAGAGAACTCCATGAAACATAGGACCTTGAGAAAGTTGATTCATTGAGGACCCCTCCTCTATTCCAATCAGTATTAATCAATTTGATACGATTCCATAGGGGTAGTGCCTGTAAGTTCTGTATATTTGGCCCCTGAGCTATGAGCTGCAGATTGTAAATTCACTTGCTTAATCATAGGAAGTTAAGGAGAGGCCCTCCACCCTTGTTTTTCCTTGGCATGGTGACCAAGCCCAGTGTGGTGGAGGTGATTCAACTAAAGGAAAATCCCCCAATTTATTTTTGTGCCTCTGGACCATTCTTTCTTGTTCAGCACAAGCAGGTGACCATTTTATGACCACTTAGTGGAGATGCCCCATACTTCTTTCAATCTGTGACCCACCTCCCACTAATATGTCATTTTGAACCCTCAAGAGCCAGGTCTATCAACCAATAGGATTCTGTTTTTGCCATGTCTCTTTAGCATATTTGGGTAAGAATAAACAATGTATTTATCCATACTTTATATAAGTCACATAGGAATATGGAGTCTAACAGTAGGGCTCTATAATAGCCCTCGAACTTTAATGTAATGTCCATTACTTGTTTACCAGCTGCAGAACTCACTTGCACAACCATAGGAATGTGACAAAGTGCAGTGGCAAGGTGGCACAGTGAATAGAGCACCAGTCTGGGAGTCAGGAGGATCTAAGTTCAAATCTGGCCTCAGACACTTAACCCCAACTTCCCTGGCTTCCCCCCTCCAAAAAAAGAAAAAAAGAATGCAACAAAGACATTTCCATCCTGTTTTGCTCAAATTCCATGACCAAACCAAGCACGGGTAGTGGCATGGTATGAAAAGTCCCCCCAAGATGTTCTTAGAGCATATGTATAGCTCCTGCCTAACCTAAGAAGAAGCTGTTCACCTTTGACCACCTATTCAGTGGAGATATTCTTTGCTTCACCCAACTTGTCACCCTGCTGACAGATCATTTTTGCTTTTTTTAGCTTATGTATCATGTGTCAACCAATGGAATTATTCTGTAGTTGGTATGAGTTCTTGAATGTCTAGATATCTAACCCTCCATAAAAATAGGGCCTGGAAGGAGGGGGCATCTCAGATTATGAGGAAGATCTGAGGTCCACTTAATAGAAGGGACCATGAACCCTTTAATAAAGTACCATTGGCTCAGAGCTCTGCCTTAGTCTCTCATAGTATAGGCTGAATACTTTTTATCCTCACATTACCATACACCAACTGAAGTTCTTGGTCTACAAGCAAGTTGACACTGAAAAGTTCAAAGCCCATTTGTCTGGAATTAACCTTCTGAGAGTGAACTTACAGAAAACCTCTGATTTGGATTTTGACCACACTCAGTTAGATGCTGCTTGCTACAGATGGCTAGCTTTATGTGAATTTAGCAGATATCATCAGCCAAGGACCACTAAGGTAAACGTAAGTGCTCTGTCTCAGAGGCCATGTGATGGTGATACTGAAGGAAAAGATAAAGTTTTAAGAAAATGACAAATTTTGGATAAAATGTGATAAAATTGGAACACTAATACAAGGTGGAGTTGGGAACTGATCCAACCATTCTGTAGACCAATTTGGAACTATGTCCAAAAGGCTATAAAACTGTGCATACCCTTTCACCCAGAAATACCACTTCTTAGGTCTGTATCCCAGAGAGATCACAAAAATGGGGAAAGGACTCACATGTACAAAAATATTGATAGCAGCTCTTTATGTGGTGGCAAAGAATTGGCAATTGAGGGGATGTTCATCAATTGGGGGGATGGCAGAACAAGTTGTGGTATATGAATGTAATGGAATACTATGGTGCTATAAGAAATGATGAGCAGGTGGGCTTTAGAAAAACCTGGAAAGACTTATATGAACTGATGCTGAGTGAAATAAGCAGAACCAGGAGAAGATTGTACATAGCCACATAGTACAATGATTAACTTTGATAGACTTAGCTCTTCTCAGCAATGCAAGGATCTAAGACAATTCCAAATGACTCACAAAGGAAAGTGCTGTCCACATCCAGAGAAAGAGCTCTGGAGTCTGAATATGGATGGAAGCAGACTATTTGCTCTCCCTTTTTTTTTGTTTCTTATTTCCCATGGTTCTTCCCATTGGTTCTAAGTCTTCTTTACATCATGACTAATGGGAAAATATGTTTAATATGAATGTAGAAGTAGAACCTGCATCAGATTGCACACCATCTTGGGGAGGGGGAGGGAAGGATGGGGGAGAAAATTTAAAACTCAAAAATCTTATGGAGGTGAATGTTAAAAACTAAAAATAAATTAATTATTTTTTAAAAAAGAAAAGATAAAGTTCTATGTGACACACAGTTAAGTGGGCCACAAACAAATGGAAGTGTAATTGAGAGGTGGTGATTTCCTCCAGACCATGTCATCAGTGAGTGTGAACTTTGTTTCACTGAAGCAGCCTTCACTACCTGAGTTGTCTGTAGAGTCAAATGGCTGGCAAAAGACTATAAGAAGTGATCTTAGAAATAAAGCCATGGTGCTAAAGGACTCAGGTTTCATTCCCAAGCAAGCACCCTCCTGTTGAGACAATAGCAGGCACTAGAGAATTCTACCAGAATGCAGTTGATATGGTGCCTGGAAGCCAGTGGGGCTGCTGAATGCATATTATTCTATAAAAGTACTGCATGGAGACTTTCAATGGATAGGTCAAGAACCCCCCCCCAGTTACTAAGAAACCAATTTTACTCATTCAAAATGTCACTAAGAAGAGAGAAGCTGGGGGGCTCCGGGTATTCGAAGAAATGCTTTAAGCCTTAGCCAGCCTTTAGAGCTGAGCTCTGGAAAGAGATAGTGAAAACATCAGCCATGTACACTAGTAGCAACAGATCATTTCACCAGGCAAATCCAAGCAGGAATGAGAAGCATCTGTGTTGAAGAGAAGCTAATGCGTTGTGGGAGAGGTGCTACTCAGAGTATGGATTTCCCACGGGATCCACTGTAAGCATAGCAGACACCAAAAACAAGCTACTCAAAGAAATGCTCACTTTAGAGGGGTGAGAACACCAGCCTGCTGCTTTGGGCTTTGGAGTCTCATGGAATGGGGAGGGGGGAGAAACACTCATGGCCAGGGCATCTCTTGACTAAGAAAGTCTGGATGAAGCCAACCATGACTCCCACTCAGAAGAGCCCTGACAGAAACAAACTGCTGTGAAGGAACAAGCCTTTATTAAGCACCTAATATGGGCTGGACACTGTGCTAAGTGTTTTTAAAAATAGCATCTCATCTGATTTCCACAACAACCCTGTGCAGTAGGTACCCCAATTTTATAGCTGAGAAAATTGAGGTAGACCTAAGACACATAGGTATTATGGGTCTGAGGTATTGAACTCAGATCTTCTGACTCCAGGCTCAGCATTCTATCTACTGTCCAGCCTCAGCCTTTGTAGGCTTGGCGTAGCTTCTCTTGCCGGTTTCTCTTCCATTCAGGGTCCGGAAGGAAACCTACACTCACCCCCACCTTCTGTGTCTGACTCATTCATTCATTTATTGCATTTATTCATTCAACACCTGTTTTCTCAGAAGGAACTCATGCTAGCCACAATGACTCACCTGGGTCCTGCAGAGAAGGGCAGGTAGGCATGGGAATGCTGGAGGGTCACATTCTCGGGGGAGAAGCGGAGAGGATTGAACACCTGCAAGAGGACCCCTGGATCAGTGGAGTTGGGTTGGAGGCTGTTCACCACACACACACACACACACACACACACAAACACCCAGCCCCCCCCACACACACACACATCCCATGCTGATTCGTGCTGTCTTGAACCAGCCAACGGAGAGAGGATTCAGGGGCTAACAATGCCAGAGAGGGTCCATCTTTCAAGCTTTGGAGGACTCTCCTCTAGCTCTCCACAAACTCCACACATGTCCATACCACCTCCCCTGAGTCCCACCCCCATCGTGGGGGCCAACATACTTCTGGATCTTCCCACACCCTGGGGCTGTGGTGAAGAGCATATATGTGCAGAGAAACTGCGTTTCCTAGGGAAAGAAAAAGAAAAAGCCATGTAAGGTAAACAGCGACCTTCTCCAGAATAGCAGCAGAGGGCAGGAATGGAAGGCAAAGGCTGCTGCCAGCTCTGCCCTCACCTGTGCAGGGCTGTGTGTGTCAATGAGCCTTATTGAAGGCTCAGGGCAGTTGACCTAGCCCACCACTTCTGTTGTTCAGTCATTCCAGTCATGTCCAACTCTTCCTGACCCCATTTGGGGTCTTCTTGGCAAAGAACCAGGAGCAGTTTGCCATTTCCTTCTCCAACTCACTAACAAAAGAGCTAAATGATGTCTAATAGTTTCCAAATCATGACTGACCAGGCAGGCCCCCAAAACAGTTAGAATAATGATTCCTCCTCCACCACCACAAGGCTAAGGATTACTGATTGCACATCTGGCAGATTGTCCCTGCCCAGTTTAGTCCGAAGAATGCACTAGATAGGGGCTCAATTAGTATTTGCATAATTATGTTTGCCCCCAAATGCCCCCTTGAACCTGGGGTGGCAAGGGCTTCCCTAGGGGCTCTCATGCTACAAAAATATGGACAAAGTTAAGTTTTGTGGGGGTTAGGGGAAGGACAGAAAATAAACATTTATGTAGTATTTACTATTTGCCATCACTGTGATAAATGTTTTTGCTTCTTTTTTTGCTTGTTTTATAAATATTAACTCATTAGATACTCACAATAACTTTCTGAGATAGATTCTATTATTGTTGCCCATTTTACAGTTGAGGAAATTGAGGCAGAGGTTATTTGCCCAAATTCACACAAAGGTCAAATTTGAACTCAGGTCTTCCTGATTCCAGTACAGTGATCTATCCCTTATCTCCCTCACTGAGGGCCCCCAGCATGGCAGTGGGAAGTGATAATCATCGCTTTTAGTGCAGGGCTTTGAGCTTTACAAATGTCATTGCACACATTGTATTATTTGACTGGTAACAACCCTGAAGGACAAGTGCTGCAGTACCATTATCTCCATCTCACAGACAAGAAAGAGAAGTTTGCACATTAACAAACTGCTAGCAAGTGCCTTAAGCAATATTAGAACCCAGGTCTCTGGACCCCAAGTTCAGTCTCCTTTCCATAGTCTCATTGGGAATGGTGGCTCTGGGGCTTTCAGAAGGAGCCCTAAGCAATGGGCAGTGGTTGGGGGGGGAGGGCCCCTGTTTGGGTGGAGGGGTGAAGAGAAGAGATCCAAGTCCTTTCCCCACCCTAAAAGGTTTTCCTGTTAAGGAAAAGAAAAAAGTGTTCAGGGTATACAGGCTGGCTATAATGGATTTCAACTCTTATTTTACTTCTGTTTTCTCTGTCATGAAGTATAATCTCTGGATTAGAAAGGAAGAATCATAAAGGGCTAAGAGGGACTGTGAGGATAACTGTGAGACATGTTTGGGACATGGACAAGTACCTTGGACAATTCCCTTCCCCCCTCCTTGGTTTCTGCACCTAAAAATTGGGGAGACCCAACAAGATATTTTTTATAGTCATGTCCAGCTCTGAGACCTCCTCTTTCAGAGTAATTTTGATTGTTGTGGTCATGTCCTTTGTTCTCAAAGAGGACCATGACATCAGGAAGATGATGCCATGACTTGCAGTTGACTTTGATTGGAGTGAGGGAAGGCTGTGCAAGGTCACCATCCTCACTTTCTCCTCCAGAGCCAGCTGGGTCCAGTGGCCAGATATAGATCAGGACTACTGGAGATGGCCCAGGATGCATTGGGAGACCTTGGCCTTTTTAAGCTAAAGTCTTTCTGAGTTCTCACCTTGCCTGAGGCAACCACCCATCTCGACTATTAGCACTCCCTTGAATACCACATTCCCTTTTTTCTCTACTTTGTTTGGAAGGGGAAGAACCTGGTGCTGTTGACTAACCTTAGTGAGTTAGTAAGGAGGGGTACTGTGCAATACATTGACCTCCCTGGGAACTCCTTTGAGCTTGAGACCTCCTTTGAAGTGAATAGTAAACAGGTCAGACATTACTGGCCCAGGTGTGATAGGTGTGAGCAGAAAACAAGAGAGATGAGTGGTCCCTTCTCCGGGGCAGGAGAAAAGCTAACCTGCCTGGCAGGATTTGAAAATAAGGTCTGGCATAAGATATATTCTCATTTGAAACTAGAGTGGAACACGGACCTCAAGGGTGAACAGAAAACCACACAGTTTTAGAATCTTAAAGCTCACTTGATCTCTTCTCAGAAGTGGGCAGGAGCTCAGAAGTCGTCTGCTCCAAGCTCCCGCCCTTCCAGTGGGTGCCCCACAAATATGGAGTATGAGTGAAAGTAGGAGAGGGCACCTGCTCTTAAGAAGCGTCCATCTGGAAAGGCGATGCTCTCTTTGATATCCCTGCCAATGGACGGCACAGGAGGGTAGAGACGCAGGGCTTCCTTGATGCACATGGTGGTATAGGGAAGCTGGCCCAGGTGGTCCCTGGAATGAAACAGAAGGCAGAGAAGGGGAAAAGCATTTATACAGCACCTACTATATGCTAGTACCTCACAAATATCTCATTTGATCCTCACAGCAGCCCTGTAAAGTCGGTACTGTTAGCACCCCCATTTTACAGTTGAGGAAACAGGCAAACAGAAGGCAGGTGCCTTAGCCGAGATCACACAGCCAGTAAATGATTCAAACACAGGTCTTTCTGACTCCAGGCCAAGCACTGTATCCACTGCACCAACAAACTGTGATAGCACTGTCCTCCAAAACTGGAGTGACAAAAAGAATAGTGGGGGGCCTAGAAGAACTCATGGAAAGTCTTTGGCACCCTCATGCCAAAGGGGGCAGGGGGAACCATAGATTCTGATAAGGAGCTTTTAATTTTTCCTGATTCTTATGTCCTTGCCCCAACCATCCCAGTCTACCCCCTCCCACACCTCCCTTAAAGGTGATGACACGCTTGCTTATTAGATACTGGAGTTTCTCATTCATTTTTTTTTAAGCAATCGGGGTTAAGTAACTTGCTCAAGGTTACACGGCCAGTTATTTCTGGTTGATAAGCAAACCAGATTCTGAGTATACTTCTGTTGGATCTCTAAATGTTACTGGGATCTCAGGGAAGCCTCAGAGCATCCCCAAATTATCTCCCCCCATGGTAAGTGTTGGTCTTTTCTCAATAGACTATTCTTTTCTCCTTGTGCCCAATTCTCCTGCCAGCCTGTTAGGCTATGATCTCCTTTGTAAAATTAGAGCCACTGTTTCCTGCTTCCCCAGTGGATCTCTGTCCTTACAGAGAGAGAACACTGTCTTCCAGAGAGTGCCCTGATGTGATCTGAGATCCCTGATGGGCAACTTCATCCTTAGATACGGGATTGTTCAAATCCACTGTGTCTGCCAACAGTTGGACTAAGGGAGCCTCCTCCATCTCCACCATCCATGCCTCAGTGCCCTTTGTTCAGGGAGGCTATTGAAGGCTTTACACCCCTTACATTATTGACGCTCTGATGGATCAAGATTATTGTTTCATATAAAGTCCCTTGTAACACTCCTATCCTCCCTGATAAGAAGCCCAAGCCAGGGCCTCATGGTAAGTTGCTTTATCACTTTGTACAAGACTTATGCACTATTCATGCTTACCTTTACCCAGGCACTCAGTAGTGTCCAACCCTGCTACCCTTGTTCCCTCAACTCCTTGGGAGTCTACCTGTCTCACTGTGATAGATCTTTGCCAGTATTTTTCATTAGCATTCCCATTCATCTAGACACTCAGTACCTGTTTGTCTTCACCTGGAAGAACACACAAGGGATGTAGACTCATTTGCCTCAAGGGTACGCAGAAAGCCACACCTTGTTCTCTCAAATCTTGAAACAGGACTTGGTTTTCATCATTTTCATAGGTTCCTCTCTGGTTCAGTACATTGAGGATCCCTACTAGCAGCACCAAGAATTGGGATGTCTCAAAACAACAGCTGCCATGTTTGTCTCCAGCTTCATCAGAGGGTTCCTTAAGTTTTTAAATTCAAGGAATTTCCCCCGGTAGAGTACCTTAGTATCACCCTGTTTTTAGGTACTTCTCTGTTTCCCAGAAGGGCATACAGGCTCAACAATTGTCAGTTCCCATGACCAAAAGACAGTTACATGCTATATTATGAGCAGCTGGATATTGCCATCAGTGGATCCCATCTTCTGGTGAGATCACTAAACCTCTGGTTCTTCAAACCAAAGATGCCATTTCAAAACATTTGCAACTTGAACCAGAGCATCTTACAACCTTGTAGACTTTGAGAGGGCCCTGTTATCAGCTGCAGCACTGGGACTTCCAGATACAGTAAGCCCTTTTCTCTTTCTGTCCACAAACACAAGGGGATGGCTTCAGAGGTCCTCACTCAACTCCTTAAACCCTCTCTTCACCCTGTAGCATGTTACTCCAGTCAGCTACATTCAATGGCTCTACTTATAAACTCTAACAGCCACCACCCTTTTAGTTGCAAAGGCATATGATTTCGTTTTAGGAGCCCCACTTGCAGTACAGTGGACCCACAAGATTGAAGCTCTCTTGTTGGGACACTGCACGAAAGTTTTCTCTGATCAAAGACTTGCTAGATATGAAGCGGCTTTGTTGGGTGAAGAAATTGTAACTCCAAAGCACTGTTCATATTACTTCCTGATATACCTACCTCAGGGGAACCTCTCCATGGCTGTTCCTCTGCTGTTGACATGGCCACGGGACCCCACAATGACCTTTCTGACATCCTGGCATACAATCGACATGTATTCAATGCCATCATTTTTGGCAGCTGCCCCCTAACTTATACTCCTTTCAACTATATGCAAATTGACCACTTGTTGTCATTCATCCGCTCATTCTTTGAGCCAAAGCATTTCCTGGTTCCAAGGCCACAGCTAGTTTCATTGCTAAAATTGTTCATTGCTAAAATTGTACAAAAAAGATTGTACCCTGCTTTGGCCTTTCTGCTCATATTGACTCAGACAAAGGGTCTCATTCCACTGACATGATTCTCTCCCAAATCTATTCTTGTCTTGAGCTAACTCCTAACTTCATATCCTTTATTGCCTCAGAGTTTTGGTCAAAGTGAACACATGAACAAAGAACTCTTAATACAATGACAGGCAAACTGTGCACTTAAATTTCCTGAAATACTCCCTTTGGGCCCCCCATTGTGGACAGCTCAGACCCCCCATTGTTAACAGCTCAGATTTTCCCCCACATTGTGTACAGCTCAAGCCCCCTACTGTGTACAGCTCAGGCCCCCTATTGGGTACAGCTCATAGAGGATAGAGTGCTGAACCTGTAGTCAGGAAGACTCAAGTTCAAATCCAGCCTCAGACACTTACTAGCTGTGTGACCTTAGGCACATCATTTAACCCTGTTTGCCTCAATTTTCTCATCTGTTAAATGAGCTGGAGAAGAAAGCAGCAAACCACTCTAGGATCTTTGCCAAGAAAACCCCAAATGGGGTGCTGAACAAGAGCACTCCCCCTTGCTTTTTGTCATCTGTGAAAAAGGCCAAGGTGGTATAATGGCAAGCACCCTGGCACACCCAGGATGGTGGGCTAGCACAGGTTCTTTGATCTGTTTTTCTAGGACTGCTCAGAAAGGCATTAACAATCCTAGTTTTAATTATATTCACTAGCTCAGGGGAAAGGTCAGCACTCTGAATTTGGAGAAAATAACAAGCAGAGAAAATATGAGCAGAGAGATTAGCACAAAGACCAACAGACAGGCTCCGACTGCCTGAATCAAAGCAATATTGCTTTACATGCACCACTGAATTGAGACGACCTTTCCATCTGAGCAGTTGGAGAGTCTGAACATATGGCTACTCAGTCTCGACCAGGAAATCAAACAGTCCTTTTCATAAGCAAATCCCCAAAGCAAAATACCAACTCAGAGTATATGTATACTTCTTAGAGCCAGAAGGCATCACAACCCTGTGACTCAGTGCCTAATCAACTTAGTACCTACAGGTGTGGAAGCCTTCCTACAAGCAAGCTCCTCCTTAGGCAAGTCCCTCCCCCCAGGGGGCTACACCAGAGGCCTGTTAATGGGCAGGGAAGATGCTGTATCCCATTAACCTCCCAGGTGGGCATTCCATTGCTCTCCTTTTGCAATGCTTTTTGGTCACCCTCCTGTGAAGGTAGAACCTTTCTCCCCAGTACATACATTGTTACTGGGAGGAGATACTTCTTTTGCTTCTTACATACAGGAATTACAAAATAGACTGAGGGAACTTCACAATGCAGGGGCTGCAGCACAGACCAGGCCACTGGACTTTTCACTGGAAGATTTTCACCCTGGAGTTAAGGTCTACATCAAGAATTTCCAGTGGATTAGTGGAACTCAACCTGCCTGGGAAGTCCCATTCAAAGTATTGCTGACCATCCCAACTGCAATCAAGATCAGAGAAAAAGACTGTTGGATACACCGTACCCATATAAAACTCTCTCCTTACTGTTGCCTGTGAGAGCAATGTATCCAAAAATCTATTGTGCTTTGTTTTATCTTAATAGTCCTACCTAGTGTTTATCTTTCCCCAGTTAATCCAGAGAATAAAAAATTGTCATCTATGGGGAAAATGTATACTTTTTGCAATACCATTTGTTTTATGCCTCCCAGTCATACTCCTATGTTTTAAATCTTACTAATTTCCTTGTTATTGCTTAATTCCACTGTTCTTTCTGGTTGTTTTTTCCAAAATCACATCTCCCAAGAGGATTGGAAAAGACTTAATTCTATCAGTAAACTCCATGGTGATGTAGAACATGCTTTGCATCATCTTAGAGCAATTGGGTCCTATGGATGCTGGGTTTGTCATCCTATCCATCAGAACAACCCTGATGGATGGATAGATAGTATTCCCTAGTACTGAAAATCAAATTCTCCCATACCCATTGACTCTGGATATCTTAAAACACCATATTTTAAAGGACTTTTTTTACACCCTTTGCTTTAGCCACTTGTAGTATTTATGCCCCCAGAAGAAAAACAGAAGATAACAAATCAAGACCAATATCATTGACCCAACTTTATAACAAACAAGTTATTTTTTCAAATTTGATGGGACTCATCAAATTCAGAACTGTATTACTTATGCTTGCCCCACCCCTTCTGAGTTTTCATTTCTGTGTAACCAAGAAGTCAGGTCCTAATAACACTGTAGATTTAGAAGATTTGAAGATTGCCTTTTGTTTTTCCTGCTATTACCAAAGGAGACCCTTTTATTCATGCTAAAATCCTGGCTCTTTGATGGGATTAAAGACAACAAACCTCAATGTATTTCTTTGACCAACCTTACTTATAATGACTCTAGGTGGACCAAGAATGATGCAACTTTTGTTTTGTTTTGCAGGGCAGTTGGGGTTAAGTGACTCGCCCAAGGTCACATGGCTAGTATGTCAAGTGTCTGAGGCTGGATCTGAATTCAGGTCCTCCTGACTCCAGGGCCAGTGCTCTATTCACTGCACCACCTAGCCACCCCAATGATGCAACCTTCAGTACAAATTTATACTATAAGAATAATTGAACCTTTGGAGGAGTTACATATTCCCTCCCCTTCTTCAAATTCCTCAGGAGCTAGTAGCCCCTGGACAATTCTTTATTTGTGGCAGTGATGTTTATTTGGGATGTGTGGAATTGTCTGTTTGACCCTCCCAGTATCAGTCTTTAATCATACCATAGAACTAGTGGGAAGAAAACTACAAGAAACTTGGGAGCATGGTGGTTTAAATATCAAAAAAGAGGAGAGACCCTAACTAATGGAGACATGAATACAATCCAAAACTCTATGAAAGAATATGGGCTAGAGATGAGATCCCCTGGTCTCTATTTCCATTTAAAGGGGTTGCAGCCCTAGAGCAGGCTGTTAGAAGCCTCTCACTTGAAACTGAGAAATTCAGACAGGCCACGAGGGAGTCCATCCACACCCTCCAAATCAAGTCAATTCTTAAGCACAAATAGTCTTACAAAATTGTATGATGTTATGGGGAGGAGCCTGGCTATGATCAATCAATCTTCTTTTTCCTACATTAACCTATCAGAAGAAATCAGGACAAGCCTTCATAAAATCCAACAGGTTATAGCAGAAATGCAATTGCCTAAACCAAATGACCCCTAGTGGAATCCTTCTTCATGGTTCACTTGGTTGTAAGAGAATGGTATATTAGTCACCACAGGAAAATAGACTGTCTTTGTTTTATGCATTATTATTATTCTTAGACTCTATGTTAGCTATTATTCTAAACTATTTGAAACCGTCTTTCCCAATGCTGATAATGAACATATAAAAAAACTTTATAAATTTAGCCCCAAGGTTCAAAGGGGAGAGTTGGGAGAATCAACACTGACTCCATTTTGCAAACAGCCTCCATTTTGTTGTTTTCCTGAAAGTTTCACTTGCTCACTCTACACCCCTCCCCCCCAACTTGGAGAGTCCCTAATCTTTCCTCCAATAAGAAATCAGCATACCTAATTCTATATCATGTTTTGTATCCTGTGTATCATCTTTTAATATGTTAAAAATCTGTGCAAAACCTGTTTTCAGGGTCTCCATGCCTCCTGAGGGTCCTTTGACCCAGTCGCTATGTTTATCTGCAAATGAATTGCATAGCTCAGAATCTGTCTCCTCAATTATTTTAACTCTCCACAGTGTAGCTAGATCATAGAATGCATGGAGAGAAATATGTCATTAAATAAAAAACCCGGAAAGGTAAGAAGGGTAACATTGTGAAAGGCTTGAAATATCAGCAAATTTGATATTTGATCAAGAAGGAAACAGGGAACTACTAGAATTCATTGAGTGGGGAGTGGGGAAACACGGTCATATCCATGCTTCAAAAAGATCACTTTGGTAGCTTAGTGGAGGATAAGTGAAGTCAATTAGAAAGCCATTGCAATAGTCCAGGACAGAGGTGACAAAGCTCTGAACCAGGGTGGGTGGTAGCTATGTGAGAGGAGAGACCATATTCCCATCTTCTCTTTTTTTATTATTACTCACAATGTAAGCTCCTCGAGGTTATGGACTGTTTTGATTTTTGTTTTTGTGTCCACAGTACCTAGAACAGTGCATTTTACCTGACTGATTGATTCATCCCAAGGGAGAATCAAGGAAATGCAAACAGGAGCAAACAGTATTCTAATCATCTCAAAAGTTTTTGTCCTGTCCCACAACATTCACAAAAGCCAAGCTTTTTTTTTTGTTTGTTTTTTGTACAGAGTCATTGGGAGGACAGGGCAGGCTCTGTAAGAAAGAGCCCCTTTCCTTCTCTCTCCTGAGTACTTACCAGGTGATGGAGGCCCCATCCTCCAGGACTCCCCTGATCTCCTCCCGGCATTTCTGCTGATGCTCAGGATGTGTGGCCATGGCATACAGGAGCCAGGAAATGGCACTGGCAGTGGTGTCGTGGCCCTCAAACATGAATGTGTCCACCTCGGCCCTCAGCTCTTCATCCGTCAGACTGTTCCCACTCTCTGACTGAGGGGAGAAAAGCCCTTCTTGTCAGTCATCTTTGAGGGCCTCAGGGTGACCTGCTACCTAACTGGACTAAATGGGTGTGTCCAGTCTATGGACGTCTCTGGAAGTCTACCATGCAGAGCATGAGATGCCATTGTCCTGTTGGTCTTCCCCTGGTAAAACTCCATCTGGAGTACTGGGTTTAGTTATGGGCATCACAGGCTACTTAGAGAAAGTCCAAAGAAGAGCAAGCAGGATAGTTAGAGGGTCCTGAAACTATACCATGTCAGGACTGGGTAAAGGAGCTAGGAACATTCACCCTGGAGAACACTAGGGGTGTGGGACATGGTTACCTTCTTCTCATATGTGAAAGGTTATCACACAGGAGAATACAAATCACTCTGTTCAGCCTCAGAGAACAGAACAAGGACCAGTGGATGAGGCTCACAGGGAAACATTTTGACTTGAGAGAAGAATAAAGCTCCTAACAATGAGAGCTGTCCAGCAATGGTGCAGGCTGCCTGAGGAAGGAGACCACTCCCCATCAAGAGGCTTTAGAACAGAGAGTGAGATCACAACTTGTCAGGGAGATTGGAAAGCAAGGGTCTTTAATCTATGTGTCATGATCCCTTTGGCAGTCTGGCAAAGCCCATGGACCCCTTCTCAGAATACACAAAATAAAGCAAAGGGATTCTAAAGGAAACCACGTGTGAGGGACAATAATGATGGAATTTTCCCCCAAAACAAATTAACACCCCAGGTTAAGAAGTCTTGCTTCAGAGAAAGTTGGTACATTGAGAGTGAAAGTAAGGCAGGTACTCTCTCAGGTTCCTTCCAGCTCTGAGATGCTACAAAAACTAGAGATAAACGGTCAGAATTAAGTTATTAGGGCAAGGACAAGTTCTTCACCCAACCCTCTTCCCATGGGATGAGCCTTAACGACCCATGATGCTCACCCTGGCACAAAGGAGAATATCCAGGAAATCCAAGTGTCTCTTTTTGGAGATGGTCTCCAGCTCTCCTTCCTGTTCCAGTTGCTGCTTTCTCCTCCGAATCACCTGGTCTGCTCCAGGAAAGCAAATTGCAGTCATGGAGCAGGAATCCTCAAACCCCTGAGAGATGGCCATGCATATCTAGAGATCTTTGCCCTGCCCCAAGCTGCCTCACAGATGAATAGAGGAACTGCTCATTGGAGCTTCAGAGAGCTTAAATGAGGATCAGCAGGAGAAATTCCTAGAGAGGGAGATGCTAAGTTGCAGCAATACCCCTCTTCCTAGCTATGTCTAAGCAGAACCTGCATTATCCTTTCTGAAGAAACAAAGATTGCTACATAAAATGGATGGGTTGGCTAGAAGCCCTGGGAAGGCCTTCACAGCTCTTAGCTCCCCAGATTTCAAACCCATGTCTCTGCTGCTATATTCTCCTGGAACTTGCCTTAGCACCTAGGACCTCCTCATCCTGGAACATCTAACCTCCCCTGTGCCCTTCTCACAGTGGGATATCCCTCCTCAAGCTTGCCCTCCTCTCCTAATGGTTAGTTTCTTCTGAAACCTTCATTTTGTGGAAGGGCACAGGCTGCTTTGCCTTCATTCCCCTCCTGTCCTCACTTTTCAGACTTTAAAATCATGTCCCCATGCCAGGTCTGGCATAAAATCATTTCCCCCTCTCCCAGCTCTTCAGCTACCTTTTTGTGTGTTTTTTCCCCATTAGAATGTAAATTTCTCAAGTTTGGGAACTATCTTTCTTTTTGCTTGAATTTATGTCCCCAGAATTTAGCACAGTTTTTGGCACATAGTACATGCTAAATTTTGTTTTCTTCCTTCCTTCCTTCCTTCTTTCCTTCCTTGCTTCCTGCCTTTTTTCTTTTCTTCTTATGGGCTCTTATATTTCCCGGGGATGAGAATGCCGTGCCAGAGCCCTGACCTCAGTAGCAGAAAGGGGAGAGAGAGTATGGGGAAAATCTTTGGTGGAAGCCATGGGGAGTGTCCATTTTCAAAAGGTGTTGTCTTACTCCTTGGTGGTCAAGGGCCTCCTATACCAGTACTGGAGATCCTAAATGTCTACTGTTTCCTGTTCCATCCCCTCAACTGTACACATATCTATGAATATATGGGAAAACCTGACCACATGCAAGTGCCTGCTTGGGCTTGTATGGAGATACACATTTCTGTGTGCTTTGGTATGAGGGAGATTCTGCAAAATTCTGGGCCCTCCTCAATGCCCCCCCTCCAGTGTTATCTCTGGGCATCTCGGAATGTGTATGTGTAGGTGGGAGGCTTGAGACTGGGGGTGGATTGCTTGTGTTGACATGGTTTCAAATCTTTTGTAAAATTCCTGTGTGAATGAATGGTCCTGACCCCTGGTGGGGGCAGGGGGAGGAAGGAGGCTAAAGGGGATGAAGAGAGTGAAGCGGGGAGGGACAGAAGAATGAGAAAGGGGTGGAGAAAGAGGAATTTGGAGGAATTGGAAAGAAGAGATCAAAGAAAGGAGTGGGGGATGTGAAGGGAGTGTTTGGAATATACAGACAAAGGGGGAAAAGGAATGAACAGTATGATATGGGTAGATAAAAGGGATGGGAAGGAAAAGAGATAGCAATGGGGATGTGTGACAAGAGATAGAAATGGGGATGTCACAGTATACTGGACAGAGCCATGGATTTGGAATCAGAAGATCTGGTCTTGAATCCTGACTCTACAACCTACCTACCACCTGTATGAACCTGGGCAAATGACATCTTTGGTCTCAAATGGACCCAGTGATGTCTAAAGGCTGTTCTATTGCCCTAGGCCTGCTAAGGTTCCTTCTGGCAGTCTCTAGACTCCTGGGGTGTTGACAATGTGCTGAGATCACCTAGACAGACCTATCCAGGTAGGCAATACCTGTGTACTGATGAGCCTTTTGTGCAGCCTGGCGGGTTCTGCGGCCTGAAAAGCTGAACCAGTAGATGGCATCATTGTGATGGAATCCATTCCGTATCCGAGAAATCAGCAGGTAGCTTAGGTCATGCACAGCTTGGATGTAGGTGTTTGAGTACCTGGAAGGAAAGAGAGAAAGAACATGGCCTCAACCTTCACTCAGACAATGCAGTACCTCTGAAGTGAGCTCCCTCCACACCTGCTTCCTATTTCCTCCTTCCCTGCTGACTGTCCTCTTCTTCAGGCCTCACTCCATCAGCCCTGGAGCCATGGGTCCCAACCTGTAAGTATGGAATGGAATAAGGCCAAGGGCAGATCCCTAGAGCATTCCACCACAGATTTCCCAGAGGTGGGCATCCCACCCCCATGCCAAAAAAGCCTAGTGCCTACAGCCCTATGACTGAAGGGGAGTCAACAGAGCCTGCTGACTGGCTCTGGAGAGTATGAGAAAGCAAAGAGACAAAGTTAACAGCAGCATTTCATGCATGGATGGCTAGCTGACTCACCACCATTTTCTAGGGACCCATTAGTCAATTGATTCTCAAGGCACCCAACTAGGGAGAAGAAAGGCCTGGCTTGGGAATCTAAGGAGCTCATCCCAGGTTCTGAGTCTGACACCTGCTGTGTGACTCTGAGTCATCCATTGGACTTCTCTGTGCCTCAGTTTTCTCAATCTATCAAAATGAGAAGGTTGGGCTAGATAACCTCTAAGGTACCTCCCTACTTGATATCTTTGTTCTCATGGCACCACCTGTTCCTTCAGTACTGAGCTCTAGCATTACTTTTTTTCTCTCCCTCTCTCCCTTCCTCTCTCTCCTATCTCCTATCTCTCCTTTCACTCTGTCACTCATTCTCTCTTATACATCTCTATCCTACAGTATCCCTTCCTCCCTCTGTTATTTCCCCTGTGTCCTTTTTTATCTGCCTCTCTCTCTCTCTCTCTCTCTCTCTCTCTCTCTCTCTCTCTCTCTC
>NW_027185852.1:28514150-28522012 GCF_028583685.1 Petaurus breviceps papuanus
TCTCTCTCTCTCTCTCTCTCTCTCTCTCTCTCTCTCTCTCTCTCTCTGTGTGTGTGTGTGTGTGTGTGTGTGTGTGTGTCTTTATTCTTTCCCTCTCCTTTGACTCTTCCCCCTATACTTAGAAGAATGCTAAGATACCCTGTCATATAAAAGCTTTACCTCAGCCCTGTCATCTCTTCAATCTTCCCATCGCTTTCCACCCCTTCACTTCCAAATTTTAAAAGCCATCTACACTCTCCATCCTTTCTTCCCCTCCACCCACAAACTGAAGTTCTGGCTTCCGTCTCAAACTCTACTGAAAACACCCTCTCAGAGATGACTAGTGAATTGCTTCCATTTTCTTCTTAAGTCCTCTTTTTCTTAGCAGTGGCTGATCCCATCCCCACTCTCCTTCCTTGGTTTCAAAAACACTACCCTGTCCTGGTTCTCCTTCCCATTAAATAAGCATTGTCCTCCATTCTGTGTACTGTGCTCATGCTGGCAATATAAAGACAAAAATGAAATGGCCTTTGCCCTTATTTGGTCTCAACTTCACCTGCTTTTGTGTGGCCATGGGGCAGGCATAAGGGTAAGGCTGGCCAGGGATAGGGACCAGTTTTGGGTCAGGCTTTATAGTTTCTGCTAGGAATCAGGACTCAGGTCATTATGGGTATCAAGGCTTAGTCTGGGACCAAGGTCAAGGTTCAGAATGTGCCCAAGGTTAGGACCAAGTCTGTGATTGGGATCAGGGCTCAGTCCGGGACTGGGGTCTCAGGATACCCGGAATTATTACTAGCACAATTTGCTAGCCCACCAGTATGGCAAGTCCCTCAGAGGCGTCTCTACTAACCTGTCCATCTGGCAGTTACTCTGATGGCTAAAGGCGCATTTCATGAGGGAGTCTAAGGTCATTAGGCCAACATGCTCAAAGATCTCCAGACTTGAGCCCTGGCAGCTGAGCTTCTCCCATTTGTCCTGAAATAGAAAAAGAATGATAATCCCAATCAAAGACTCATCTCCAAGGAAGCCCTTCAGTGCTAAGGAGATGAGGGTGACTAAATGCTGCTCAGAGACCCAAAAAGGCAATAAACTGACTAGAGGGCTGATTATGGAGGACAGAAAGTTGAACTTGGAGTCAGGGACATCTAGATTCAGATCCCACTTCTGACACCAAGTCAGTATGAAGTCAGTCCCTTTACCTCCCTAAAACTCCTTTTTCTTCTTCTTCTTCTATATCATGAGGTATGGTGACCCCTACCTCACAGGACTGTTGTGCAGATCAAATGCAACCTTTTAGGTGAAGTATTAACTTGTAAGAGCCCCACAAACATCAGTGAGTCTTATTCTATTGGACTTCAGACTCATGGGCTCAATTGTAACCCCTCAGATCAAGTCACAGAGCCTGATTTGGGTGGGAGCACACAAGCTGTCTGGCCTAAACCATGAGGAGGATTCCAGAAAAAGTCCCCTGTGCAATATTGCTGATTAGTGCTCATGCAGCCTCTGCTTAGAAACTTCCTTGAGGGAGACTCCATCAGTCCTTGTGACAATCTTCTCCACTTTGGGGTGGATAATTCTTTCTGACATCCTAACTAAATCTGCTTCTTTGCAGATTCCCCTCATTGACCCTGTTGCTTCTCTCTTCCTCTTCCAAGCAGAACAAGGCTAATTCTTCTTCCACATAACAGCCCTCTAGATACTTGAAGGCAGCTCTCCTGCCCCCACCCTGAGTCTTCTCCTCCCCAGGCTCAGCATCGAGCTCCTTCAACTGATCCTTCTGCCATGGCTTCCAGGTCCCTCACCACTCTGTCTGCTGTCCTTTTGGACTCTCTTCAGTTCTTCAATATCCTCCCCAGAATGTGATGTCTAGAACTGAACACTATATTCCTGGTACATTCTGACACAGGCGAAGGATGGCAAGGTTATTTATATTGAACCTTCTATACATAGAGATAATATTTGTAAAAGCTCTTATCGCAATGCCTGGAACATAGTGGTTGTTGTCCTTCGTTCTTGAAAAAGACCAAAATGATGCCACTATGTTGGGATCAAGGTACAGTGTGCTTGACTGTGGCTGATCACACCACGATTAGCTTGGAATGCCTTACTACAGGTTGGGCACAAAAAGCCTACTTGATCATTTGCAGTGAATATGTCTCTAAATTTGCACATCTCCCATTTCTTTTGAGTTACTACAACTCTGTTTCCATTATAGAGCACAGCACCTTCTTTGATGCAGGCATGCCATGGTGAGAGGTGCTTTGCCAGTGTCTCCTATGTTATGCAATCAATTCCAAAGATTCCAAAGTTCTTCAGAGACATCTTGAAAGCTCCTTCTGATCTCCATGTGAGTGCTTGCCTTGTGTGAGTTCTCCATAAAATAGTCTTTTAGGCAAATATGTGTTTGGCATTAAAACAACACGGCCAGCCCATTAGAGTTGCTCTCTCTGCAGTAGAGTTTCAATGCTTGGCAGTTCAGCTTGAGAAAGGACCTCAGAGTTGGGTACCTTATCTTGCCAGATAATCTTCAGAATCTTCCTAAGAATTCAAATAGAAGCAATTCCACTTCCTGGCATGGTGCTGGTATACTGTCCAGGTTTCATAGGCATATGAGGAAGTACAATGGCTCTAGACCTTCAGTTTGGTAGGCAGCCTAACACCTCTTCTCTCACAATTTCCTTTAGAGCCTCCCAAACACTGAGCTAACTCTGGCAATTCATGTGTCGACACCATCATCTATGTGTACACCCCTGAAAAGTTTACTAACAAGGTAAGTGAACTTATCCATAGCATTCAATATTTTTCCTTTTGCTGTAACATCCACATATAGATGGTGTGGGGCTGACTGGTGGAGAACCTCTGTTTTCTTGGTGTTATCTGTTGCCCCAAAATTAACACAAGCAGTAGAGAATCTATCCATTCCTAGTTGCATCTTGGTCTCAGATTAAGTGCGCTATCATCTGAGAACAAAAAGACATGCACCAACTCTGCCTCCACTTTAGTCTTGGCTTGTAACCTTTTCAAGTTAAATCATTTACCATCAGTGAGATATATAACCTTAATACTGTTTTCATCCTCATTGAGGGCATCTGACAACATCACTGAAAACATCATGTTAAAAAGCATGAGAGCAAGCACACAACTCTGTTTCATTCCACTGGTCACTGGGAAAGCATTAAAGCATCATCCATAATCCAGAACCTATGCAAGCATGCCATCATGAAACTGATGTACATACTGGTGAATTTCTTTGGGCCACCAAATTTTGCCATAATTTTCCACAAGCCCTCATGACTGACAGTGTCAAATGCCTGGGTCAGATTAACAAACATTGTGTACAATGTACAATCTGTACTGTTTCTGGCATTTCTCCTTGAGTTGTCAGGCTCTGTATTAACATTCCTCAGCCCTTTCTGAAGCCATATTGACTCTCAAGTAGATCATCTTCCAGGTGAAGGATCAGCCTATTAAGGAGGACTCTGGCAAGATGGACAATGGAAGCATCCGTGAACTTCTAGTGGATAATTTCTTCTTGCCATATGAGCCAGAAAATGTCAGTCACCTTTTGTATGAGCAGTGACTCCTCTGCCTTGTAAATCTCCCCCCCCCCTTTCTTTTAGGAGAAAATGCCAACTCCTCTGTTTAGCACTTAACCCCTTCCCCATCTAGGACTCCACCCTCTTTCCAAGCTGATTGTGCATTGTTCCCCCTCTTGGTCTCTATACTCTGGCCAAACTGAGCTACTTGACCCTCTTTGTATATGGCATTCCATCTCTTAACTCTGCACAGGACATTCCCCATCCCCCACCCCTGGACTGCCCTACTTGTCTCCATATCTCTTGTTCCCTTCAAGGCTCAGTTCAAATGCCACTTACCACCACCACCACCAAAATCATTCTGTATTAATTTGGAATAGATCTTATATTTACTTATCTGATGATTTGGTCCAGAGACACAGAGATAGATACAAAATAAATGGACATACATTTCAAGATCTTTTTGCATTCTGATATCAGTCAGTCAATTAGGCAATAAACATTTATTGTCTACTGGAGCTGTTCTGGAGGTACGAAGAAAGACAAAAATCTCTGCCCTTGGGGAGTTTGTTGTCTAATGGGGAAGACACATGCAAACAGCTATGCACCAATGAAATGTAGTCAGGATAAATGGGAGATAATCTCAGAGAGAAGGTACTAGCAGAGATTTGGAAAGGATTTCTAGAGGAGGTGGAATTCTTTTTGGAGGGGAGAAGACAAGGCAATTGGGGCTAAGTGACTTGCCCAAGGTCACACAGCTAGTTAAGTGTCGTGTCTAAGGCTGAATTTGAACTCAGGTCCTTATGACTTCAGGGCCAGTGATCTATTCATTGCACCATCTAGCCTCCCCAGGAGGTGGGATTTTAACTAGGAATTGAAGGAGGCCAGGAGGTGGAAACAGGGAGAGAAAGAGCATGGGCACAGCCTGAGGAGATGCCCAGGTAGGAGAGCGAGTGTCTTGTTCAAGGAAGAGAAAAGAGGTCAGTGTCACTGGATCAGAGTATGGGGAGTATAAGGTATAAGAAGAAGACAGGAAAAGTGGGAGGAGCAGGTTATGAAGGGATTTGAATGTCAAATAGGATTTTATGATTGATCCTGGAGATGATAGGGAGCCGTCCCTTCCAGCTTGGTATCATCTAGGCCTCCATCCCTTAAACAGCACAGAACCCAGGGTAGACTCTCCCTGGCACCCCACCAGAGGTCTTCCTGGAGGTTGACATTGATGACCTTTCTTAGAGTTAAGCCTTTCAACAAGCTGCTGATTATTGTGAGCATGTGATCTAGTTCACATCTCTCCATATTTTCTAATGAATCATTGGGCAGTTATTAAACCCATACAACATGCCAGGCACAGTGCTGAGCTCTGGAGATATAAATGCAGAGAGTGAAACCAAAGATGCCATTCTAGTGGGAAAGACAGCAAGGACAGCTACACATAATTGTCAAATAAATATAAGTGAATTTAATAAGGGAAGAGGCTGGGAGGGCTGTTTCTGGCTAGGTTTGAGAATGAGTAATGGACATCTTCTTCTCCCCAACTGGGAGTAAGGGCAGAAGTTCTGAAGCTGGTTCTGGAGTCAGAAGAGTAGTGCATTCCCAAGGCACTAGTCATTCAGGGCTAGGCTCTTGCCTCTGGCTTTTTCCTAGTTGATGTGTTCAAGGAAGGAGATGAGGACTAAGTCTTGGTCCCAGGACCACATGCATGGCCCCCCTATTGCTTCCATCTCTGTTGTCTTTTCTTTCTGGATTTTAGATGAAAGCAGTTGCTTGGGGGGGGGGCACTAACACCTTTTGAGCTGTGAAAGGTCATAAGAGTGAGGTGAAAGGTCAGAAGTCTGGGAGCAGAGTCCATGGCAGGGTTTGACACATAGATAATGAAGAACAAAGTTCTGAACAACCCTCCCTGCCCAGACCAGCAGTCACAGAGATGCCAACTTGTCCAGTCATTGATTCTGTCACATTTGGAAGTAAATTGATGGGACAAAGGTTCTGCAAAAACTACTTCTGAGCCCTGTCTCTCCCAGGTCTGAGGGGGTCTGTAGGAGATGGTGCCCCCCTAGGAGATGGGAGTGTGAAATGTTTGTGCTTCTATGCTTGCTGTATCTCCAAAGTAAATATCCCTTTGTGCATGCCAATTGATGTCAATGGTTAGATAGAACTGGTGTTAATCACTGGTGGAGGAAACAAATCAGAATGGGACCCATCACATAAGAGAGAGAACATCGCCCTGGCCCACTGAAGTAGAGTGAATCCAGAACCATCACTACATAAATACAAAGTGATTAACTGTGAAGGGCACTCAAAGATGAGGCCATTGGGAAGGGCTTCAGTGGTGAAGGTGGTGCTTGGTCTGTGTCTTAAGAGAAGAAAGGGATTCTGTGAGGTAGACAAGAAGAGGAAGTGCATTCCAGGCAGGTGGGGGAGGGGGGAGCGAAAATGACAAGGCATGGAAATGGGAGGTGGAGAACAGCATTTGCGGTACCCAGAGAAAGCTAATTTGACTGGATCATCTAATGTGGGAGAGGGAGCAATGTAAAACAAGGATGGAAAGAGACTTTGTCAAATGCTTCGCTTAAATCAAAGGAAACCATTTCTACAGCTTTGCTTTGATCTAGTGATCTAGTCACTTGGCTGGAAAAGAGAGTCAGGAAGATCTGAGTTCAAATTCGTCTTCAGACACTTAGTAGCTGTATGACCCTGGGTGAGTCAGTTTACTCTGTTTGCTTCAGTTTCTTCATCTGCAAAATGTTTATCATTAACAGTCCCTACCTCTCAGGATTGTTGGGAGAATCTAATGAGATACTAGTTATAAAACACTGGCACGTAGTAGGTGCTTAAAAATGCTTGTTCGCTTCCCTTCATCTTCCCTTGTCCTGTTTTACAAAATCATCCCAAAGTGAAACTCTGCTGGTCAGATCCTTAAGTGTGAGGAGATCATCTCCCTACAAGGAAGGTTGCCAGTGGGGAAGAACTTGGCAACTCAGAAGAGATCAAGAGACCCGGGAAGCCCAGAACTCCTCCCCACGAGGAGTCTGTCTGTGTCCATAAAATGTGTCTGTGCCTAAGGCTTTGTCCTCATCTTGCCTCTGTGCGTCAGGGCATGTTCATGTATGTCTGCATGTACATGTATGTGTGGTACATGTGCGTGTCCATGAGCACATTGTGTCTGTGGATGCTATATTGCTTACAATTTGGCAGTTAGGTGGCACAGTGGATAGAGCACTGGGGTCAGGGAGACTTGAGTTCCAATCCAGCCTTGGACATTTACTAGCTATGAGATCCTGGGCAAGTCTCATAACTTCTGTTTGCCTCAGATTACTCATACATAAAATAGGGATAACAATAACAGTGTCCTCAAAATGAGATATTTAGAAAGCACTTTGCAAACCTTTAATGCTAGCTAGTATTATGTGTGTATTTACATGTGTGTATAAGTTTGGCATGTGTGTAGGCACATGCATATCATAGGTGAGTGAACACATGTGTCTGTGTGTGTACCCCCATGGGTGAGACTCACCAGCATCACTCGGGCAGAGTCAGCCATTAGCACCACGTAAGGCTTCAGGATGTCACTGTGGAAGGCTGGTGTCAGAAGCCGCCGGTGCTGGAACCAGACTGGCCCATCAAGGACCAGCAGCCCTTTCCCTGAGCCCCAGGAGATAGACAGTCAGAGTTAAGAGAGTAGAAAGGGGCACAGAGGGCCCCAGGCCTGGGTCCTTGGGATAAGGAACCTGTCTGGTGGGTCCTTTGCTGGGCCAAGCTTCAGGGAGGTAGCTGCATAGCTAGACAGAAGCTGTTACTTACCTTAGCCCTGTACATGTGAAGCCAAGGGAAACTTGCCTGAGGTGGTCTTGTGACCCCTGTTTACACTAAAGAGGGAGCCTGTCCGAGCCCACGGGGGGTTCTATATCCATGGGTAAACAGGGGCCCTGGGTCACAGAAGGACTTAGTGAAAGAGGAACTCAGAGATCAGCCTCAGCTAGCTAGTCTGGGAGTGCCAGCAGGACGGCACATCTACCCATCAGCCTATGTGTGGGAGGCTGTGAGCCTCTCCAGTGTGCCAGGCATCCTGAATTCCTGCATTCAGTCTGCATTTTCTGAGTTCCTAGGGGCCTGAGCTGAGGTGAGAAAGACATACCAATCCAGGGGATAAGAAATCTGTAGACAGCGTGAGACTTCGAATCTGAAATGAGAGCCAGGAAAGAGCTGGTCACCAAAGGGAGAAGAGGTCTCCCATCCCCACCAGCCTGCATCCTACACACACACATACATACACACACACCCCACATACACATATAAAACACTTACATATACAATACACACTCACACTGTCACACACACCACATT
>NW_027185852.1:28522022-28537727 GCF_028583685.1 Petaurus breviceps papuanus
ATACACATATACACCACACACATACAAAACACATACATATACAATACTCACTCACACTGTCGCACCACATTCCACATACTCACACATACATACACATATCGCACACACACACATCTCACACATAAACTCAAACATACACACATGAGAGATTCCCCAGGGGCAGATGAGCTTTCATCAGGAAGATAAAGATATATCTAATGGGAAGGCCTGAAGGGACACAACGGTTGTCAGAGCTGAGAGGGGCTTTCAAGGCCATACAGTACAGCCCCCTCGTTTGACAGAGAAGGAAACTGAGGCCCAGAGAGAGGAAGGGACTGGACCCGGATTGGGCAAATAGGTTGGGAGCAGAGCGAGGATGAAGTCTCATTTGGAATGATCCCACCCCCACACCTCCCTTACCTCTGGACCTGCCTCTCCCTGATCCATTGACTGAGCCAAGAGATAAAGAGGTCAACGGTCTATAGCCCAGCCCCTCCTAGACTGAGCCCCGCTGGGGCAGAGTCTGATGATGTTCCTTCTTCCCTCCCTCAGTATCCATCTGGACCCTGCCGATGGGGAGGGAGTTGGTTTGTGCATGTCTGTGGGACTAGGGAGTTCTGAGATGCCAGACCCAAGCTCCTTGCTGCTCCTCTCTGCGATCTCAGGGAAGCCCATAGGGAAGACTGAGGAGGATGACAAGGCGGGGGCAGAAGGAAAGCCTGCTGGGAGCCCATCCCTGTGATCTAGGGAAGACCTGGGCCCCTGAACCCCTAGGCCTTGAGCAGGATGGCCAATCAGGACAGCTCAAGGTCATTGATCTTCGGTCTGGAAGGGACCTTGCCTGATTAGCTCCTCCAGCCTCCTGCTTTCAAGAAAGGAAGGCATGACTATCCCCATTTTACAGATCAGGCCACTTAGGCCCAGAATCACCCACCAGCAGAACTGGAAGGAATGTCAGTGACCCAACCCAAAGGCAAAAGGAATCACAGCAATGTACCAACATCTATTGACTCTACAACTCGGGCAAGCTCCTTATACTGTATGAGACCCCGTTCCTTCCTCCATACAAAAGGGATAATAATCATAGTGGCCCCTACCACTAAGATTATTGTAAGGGTCCAAAAAGCCCCTTTGGGTGAAGCATTAACTTAGAAGGGCCCTAGAAACATCAGGGAGTCTTATTCCATTAGACGCAAGGTTGGTGAGCACATTAGTCCTTTGGGCCAAGTTCTAGTCTCACCAGGAGGGATCCCCAAGTCGTCTGGTCCAAACCAGAGGGAGGCCTCCTTCCTGTATCTCTGGTAAGCATGGTCCAGTCTCTGCCTGGAGACCTCCAGTGGGGGTGGGGGTGGGGGTACCATAAGCCCCTGAGGCAGCCCCCTCCTCTCTGGGCAGCCTTGATTTGGGGGATGTTCTTCCTGCCATCAAGACTTAATCTGCCTCCTTCGATCTTCCCCTCTTTAGTCCTGAGCCAAGCAGAGCAAGACCAGTCACTTGTCTCCATGGGCCATCCAGATAGTGGAAGACCACTAGCATGTCTCCTCCCCATTCTCTTCTCCCCCCAGCAGCATCTTCCCTTCTCTGGCTCCCTAAACATCCATCAGCTTATTCCCATGTGACTTGGACTCATCCCTTGGCCAACCTGGTTTCCCTCTCCAGCTTGGAAATGTTCCTCTTAGGCCATAGAGCCCAGAAGCAACCACAGTCCTCCAGATGAGACCAGATGAAGACAATGGACAATGAGGCTATCCCTGGTCCTAGAAGGTCTTCCCCTCTTACTGTGGCCCAAGATCTCAGTAGCTTTCTGGGTAGCTACCTCACACTTTCAACACACTATGAGTTTGTGGTCCCCTAAAAACCCCAGATCTTTTTCTGAGAAGCCAGACTGTGATTCACAAACTGTCTGTGATCCCAAAAGCACCTGCTCTAGGCTGTCAGACACAAGCAAGCTTCTGCATAACCACGATGTGCCCAGTGACCCACTGTGACGGCTCCACCTTGCATCCTCGGGAGGGCCTCAGGGCCCCATCTCCAGGACACACACTCACTGGCAGTCAGTACAAACTTAGGAAGGGCTGGCTTGAGATAACAAAAGTCAGGAAGCCTGGGCTGGAGCCCTGGTCTTCCCCTTAATAGTTGTGTGACCTTAGCAAACCCCTTCTTCTGGGCCTTTTTCCTTCTCCGTAAAATGAAAGGCTCAAAATTGTTAAATGGCTCAATGGGCAGAGCACTAAGGTATGAGTTCAAATCTGGCTTCAGACACTTCCTAGTTATGTGACCTTTGGCAAGTCACTGAACCCCTGCCTCAGTTTCCTCATTTGCACAATGGACACAACAAGAGTACCTATCTCCCAGGGCTGTGAAGATCCAATGAAATAAGATCTATCTGTTAACTATTGCTATTATTAGGTGGTACCTAGACTCCCTTCTGGTTCTAAATTCTGTGTTCCTAGTAATGTCAGTCTGATCTTCATAACAGAAGGGAAAGAAATCAGCCAAGAAAAAAGAGTTTTAAAACATCAGGCCAAAGGCCCACACTGCCGCAAGTCCCCCTCCTCTTGCTTAGGTAGCTGGAGTCCTTGAAACAAACCAAGCCAGTAAACAGCCACATGCCAGCACCAGCCCCTCCAGGACCAAATCCAGGCATCTCCCTAGATGTACTGACTCCTCAGCTTCACAGCTGGGTGTGCTGCCCTAATGGGCACAGCATCATCCCAGGTCCTGACTGAGATGGCAAGTTTTAGGATAGTCCGGAGTGTACTTTGGCCTCTCTTTTGGACACCTTGGGCACACCTTGAGCCAACCTGTTGTCTGACTTGTAGACTTTTTGTGGCATCATTGACACACTGATTGGTCCAGCTGCTGGCTGCCCCATCCTCTACCCTACTAGTCAAATCTTTGGCCGAATAGCTGACCGATCATTGCTTAAATTCTGAGGGCTAGTTCATTGACTGAAGGACAGGAATGCCATAGGGGAAGGGACCACCTTCCAGCCCCAAAGCCACAGAGAACTCTTCTTACCTCTCTTGCTCAAAATCACCTTCATGTATTCAGGGTCATAGATTTGGAGAAGATTCCAGAAGCCTGAGAACCACCGGGTAAAGGCACATGGGAATTTCTCTGCCAAAGAAACTGTTTTACCTAGCTCCTCTTCTGCTGGAAACTGAAACCAAGAGGCAAACAGTCAAATGGATAGAGAGTAAGTCAGGCCTGAAGGAGTGTGAAGAACAGAGGGGTTTGTGTGAAGTGGGGGTAGGACTCCTTTGGAACAGCCACTGAGCAAGGAGAGAGCCCTTGGCCCAGGCTTGCATCTAGCCGCAGCACTCTGCTACAACATTGTAGATTCTTAATATTTGTTCCTGGTGGTGAAAGAAACACAAACTCCTCAAGAAGGGAAGTGCCCAAACCATTAGCTCATACAGACATGGAACATTTATGCAAAAATTTACTTTGGACATCATCTAATGGGACACTGAGATCTAGGGTCACACAGTGGCAAAGCTAGGCTTGGTCCCAGCTCCCTAAAGGGCTGGAGGTAAGAGGGAGAGGAGAGAGGGAGACAGACAGAGACAGAGAGAGAAGGAGGGGAGGAGGGGAGGAAGAGGGAGAGAGGGGAGGGGAGGAAAGGGAGAGGGAAAGGTAGAAGGAGAGGGAGAGGGAGGGAGAGACACTTTCAAAAGGATCTCATCTACTACTCAGAAGTGTCTTCAGCAATACCACTACCCATCTTGTGTAACTCATGGGTCCTGCAAAAGTTCCCCATTAAGTGGTCTTCCCAATATGCTGGAGGCCTTCTTCACTGATGTTCTCCCATTAGCCATTTTTTGGTATTAATAAGGTACATGATTTTTTTCTATACCTTTGGTATCTTCTCTTCCTTAAACTTAAACCTGAACTATTTAAATAAGTAATTGATACCAATACTGTAAGCAATCTGAGAGAGCAAGGAATAGTTTACCTGTCAGATTTATGGAGAAGACAAGATTTTATGATGAAACAAGAGGTAGAAAGCATTATAAAATGCAAAATGGATAATTTTGATTACATTAAATTGAAAAGTTTCTGTACAAATAAAGCCAATGTAACCAAGATTAAGAGGGAAGTGAAAAATTGGGAAAGAATTTTTACGAGTGTCTCTGATAAAGGCCTCATTTCTAAAATATATAAAGAATTGAGTCAAATCTATAAAAATACAAACCACTCCCCAATTGATAAGTGGTCAAAGGATATGAACAGGCAGTTCTCAGAAGATGAAATTAAAGATATCTATAAGAATATGAAAAAATGTTCTAAATCACTGTTGATTAGAGAAATGCAAATCAAAAAAACTCTAAGGTACCACATCTCACCATTCAGATTGGCTAAGATGACAAAACAGGAAAATGATAAATGCTGGAGAGGATGTGGAAAAATTTGAACACTAATGCATTGTTGGTGGAGTTGTGAACTGATCCAACCATTCTGGAGAGCAATCTGTAACTATGCCCAAAGGGCTATGAATAAGTGCATACCCTTTGACCCAGTAATACCATTTCTAGGGTTGTATCCCAAAGAGATCATAGAAATGGGAGGAAGATCTGTATGTACAAAAATATTTATAGCAGCTCTTTTGGTGGTGGCAAAGAATTGGAAATCAAGGGGATGACCATAAATTGAGGAATGGCTGAACAAGTTGATGTATATGAATATAATGGAATACTATTGTGCCATAAGAAATGAGGAGCAGACAGACTTCATAATAGCCTGGAGAGACTTATATAAACTGATATTGAGTGAGAAGAACAGAACCAAGAGAAATCTGTACACAATCACAGACACAACGTACATGTGATGACTAACTTCAATAGACTGGACTCCTCTTAGCAATGGAAGGTTATAAGACAACTCCAAAAGACTCATGATGGAAAGAGATAATCACATCCACAGAAAGAGCTGCAGAGTCTGAATGCAGATTGGAGCAAACTACCTGCTCTCTTTCTTTTTCTTGCTTTGTTTTGTTTACTTTTTCCCATTTTTCATTCCATTGGTTATAATCCTTCTTTACAACCTGACTAATGTGTAATGTGAAGGTATTTGTAGATTCCATGTTTGACTGCATGCTGCCATAAGGGACGGGAGAGGGAGGGGGAGAAAATTTGAAACTCAAGGGATTGTGGAACTGAATGATGTGGAATTAAAAGTAAATAAACAAATTAATTAAAATTTTAAAAATCAAATCAAAATGTAAATCTAAAATGAGAAATGGAGAACAAAAATGACATCAACACTAACCATAATAATTTCATATGGAAGCCGACCCCACATGAGTCATCACTATGGTTTGGCAGTCAAAAGTGCTAAAGTGATTTTCAGCTCCATTAGGAAGAGCATAGCTTCCAGAAATAAGGAGGTGATGGTCCTACCATTCCATTCCCTTGTCAGACCTCATCTGAAACATTGTACCCATTTCTAGTTCCTCTTCTCTCAATATATTTTTAAGTCTCCTCAATCTGACTCATCATTCCACCAAAACCGCTCTCTCTAAAATTGCTAACAACTTCTTAGTTGCCAGATCCAATGACCTTTTTCTCAATTCTCATACTTCTTAACCTCTCTGAAGCCGTCAACACTGTTGATCACTCTCTCCTCCTTGATACTCTCTTCTCTCTAGGTTTTTAGGATACCCCCCCCCTCTCCCTAGTGGTTCTCCTCCTACCTCTCTGACCACTTCTTCTCTGTCTCCTTAGCTGGATCTTCATCCCGATCACACCCTCTAACCATAGATGTCTCTCAGGGTTCTGTCCTAGGTCCTTTTCAACCTCCTTCCCCTCTGTCCTGGTCCCTACCACCTCTCCATACTTCTTGAATTTTATTTCTCTCCACAAATTCCAAGATGCAGCCATATTCAACTACTTGCTATTTCTCACACCCCAAACTCCCTCCCTGGTTTCCATGTCTTTGCTGTGACTGTCTTCTATACCTGGGAGGGAATATTTTCCCTCCTCATCTTTACTCCAGATTCTCTCTCTTCCTTGAAGACTCAGCTCATATCATGCCTTCTATCATCCCCCAGAAGCTGGTACCTTTCCCTCTGAGATGACTTCCATCTGCTCTATTTACATTTTGTGCATGTGTTATCTACCCTATTAGATTGAGAGCTCCTTGAGATCATGGACTATCGGACAGGAATAATGTTTGTTGACTAATTCCACCTCCCTTGGATTCTGTGTGCATTTGTGGGAGAGTGCACCCTAGAGATATGGGGGGAGATAGAGAGACCATGGGTGCCATTGCCCTAATCTAGTTTCCTCTCAGTCTTCTCTGGGCAATGTGTCACCTGTGGAACCAGACCACTGAGAGCTCAAGTACACTACTTCCTTGGACATTGTCAAGCCTAACTCAGGTCCCACTTCAGGGCCAAGAAATCCTGAAGCCCAAACCATCTTGTGGCTCCCCCACCATTCTGAATTGGCATTGTTGGAATCCTGCTGGTGAAATTAGAGATACTTTAGAGAACTGATGCATGTCATGTGGAAGAAGGATCAGGTTCATTATGTGTGTCTATGTAGAGTAGTCCTAGAGAACCAAGGAGAGGGAGTTACAGAAATTAGTGCTCTCGAAAATTGCATAGTAAGTTCCCTTCCCCAAAAGAATTTAAGGAAAGACTGATTAGTTACTGGGTATGGGTGTAATTTACACAAGTCATTCATGTTTCATATACAGGTTGGATTAGATGACATTCAACTTTACTATTGGACTACAAGAAATATGAAGAAGATAGTCTCAGAAAAACCTGGAAAGATTTGTCTGAACTAATGCAAAGCAAAGTGAGCAGAAATGGGAAAACAATGGATGCAACAGCAACAACTGTCTTTGAAAGTCTAAGGAACTCTTGTCAGCACAATGACCAAACAATTCCAGGGGACACATGATTAGACATACTACTCCCAAGAGAAGTGATAGACTCATGGGACAAATTGAAACTTTTTTATATGTAGTCAATACAGAAATTTGTTCTTCTTGACTATGCATTTTTATTACAGAGATTTTGTTTTTCTTTCTTTTTCAAGAAAAGGGAGAAGGAAAGAAAGGTGGAAGGGAGAGAAGGTAGATCTCTGTTTGAAAAAATTAATTTTATAAAATGATGACTTCCAAGTTTGAAACTCAATGATTTTAAGGGGCTGAGTAAGTAACTTGACTCACAACTGTCTCATCTGTAAAATGTAAATAATCACCCCTGCCCTGACATGGCATGGACATCATCATCATCAAACTAGACACCATCTGCAATTTCTTGTTGTTCAGTCACTTTAGTCATGTCTGCCTCTCTGTGTCCCCATTTGGTGTTTTCTTAGCAAAAATAACAGAGTGGTTTTCCATTTCCCATTTCCTCCGCTAGCTCATTTTACAGATGAGGAAAAGGAGCCAAATAGGATTAAGTGACTTGCCCAAGGTAACACAGCTAATAAGTATCTGAGACTGGATTTGAACCCATGAAGATGAGTCTTTCCGATTCTAGGCCAGGTACTCTATCTACTGTGCCACATAGCTGCCCTGCCATCTGCAAGAGGGCTTTGTAAACCAAGATATTTAAAAGTGGTATAAGTTTGAGTCACTTGGTTTATGATCCTCTTTGAATTCAGTTCAAAGACTGGGCAATTAATCTCTTAAAACCCCTCTGACAGGTAGTGTGACTTTATAGAGAACTGAATATCAATGCAGGGAGTCAAGATGGCAGAGTAGAAACAGGACACCCACGCGGCTCTGGCTCCCACCACCTACAATTAATGTAAAAGGGGACTCTGAACAAATTCTGGAGCTAGAGAACCCACAAAAAGACACCTCCCACTGAGGACAGCCTGGCAGGCTGAGAGGAATTGGCCAGCACAGCACTCTGGGAGCCAACCCCAGCCCCACAAGAGCCAAAAATTTTAGCCCCAGGGCGAGCCTGACCAACCACCGGATGGAGGGACTTCAGATCACCAGCAGCTGTGGCGGTCCAGAATTATCAACACATAGATGCAAAGGACAAAGTGAGAGGTCAGTGCTGTGTGGACTTTGGGACCCAGTAGTGGGGAGTATGTCGGCTTTTTCCCCCTGGCAGAGAAGCTGCTGAGGGCTGCCTCGCAGCCTCCACGTGGCAGCTTCAGCTCCTGGCCTGCAGAGTGTAGGGGGACGAAACAACCAGTCTGAGGGGCAATTGCTCTTGCTTTAACCTGCTTGGATCTGGATTGCGGTCTAGGGTGGAGGTCCTGGGGTGTGTGACCAGCTTGCCAGAGTGTGTGGAGGCTTCAGAGAGGGCACCCAGCTAATACCTCTGGCAGCTTTTGGGATGAAGCTCCCCTGTCTGGTGGTAGAGTCCTGCTGTGGCAAAAAGCCCAAAAGTCAAGTAATTGAGTGGCAACATGACCAGGCAAAGGAAGCAAACCAAGCAAAGCAATCCAACATTAGACTCCTATTTTGGGGACAAAAAAGATCAAAGCATGGAACAGGAGGAAGACAGTGAAGTCAGCACTCCTGCACCAAAAGCTTCCAAGAAAAATACAAGCTGGTTACAGGCCATAGAGGACCTTAAGAAGCAGTTAAGAGAAATGGAGGAAAAATTGGGAAAAGAAATGAGAATGATGCAAGAAAATTATGAAATGAGAGTCTGACTGAGGAAAATAACACCTTAAAAAATAAACTAACTCAAATGGCAAAAGAGGCTCAAAAAGGCAATGAGGAGAAGAATGCCTAAAAAAAACTGAATTTGCCAGATGGAAAAAGAATCTCAAAAGCTCACGGAGGAGAATCGCTCCTTCAGAATTAGATTGGAGCAAATGGAAGTGGAAGCTGGTGACCTTATGAGAAATCAAGATGCTGTTAAACAGATCCAAACAAATGAAAGAATAGAAGGCAATGTGAAATATCTCATTGGAAAAACCACTGACTGGAAAATAGATCCAGGAGAGATAATTTAAAAATCATTGGACTATCTGAAAGCCATGATCAAAGAAAGAAACTAGAAATCATCCTACAAGAAATTCTCAAGGAAAACTGCCCTGATGTCTTAGAACCAGAGGGAAAAATAGAGGTTGAAAGAATACACTAAATTACTTAACTCCAATTGTTTAAAAAAAAATTTTTTTTAAAAGAATCCACTGATCACCTCCTGAAAAAGATTCTAAAAAGAAAACTCCTAGGAATATCATAGCCAGGTTCCAAAATTCCCAGATCAAGGAGAGAATATTACAAGAAACCAGGAAGAAACAATTTGAATATTGTGGAAACACAATGAGGATAACTCAGGATCTGGCAGCTTCTACATTGAGGGATCGAAGGGCTTGGAATATGATATTCCAGAGGGCAAATGAGCTGGCATTAAAACCAAGAATCACCTACCCAGCAAAACTGAGTATGATGTTTCAGGGGAAAATATGGTCATTCAGTGGAATAGAGGACTTTCAAGCATTCTTGATGAAAAAAACAGAGTTGAATAGAAAATTTGACATTCAGATACAAGAAGCAAGAGAAGCATGAGAAGCTAAACAGGGAAAAGAAATCCTAAAGAACTTTGTTGAACTATTAACATTAATAATATTTAACATTAATATTAACTTAATGTTAATATTAATTAATATTAACATTAACAATAATTAAAGTTGAACTATTAACATTCCTACATGGAAAAACCATAATTGTAACTGATGAAACTTTTCTCAGTATGAAAATAGTTGAAGGGAATATATATATATATAATGTCTATATCGGAGGGTATACAGGTATATGAATACATATGTGAATGTGTGTATATATGTTTACAGGTATACATAGATAGAGGGCACAGGACCAATTTAATAGGAAGGGATGATACTTAAAAGGTGAAATTAAGAGGTGAGAGAAAAATATAATGAGAGGAGATGGGGAGAGACAGAATGGGGTAAACTATCTCATATAGAAGAGGTGAGGGAAAATGGTTACAATGGAGGGGAAGAACAGGAAGGCAAAAGGGAATGGGTCAACCTTATTCTCATTGAATTTGGCTTAGGTAGGGAATGACATACACACTAAATAGGGTATCTCACCCTACAGGAGAGTAGTGGGGAAGGGGATAAGAGGGGGGATGATGGAAGGGAGGGCAGGCTGGGGTCGGGGGGAGGGAAGTTGTAAGCACAAACTTTTGAAAAGGGATGGGATCAAAGTAGAGAATAGAACAAGTGGGAGGTGGGATGGGAGGGAGGGAAATATAGTCAGTCTTTTACAATATATCTACTATGTTAATGTTTTGCATTAGCTACATATGTCCAACCTGTACTGAATTGCTTTTCTTCCCAGTAAGGGTAGGTGACAAAGGAGGAAGGGAATGAATCTGGAATTCAAAGTTTTAAAATCAAATGTTTAAATATATATTTAATAATATATATACTAATCTGGGGTCATTCTTATCCATAGTAGGTTGGTAATGTTTATGCCAACAGAGTGGGACTAAGCCCAGTTAAGTAGGAACAACTTGGTAGCAGTACAGGGAGCCTCTCCTTCCAGGATTTGAGTGTGGTTTGTGAGATCTGATGGGGATTTGGGTGGCCCTCAAGCTGAAAAATTCCCTCCCTTAGCTTTGGAATGTCACCATTCATGACTCCTTTCTTTTGGGTAACCATTAGCCTCTATAAGTTTCTCTTTGAAAAGACCACCCCCATCCCCTGGTAGGGAAAGCAGAGTAAGCCCCCAACATTCATTCTTTAAATATTTATTTTGTTTGGGGTTTGTTTTGTTTTGTTTTTGCTTTTTGGAGGGGGGAAGGCAGGGCAGTTGGGGTTAAGTGACTTGCCCAAAGTCACATAGCTAGTAAGTGTTAAGTGTCTGAGGCCAGATTTGAACTCAGGTCCTCCTGACTCCAGGGCTGGTCCTCTATTCACTGCGCCACCTAGCTGGCCCTCTTTAAATATTTATCAAGCTCCTAGTACAGAGGTTCTCAATCTTATTCAACCTATTGTCCCCTTCTCAAAAAAAATTATTCAGTGTCCCCCCCCCCTGGAAATCTATTTTCTTTAACCCTTTAATAGTTTTTTAAAATTTGTGTCATCTCAAAAAATGTAAAATGATGCATCTTAAATTTAATAATTTATTATGAATTTGTGGGTTTTTTCCTGAATTGAAATTTCGACGACACAATATTGCATCATGTATCCATATAGTATCATACAGTATACTTGAGGACCTAGAGGGCCTTGAGGTCACAAGTTCCCCACCCCTGATAGTCCCAGCTTCTTCATTTAACAGATGAGGGCAACAAGGGATTAAATATGCATTTTTATATAAATATGTATACATTACATGTACATATTCCTATAGATGCTTGCTGGATTTCCCAACAATGCACAAGATGGTTGCCTCCCAACACTTGCTTGTTAAGACTGGTCAATGGATTTGACCACTGATTGGTTCAAACTTGCATTTTGTGTGTTTAATTGGAAAATAATGTAATCACTATGACTTTAACTCTGTTACACAACAGATGAAACATGTACAAAGGGTTTTTCAAAATTTTCTTATCTTCTCTTTTCTTATGCTTCCACCACCCCCTTATTGTTATTCAATGCCCCCCAGTTGCACCTGAGGCTACTACTTCCCCCCTGGATTTGTCCAGCACCCCCTAGGGGGTGATATCACCAACTTTGGGAACCTATGGTCCTAGTGAGAGCTTAGTGTTTGGATATGGTGGGGGAAGAAAAAGGTAGAAAGCACAGATGAAGGACGTACAGCTTGTTCCTTTGTGGATCTCAGTGTACTGATGGTGGAGATAAATCACTAACAGTCATAGCCCAAAGGATGATGAGGTCAGGACCACAGGGGAGATACAATGAGCCCTGAGAATTTGGAGGAGGGAAAGATGAGACATTTCACTGAGATGACATAACTCAGGGGACAAACGACTAGTCTCTTCCAGGACTTGGAGGGCTATCATATAGGAGAGCAACTGTGTGGCACCAGAGGGACAACCAGTACCTTTAATTACAAAGACTCCTCTTCTGGCCAAATATTCTAGCTATGAGAACTGACAAGGTATCATGTATCCATATAGTATCATATAGTATACTTGAGGACCTAGAGGGCCTTGAGGTCACAAGTTCCCCACCCCTGATAGTCCCAGCTTCTTGGAAAGTAGTGAGCTCCCCCTCACGAGAAGTATTTAAAGACAGAGCAGCTGTAGTGCAAGGGAAAGAGCACTTCACCAAGAATCATATCATTTGGATTCTAATCTTAGTTCTGTCTATAGAGATTATATGATTTGGAAAAGTCATCTTGAGTTACAATGCCCAACATAGTACCTGCTTGAAAATTGCATTTTGACTGACTGACAGATATGGCCCTTGTCGCCCTCATCTGTCAAATGAAGAAGTTGGGACTATCAGGGGGTGGGGAACTTGTGACCTCAAGGCCATCTAGGTGCTCAAGTGCAGCCCTTTGACTGAATCCAAACTTCACAGAACAGATCCCCTTAATAAAAGGATTTGTTCTATAAAACTTGGACTCAGTCACAAGGCCACACCCAAGGACCTAGAAGGCCACATGTGACCTCAAGGCTGCAGGTTTCCCACACTAGATACTAAAGTCACAAATTTGGAGCTAAGAGTGACCTAGAAGACTGTGGAGTCCAGGCCCCTCCCTTGTGAAGCTCCCAGGTATAGGATTTTAGCCTTATCTATTCTTTTTCTGGTGGAGGATTGATGATCATGGTCAGGGGAATTGTAGAGGACATTCCTGCTGAAGCCTTGACTGGTCTTGGTGCCTCTGAAGGGCCTCTCTCCTCACACTCTGTGGCTGAGACTTCAAGGGAGCTTTTCAGAGGACTGGTCCAAGCAGTCATGCCTCCTCTGGACCCTTCATAAATGAAAAGATGGACATCCACTTCACACCCAATCATAGCCACACTCCCTTCTCCCAGGACCTCACCTACCTCCAAGATATTCCCATAGAGCCAGTGGGCAGGAGGGCCTGGGAAACTCCGGAAATCTCTAAGCAGCCTCTGCCTGTGCATATACAACTGGACCCCCTTCAGCACCAGCAGGCCCAGACACAGCAGGAACGAGATCTGCAGAAGCCCAGATACATTGCCCTGGAACCAAGCAAAGGAGAGCAGAGAGCTCATGGTGCTGCTACCCCTATCACTCTCTGTCAGAACTGATGCATTTTTCTTTCCTCCTCCCCCTGACCTTTATATTAGGATCTTTGTGACCCCATCAGCAAACTTGGCCGTAATCCCAGACCAGAGCTCACTGCCAACACTCAAATTTCAGGTACTGGGAAAATCAGGAAAATAGAAAAAAAAATCATGTGGGATTTGGAGTCAGAGGGAGCACCTGGGTCTCCCTGCCAGGGGGTGGGGAGAGGGGATAGTGCTAATACTTACAGAAGCTTCTTGGAACATGTAGAGAGGGAGAGTATATGGATATTTCACTCAGAAGGGGAAGAGATCTGGCCCCTAGCTGGAGAGACCCACAAATGTATGTGCAAAGGAAGAGCCAGTCTGGGAGTCAGGAGCACAGAGGCACAGATACAGAGCTGTAAGGAACACAAGAGGCCAACTAGTCCAACTCCTTTATTTTGCAGGTGAGGAAACTGAGGTATATATACAAGTTACTTGCCCAAGGTCACAAAGACAGTAAGGAGGAAGTCGAATTTGAACACTGATCTTGTCATCTTCCTGTCTTAGGATTTGAATACAAGCCAGTGATCTTTCCATCGAACCTTCAGGCCAGTAACAGGAATGGGTAGGCTTTACTGTCAGGATAGGAATCTTTTATGAGCTCTCAGCAACTACAGTAGCAGAGCACAGTGCCCTCCAAAGATACTTGTCTGGGCCAACAGCAGCATCATGGAATGTGGGCAGCCCCCCGGACTTTTACTGAACTGAACTTGATTAAAGCTTTCTAGGCTGAACCAAACAGTTAGCACTTATTAATAGTAATCATTGTAAACTCTCTATTGTTTGACTTTCATTCTCCTATAATGCTAAGACTCCAATATGGAATCACTTTGGTAAGCAGTGCCAATGCCCATAAAAGTGATGGGCAAAGACAGACAGGATTGTACTTTTCCACTGTTCTGACCAATGTTGATGCTGTTTGGTCTTTGTTCTCCAAGAGGACCATGACATCAGGGAGGTGATGCCAGGACATGCAAGCGAATTGGATTTGAGTAAGGGAGGACTGTGCAAAGTCAGGTAGAATGCTGGAAGCTTCCCATTGGAAAAAATCCTCGACCCCTCCCCTGGAGTGATGTCTGAGTGATTTTTCTTGCGCTGCGTTAGAAAGTTCACTTAGATCCCCTCCCAGTTTGGGGACGCAATAAAGAAATTCCACCTACCTGAGCCTCACCCAAGTTTGGTATCAATCAATGACCTTAAGAATATCTTCACCACATCTGGGTCTGACTAGGAATGCCTCCCCCATCCTCACATCTGGCACTGTCCTTAACCAAGACCATTTTTCAGGTGTGTCATTTTGCTATTTGAGCCTCAACTTTGGTCACATCCTTTCCCAACACATCTTGCTCAACTTCAAGCTAGTTGAGTTGCTTGCATCTATAGACGCACTCACCTCGGTTTTTCTAGAAGACATTTGTAGTATGCAGAGCTGCAATGGAGCATCGAGGCCATATAGCACCAATTTTTACCATTGTGGGAACTGAGGCTTAGAGAGGAACAAGACCAGAGGCAGGATTCGAACCTTCCTCTTCTCATTCCAAACCCAGTGCTCTCTCCCCTGTACCACTCAGTCAGTCAACTAATATTTTTTAAAAACCTACTACTTTCCAAACACTGAATATACCAAGTAAAAGACAGTCCCCAGCCCTGGAGTCAGGAGGACCTGAGTTCAAATATGGACTCAGACACTTAACACTTACTAGCTGTGTGACCTTGAGCAAGTCACTTAATCCCAATTGCCCTGCCTTCTCCCCTCCAAAAAAGAGAAAAAAAAAGACAGTCCCTACCCTCAAGGAGTTCACAGTCTAACAAGGGAGACAGCATGTAAACAACCATGTACAAACAAGCTATGGAGTGGGTAAATTGGAAATAATCAACATTTTAAAAAAAAGTAATAATCGAGCATTAAGGGATAATCAGGAAAGGCTTCCTGTAGGTGGGATTTAGCCTCACACTGCTGACTTACACTGATTCTGCCGGGCACTAAAGCGTCCCCCTCTCCCCTCCCCCCCCCGTTCCCACATGAACACGATTCTACCATGTCATAGATGTCAAGCAAGGGGGCAGGAGACAGGACAGCTTCCTCTGCTAGGTTCCAAGTGGCTCTCACTGGACAACACCAGAAAACGGACCCTCCAGCCCCGCAGGGTCACTGCAGCTGCCCAGGGGCCCCTGAGAGCTCTCCATGCCCTGCAGCCCCTGCTCTGGGGTCTCCCCTGCCAGTATCCATGTCCTCCCACCTCTCTTTTCTTAGTCAATCTCTCCTCTTCTTCCCTTTGCCCATAGCCACCATCCCCCACAGAAAGCCTTAGAACTGTCATCTGGATGATTGAATTTTTATTACAGATAAAAGTATTCATGGGTAAACAGAGGAAGGTGGGGCCTGAGGACAGGTGGACAAAGGCCCTCCCCACCCCCCAGCTGAGCCTGGGCAGGGCTGGCTGGCTGGTTGGGTCAAGGGTGGGGGAGGAGATGGGGAAGAGGGGGAGGGAGGGGGAGGGGATGGGGATGGGGAAAGGGGGGACATGGGGAGGGGAGGAAGGAGAGCATGTGGGGAGGGG
>NW_027185852.1:28537737-28551421 GCF_028583685.1 Petaurus breviceps papuanus
ACACCTGCCAATCAATGCCAGCATCAGTGGGAGGTGGGGCTAGGTGGCTGTGGGAAGGGTCCTACTTTCCTTGGCTCATAGACCCAACATGATTTTCCTCCCCTTCCCTACCCCACTGCCAACTCCAGGCCCTTCTTCTACCACCAACTTTTGGGATCCTTTGGTCTTCTGAGACCCATACTATAATTGGACCACCCTTTCTTGGGTTTTGGTGTCATCCTCTGCCAACCACTGGACTGGTCTAGCAACTTGTTCAACTAGCTTAGCACTGAGCTCCCAGGCTCCTTACCTCACCCCCTGCTCTCATCCTCCTATGTTTCAATATTCATGTTGACCTCAGACCTTGCATCTATCTGAACTACACCATGACCAGAATTGTTAAGTCTGAAATTCCTCTTCCCAACTACAACCTCCTGTCCTGCCCCTCTCACCTCTATACTGAGGCTCCTTGTAACTCTCATGGTGACCTTAAGCCAGCTGGCCCACCCCTAGTCCTGTAGTCCATCTCCCCTCCATCTGGATTGGCTCTTCTCCACATCCATCTTGGCCTCCATGGTTTGCCTTTTCAGTCCCATTAGCTGCTACACTGGACACTTTTACCCACTTTATCAGAATTCCCTCACTCCTAAACACAGGTCTTGCCTCTGGGTCGCCCCCCACCATCCACCTTCTCTGCTCCTACTCCAGGGCTATTGGAGAAAACCATGAAATGGGGGGAGGGGCCAGAGTCAAGATGGTGGAGTAGAAACAGGACTTCCTCTCAGCTCTGACTTCCACCTCCTCCAGTTCTTGTAAAAAAAATGACTCTAAACAAACTTTAGAGCTACAGAACCCACAAAATGACAGAGAGAAGCTAACTTCCTGCTGAAGACAGCCCAACAGGCTGGCAGGAAGGGGCCAGCACAATGCTCTAGGAGCCAAGCCCAGTCCCATGTGAGCCAGAGGTTTTTGCCTCAGGGCAGCCACAACCAGCAGCCAGCTGGAGGGACTTCAGATCACCAGCAGCTGTGGCAGTTTCCAAAATTATCAACACATAGGTGCTAAGGACAAAGTGAGAGGTCAGTGTAGTGTGAACTTTGGGATCCAGGAGCTCAGGAGGGTGATCTGGCCTTTGCCCCCTGGAAGGAGAAGCAGCTGAGGCACGGCAGCTGTGCAGCAACTGCCATGTGGCTGCTTCAGCTGCTGGCCTACAGATTTCAGGGGGATCAAGCAACCAGTATGAGGGGTAATCACTCTTGATTTAACCTGCTTGGATCTGGATTGCTGTCTAGAGTGGAGGTCCTGGGGCGCATGACCAGTAAGGCAGAGCCAGTGGAGGCTTCAGAGAGGGCACCCAACTAATAGCTCCAGCAGCTGAGAAAAGCCCAGAGATTTGGAACAAAGCTATCTCTCTGGTAGCAGAGTTCTACTGTGGCAAAAAGCTCGAAAGTCAAATAATTGAGTGGTAACATGAGCAAGCAAAGAAAATAAAGCAAGCAGAGCAATTTGACATTGGACTCCTATTTTGGGGACAAAAAGGATCAAAGCGTGGAACAGGAGGAAGACAGTGAAGTCAGAACTACTGCACCAAAAGCTTCCAAGAAAAAATATAAGCTGGTTACAGGTGATAGAGGAGCTTAAGAAGGATTTTGAAAACCAAATAAGAGAAGTGGAGAAAAAACTGGAAAGAGAAATGAGAATGATGCAAGAAAATCATGAAAAGAGAGTCAACAACCTGACTGAAGAAAATAACACCTTAAAAATAGACTAACTCAAATGGCAAAAGAGGCTCAAAAAGGTAATGAGGAGAAGAATGCCTTAAAAAGCCAAATTTTCCAGATGGAAAAAAACTCGAAAGCTCACTGAAGAGAATCATTCCTTCAGAATTAGATTGGAGCAAATGGAAGCTAGTGGCTTTATGAGAAATCAAAATACTCTTAAACAGATCCAAACAAATGAAAAAATAGAAGATGATGTGAAATATCTCATTGGACAAAACCACTGACCTGGAAAGTAGAACCAAGAGAAATAATTTAAAAATTATTGGACTACCTGAAAGCCATGATCAAAAAAGAACCTAGAAATCATCCTTCAAGAAATTCTCAAGGAAAATTGTCCTAATTGTTTAGAACCAGAGGGCAAAATAGAGGTTGAAAGAATCCACTGATCACCTCCTGAAAAAGATCCCAAAAAGAAAACTCCTAGGAATATTATGGCCAGGTTCTGGAATTCCTAGATCAAGGAGAAAATATTACAAGCAGCCAGGAAGAAACAATTTTAATATTGTGGAAACACAATCAGGATAACACAGGATCTGGCAGCTTCTACACTGAGGGATCAAAGAGCTTGGAATATGATATTCCAGAGGTCAAAGGAGCTGGGATTAAAACCAAGAATCACCTACCCAGAAAAACTGAGTATCATGTTTCAGGGGAAAATATGGTCATTCGGTGGAATAGAGGACTTTCAAGCATTCTTGATGAAAAAACCAGAGTTGAATAGAAAATTTCACATTCAGATACATGAAGCAAGAGAAGTATGAGAAGGTAAACAGGGAAAAGAAATCATAAGGAACTTATCAAAGTTGAACTATTTACGTTCCTACTTGGAAAAATGATAATTGTAACTTATTAAACTTTTCTTAGTATGAAAATAGTCGAAGGGAATGGAAATGTATATATAGGGGCAGCCAGGTGGCTCAGCAAGTAAGAGCACCAGCCCCAGTGTCGGGATGACCTGGGGATCGAATCTGGGCTCAGACACTTAGCACCACACCCAGAAATAACTGGCTGTGTTACCTTAAGCAAGTTACTTAACCCCAATTGCTTTAAAAAAATGTATGTGTGTATATATATATATATATATATGTATGTGTGTGTGTCTGTATAGAAGGGTATATGGGCTATGAATACATATGTGAGTGTGTGTGTATATATGTGTACAGGTATACAGAGACAGAGGGCACAGGACCAAGTTAATAGGAAGGGATGATACTTAAAAGGTGAAATTAAGAGGTGAGAGAGGAATATAATGAGAGGAGATGAGGAGAGACAAAATGGGGTAAATTATCTCATATAGAAGAGGCAAGGGAAAACTGGTACAATGGAGGGGAAGAACAGGAAGGCAAAAGGGAATGAGTCAACCTTATTCTCATTGAATTTGGCTTAGGTAGGGAATGACATACACACTGAATAGGGTATCTCACCCTACAGGAGAGTAGGGGGGAAGGGGATGAGAGGGGGGATAATGGAAGGGAGGGCAGGTGGGGGGGAGGGAAGTTGGAAGCACCCACTTTTGAAAAGGGACAGGATCAAAGTAGAGAATAGAACAAGTCGGGGATGGGATAGGATGGAGGGAAATATAGTCAGTCTTTCACAATATATCCACTATGGAAATGTTTTGCTTAGTTACACATATACAACCTATATTGAATTGCTTATCTTCCCAGTAAGGGTGGGTGGCAAGGGAGGAAGGGAAAGTATCTGCAATACAAAGTTTTAGAATCAAGTGTTTAAATATATATACATATTATTATTAATATTTTACATGTAACTGGGAAATGAGATATACAGGCACTGGGGCATAGAGATCCACTGTGCCCTATTGGAAAGTCAAAGGGAGAATGGAGGAAGATATGGGAGAGAGCAGATTGGGGGAGGTGATATTCAGTGGGATTGCTATTTTGGGGTGATGGGTAGGGGAAAAATGGGGAGAAAATTTGTAACTCAAAATCTTGAGGAAATGAATGATGCAAACTAAAAAAAATTAAAAAGAGAGAAAAAAGAAATAAAACAAAATCAGAGGTAAATCAGTGTAGCAAGGGTACTGCCCCAAGTGTCACTGAAGGACCATAGTCCTTTTACAGTGAAGTGAAAAGTTTAGGTAGAGTTGAAAGATTAATGTCCATTTTTGAAGATTTAATTTGATCAATGCAATAAGCAATCATTATTTTAGACTGTAGAAGAGTGATGATGAAGCAAATTATCCCCTTCTTAATAGACAGGTGATGGACTCAGGGTGCAGAATAAGACATTTCTTGGATATGGAATTTTTGTTGCTGGACTATGCATATTTCTTAGAAGAGTTTTGTTTTTCGTTTGGTGAGGGGGAAGGTGTAAGGGAAAGAAAATGAATTTTTATTCATAGGAAAAAAAACTAAATTTTACAAACTGACAAAGAAAAAGAAAAGAAAAGAAAACCATGTCATGGAGCTGATTTCACCAGCTACAAACGCAAGGCAGTCGCCTCTGATGCCCAGTAGTCATACCACTTCTCTAGGCTTGTTTCTTCACCTGTAAAATGAGGGGATTGGCCTTTGTGGCTCCAGATCTAGGCCTCTGTAAACCTCCCTGTTGCCTGACAAGCTTTCTCTTCTATCCATATTAATTCTTTCTTTCATTCCCCTTGGTTACCGTCATGACTTCTCCTTTCCTTCCACCACCAAGCCCAGCTTCAACCTCCCCCTTGGGGCAGATGGCCTAACCCCACTTCTTAACTGACTCCCACCCTTATCTTCCTCAGCCCAATATTCCTTCATTTCTCAAAACTTCTCCACATTTGGAAATGTGGAGAAACATCCAGCAAACATCCAATCTAGCTCATGGCCAGGAAAGAATCCCCCCTGCAACACTCCCCCTTCTCCTGAGGCAGACCATTCCCTCCTCTGGACTGTTAGGAAGGCTGTCCTGACCTCCAGCTTCAATCCATCTCTTTGGAACTTTGCCCTTTGGCCCTGGTTCTGTCCCCCAAGGCCAAACAAAACAAGTCTTACTGCTCCTACACAGGACAGCCCTGTGGGTATTTGAGAACAGACAGCTACCATATGCCCCATCCCCCTTCTCCAGCCTTAAAAAGTCCAGTTCCTTTAATCATCTTCCTATGGCATGGCCTCCAGGCCCTTCCCTATCCTGATTGCCTGCCTCTGGACACTCTCCTATTTAGCAATGGCTTTTATTTTTTTTTTGAGACAATTGGGGTTAAGTGACTTCCCCAGGGTCACACAGCTAGTAAGTGTCTGAAGCCAGATTTGAACTCAGATTTTCCAGACTCCAGGGCAGATGTTCTATCCACTGCACCACCTATCTGCCCAGCACTGGCCTTCTTGAACTGTAGTGCCCAGAACTGAGCACAGCGCTCCCTCCAAATGTGTTCTGAACAGCAGGACTGTCCCACCACCACCAATGTGGAGTGTCCTCTGTCTGTCATCCCGGAGCAGCCCCTTCTAGCTGACCCCCTCCCCATCAGTTCTGATGGACCCTCAAGCCCATCCCCTCTAGGGGGCAGACACACCTCTGGTTCCGGCCATACACTGGGATTGTGGTGAAGGGCATATATGCTGATGGTGACAGAGGCTCCTGGAGAGGCAAAAAGAAGCAGCTGGAGAAAGCAGCTGACCTACCCACACCCCCAACAGCAGCAGCAATAATGACTAGCATCCACATGGCACGTTAAGGTTAATAAAGCACTTCCACATTATCTCCCTGGGCCCTTACAACAACCCTATCATCATCCCCATTTTACAGAGGAGGAAACTGATGGACCAAAGTTAAATGACTTGCTCAGGGTCACACAGCTAGTAAAGTGGCTTCAACAGAATTCAAACTCAGGTCTCCCTGACTCCACGTCCAACACTTTAGTCACTGCTCTGCCTCATAGCCCATAGGTTCTGGGCTCTCGGTTTACTAGCCTGGGAGTGGGAGAGACCTAAGGCCTAGCTCTATGGCAATAGCTATTTGGTCAGTAGAAGGACTAAAGCCCCTATATTATCTGAGTCATAGAAACTTCTAGGATCTAACCAGATCTCTCTGGCACTTTACCCTCTCCAGCCATGGTTGTGGGTTAGGAGGGGGGATACAAGCCACCAGGGTATCAGGGTAAAGGGCTTAGTGGGGCTAGGTTAGATCAGGAAAGTGACCAGGCCCTTGGAAATCCCTACTCAGGCTCAGAAGACCATGGGACCATAGGACCTAGAGCTGGAAGAAAGCTTTATTGAGTTCCACCCAGGGATGTAGAAATGAAGGCCCTCAAATGGCAATGCCTTGCCTACAGTAACACCAATGATGTCACCTGCCTCCTCAGTGGAAAGGGACAGAGGAATCATTAAGATCCAAGTTTCTAGCTGCCCACCCAGGCTCCTTCCACTCCACTAGGTTGGTTTTCTGATCTGCAGTAGATGCCCCAGCTCTGGACCCATGGTCACCTCCGCCCTTTAGACCTCCCTGGCCTACGGCCACCCTGACACTAACCCAATGTGGCTTTTCAGTTCATGTTGGTTTTCCTCCCAACTCAGTCTAATTCCTCTTCCATGGTTTCATGCGAGGATCCCTGCAGCCTTCCAAGGTGCAAAAACATAGAGAATGGGGAATTGGCCTCACCATTGGCATATATTTCTCTGAGCTTGAGAAAGATGAGACCGTCAGGGCTTAGGATGGGAAGCGGATTAAGGACTAAGAAGAGCAAAAATAGGGTGAAACAAAGCACGTCCTCAGGACAAAGGTTTTCTATGGCTAGATATCAAGATCACCTCTCCTCACACCTTAGACCCTGCCTCTATCTGGGCAGGAGATCAGTAAACTTCAGAGGCCAAGGTCTATGAGAGCCAGATGGGCACTGATATCACTACTTTCTCTGACCTATGAATCAGGGAGGCAGCAGAGATGACCAACAGCTCTGAGAAGGGATCAGCTTCCTTCATACTCCATGAGTAGCAGAGGCAAGAAATCAGGTTGGGCTCTATGGCCTCTGAGATTTGTATCAGCCCTAAATCTGGGGCAGAACCATTAACACACCTGGAGATGCCCATTCCTCTTTTGGACCTTTCTGATTTGGAGGAAGTTTATCCTGATATCAAATCTAAACCTTCATATCTAAAACTCCACCCCCCCCCAGAATAAATCCAATATACCAAGGGACAGACTTCCAAACACTTGAAGACAGAGAACATATTCCTTCTCCCTTCTCTCCTCCAGGTGGGGGGGAGGGTGCGTTAAAACAGCAAGGGGTGGTGGGAATTGAGGGAACCACACTGACTCCATCTTGTGACTCAATTCTGGAGCCAGTGCAATGCCCTTTCTAGTCAATGAGGGGTCAAGTCCAATTTCTGTATTGTAAGAAAGCTTTATTCAGTTATGAGAAGAGTGAGAAAACCTTATTGCATTGTTTGAACTGAGCCCTACATGGTTGGGAAACTGGACCACCTCAACTGCTGCTTAGAGATCCTTAAACTAAGGACCGAGGCTATGCTGACCAGAAACCCAGTCAGATCTGGAGACTGATGCAAGGAATTTTCTTACAATTGTACATCTCTAGCAATCCACATGTCTTCCCTGTAAACTGGCCCCATAGTGGTTAATCAGTTATCTTTACGGTGGTCCTTGGATTGAATACAGACACTTGAGGGGAATGGGACACTTCTGTTTTTTTCTGATTTCAGGGCACTTTCCCCTCCCAACTTGAAAAGTTCCAAATCATTCATCCAACTAGAAACCAAATTACTTAATTTTATATCCTGGCTAATTGTTTCCTTTTAATTAACTGGTCATATTTTATTGTTTTTAATGCATGAAAATCTGTCGTCTCCTGTACTCTGGGTCCAGTACCAAAGCTAAGGGGCCTGGGCCTGGTTTGTTGGGCAATCGGCACGAATTACTTAATAGATCGATGTTTTTGGAAATCCGAACCTTTATTTCCTCAGTCATTTCACAAAGGGTCAGCATTCCCAGCCTCACTTCAGTCAGTGGCTGGTCGTTGATCACCTTTTCCCAACACTCTTCCCTTGAAGATCCTTTCCTAGGGCCTAAGTGACACTGGAGTGAAGCAGCAGGTGGAGCACTAAGCCTGAAGTCAGGAAGACCTGAGTTCAAATACGACTCCAGATATAACCTATGTGACTTGTGCCTCAGTTTCCTCATCTATAAACTAAGCACAGTAATATCACCCACTCCCCAGGATTGTTATAAGGATCAAATCACATAGTATTTTTAAAGTACTTAACACAATGCCTGGAACATAGTAGGTGCTTAATAAATGCTTATACCCTTGCCTTCCCTGGGGAGTATTCAGTGGGGGGACTTTGAGGGACCTGGAAGGTCCTTGTTGAAGAGTTTTCATTACTGCTTTTTCAAAGGTTAACAAATCCAACCTCCCAGCCACATAGAGAGGGCTCCACAAGCTTGTAGAATTCACAAGTGTATATAACTTATTACCTGCAGGTAAGGAGCGACCATCAGGGAAGGTGATGGGCTTGCTGAGCTCCCTGGAGATGTTTGGGACTGGAGGATAGAGGCGCAGGGACTCCTTGATGCACATGGTGGTATATGGCATCTGGCTCAGGTTCTCCCTGAAAGCAAGGAGATTAAGGGACGAAGAAACTGTCAGGAGGGAAGGATCAGACAGGCAATGGGACATTGGGGGAACCGAGGGTTTTCTCCTCTGGAGCACAAAGAGGGAGAAAAAAAGCAGACCCTAATCCCACAGCCACTCACCAAGTGATAGCTTTCCCATCTCCCAGGATGCCCCTGATCTCCTCCCGGCATTTCTGCTGGTGCTCAGGATTCATGGCGAGAGAATAGAAAATCCAGGAGATACCACTGGAGGTAGTGTCGTGACCCTCAAACATGAAAGTGTCCACCTCAGCCTTCAGCTCTTTATCTGACAAGCTGTCTCCATTCTCTGTCTGGTGAAGAGAAGCCACTAACATCAGGGACCAGGCACCCTTTATCAAGGGTCTGCCATGTGCAGAAACTTGTGCCAAGGGAGGGATGAAGTCTAGAGAAGACCCAGGCCCTGCCCTCAGGAAGCCTATAGCCATCCCACCCAAGGGAGAAGACCCAATTGCTCTTAACTCCAAACTCCAGTGAAAAGTACCTTTAAAACGTGCAAAGAAGGTTAGATGGACTGGGGCTTCAGGGAAGGCTTCTGGGAGGAGGTGGCACTCCAGTTGGGTGTTCAAAGATGACATTTATTTTTAACTTAAATGCCCATCAGATTGCCTGGTACCTAGTGATCACTTATTACTGAGGCAGATGGGGGTGAAGTGACTTGCCCAGGGTCACACAACTAGAAAGTGAACTGAAGTAGGAAAGAGGAGTAGTTTGAGGAATACCAATTATGAGTTCTGTTTGAGATGTTGAATTTGAGATTGCTATGGGAAATCTAGTTCAAGACGCCCAAAAGGCAGTTAGTGATACAAGAAAGGAGCTCAAGGGAGAAGATAGAAATAAATAAGATAAAAATAAAAAGAGCTAAAAAAAAAAAGATGGAGAGTGAGAATAATTAATGACTAGCCTAAAATGCTCGACTGATATCCATGAAACGTCAAGAAATCTATAGGAAGGCCCCAACCTCTTCAGTGACTTACTAGGGAGGACTCATGAGAAGACATGGACCAGGATCTCAGAGGGTGAGAGGGCATGGATGGGCTGCAATAAGAAGCATTAGGAGTGCACCAAGGTGGGATTTCCTTCTATCAGAGCACAAGGCACCAAAATGAGCTAAGAGGATTTTTCTCTCTGACTAAATATGGCACCAGGAGCTCCTTATGATGATGATTGGCAGCTCCCAAGAAAGAAGATGACAGCTGTGAAAAGACTAGATTTCAAAATGGTCCTTTGGGCCACAGAGACCCTACCCAGACACTCCAGCTCCACCACCTGCATAACCTCTCAAATAGGGTTGACCACTCCCAGATTCACTCTGGTCCCAGTGCCTCTCAGGACATCAACACAGGGAAAAGGGAAAGCACCAAAAAAGAGAAGGCATGGGAAGCTGCTTTCCTCCTACGTAGGGGTAACCACAGGCTTGGGCAGCTCTCACCTTGGCACAGAGGAGGATGTCCAGGAAATCCAAGTGTCGTTTCTTCGAGATAGCCTCCAAGCCTCCTTCCTGCTGGAGGTATTGCTTCCTCTTCCTAATCACCATGTCTACAGGAAAATGGTTCATGGTCTCAGACCATAGAGACCAAGCTCCCTTGGGAAGTATTGAGTTCTCAATGCCCATGGCTTGTTGTATTACACACAGGCAACTCTCCCTGTGCTTCTTCCATGTTGGAGAGAGCACTGGACTTGACGCCAATAAAAGGTAGGTTCCAATCCTGCCTTGGACACTTTCTAGCTGTGTGACCCTGGGCAAGTCACTTCACCCCCCACCTGCCTCAGTTTCCTCATCTGTAAAATGAAAGGGTTGGATTCAATGACTTCCAAAGTTCCTTACATTTCTCAGGCTATGATCCTATGAACTCACACTTCTATCTCCCCTCCACTGATGAGTGCCAGGAGTGACGTTTTGTGTGTGTGTGTGTGTTCATGAATGTATGTGTATGAGAGTGCATGCATGTAACCAGGGTCTCAAATTCAGTTCCATAAGACTCTCCTCATTGTTGGAGAAGTCCCCAAAGAGAATCTGGAATCAAGCATCTTCCCTCTTTAAGTTGGGAGCTAGGGTTGGGAATCAAGGTTCTATATTCTCCAAACCTCTTGCTCTTGGGAGCAGACCACAAACCAATCATCTCCACCAATGAGTAGAGTCGGATGCCACTGGGCTTGACCTGCTGGTTACATGTGAGGCTGTATGTGTCTACCAATGAATCAATGAAAAAAGCATTAATTAAACACTGACTATGTACCACCAGGTATTGTGTTACGAGTGAGAATAGTTGTGTTTGAATGATAGAATTTCAGAGTTGCATGGACCTTGGTCTTTCCTCCTTGAACCAGGTCAGGATCAGTCAAATACACAAATACACACCCTCATAGACTTGACACATTGAAACACCTTTAGTCATCAGCATGGATTTCTTGCTGTTCATCCAAAACAAATATCAAAATTAGATGCAGCAATTTGAATAGAGTCCTTCCCTCTGAAACAGATAAAGGTCACTCTCTGGGAGATTTTTCATGCCCCAGCTGAACTATGCCTCACAGTCTTCCATAAATTTTTTCCTGAGTCTACTGTGCACCCAGAAGACAGAGACCCTCCCACTGGGTATTCAGATCTGAGTGGGTCATGAGAGCATCAGCTGCCTTCAGATGCTTATCTTGGAGAAAAGAAGGCTCGGGAGGATAGGGTCACTGACTCCAGCTATCTGAAAGGCTGTGGTGAAGAGTCCACTTGACCCTCAAACATAGAACTGGGAACAATGGCTGAAAGTCAGAGGGATTCCAATCTCAGCTCATGATAAGCAATAGGCCAACCTGGGAGCCAGGGACATCCCCCTCCTAGAGGAGGCCCTCCCAGGGACACTGGAGAAGGGGCTTCTTTCACTGGGTGGTATCTCATGCTTTGTGAGGTCTTTCAATGCCCTGTTGAGAGAACAAATTACATTTGATTGGCAGACAGCAGGTAGGGGCAAGCAGTACCTGTGTGCTCATGGGCCCATCGAACAGACTGGCGAGCCTGGTAGCCCTGTCGACTGAACCAGTAGATGAAGTCATTGTGATATAGGGAATACCGAATCCGAGAGAATATCAGGGCTCCCTGTTCCCACACAGCCTGGATGTAGCAATTAGCATTCCTGCAGGGAAGAAGGGCACAGGGTGGGTGAAGGGCAAAGGCCAGCCAGAACCGGGAAAAAGCCTTTGGTCTGAAAGGGAGAGCTAGGGCAGGACCTAGGCCTGTGATGATAAAATGAGGTAACATAAGGCTCTTTGCAAACCTAAAAGTGCCATATAAATGCTGACCATTAGTGGTATTATCATTTCACTGGCATAGGGCACTCCCTGTTGTGCAAAGTCCCTCAACCAATGCAGGTCAGCACCTTGACTAAAACCCAATAGCCTGGGCCATTTGCTGGGATCACACAACCATTTCATGTCCAAGGCTGAACTTGATGCCAGATCTTACTGGTTGTGAGATAAGCTTTAGCCATTGTCCCACCATACCTTGTGACTATACAGGGATGAACTTCAATGAGTGCCATTGATGTGCCAGGTACTAGGGATATGTATAAAGATAACAAAAATGAACCAATCTTTGCCCTCCGGGAGTAGGGGGTGACTAGGGGGAGATAATCTAAACAAAGAAAATTCAACCTGAACAAATTAAATTTCCTTGGGTGGAGGGGGGGGGGGCGTGGAGCAGCACTAGTCTTTAGAAGTAGAATGAGATGCTACAGGCTAGGTTTCCTGTAGGAGGCTGTAAGCACAAGCAAAGTGGGATTTTTGTTGTTTTTTTTTTTCCGGAGTTCAGTTTCCCAGGCTCAGGTTAAATTGTAAACATCTGAAGGATTTTGAAAGTCCTTTGAACCTTGATCACTCACAGCTGTGCTGAGTCAAGTAGATTTCCTGCTTCTGGCTCTGAGCCAATCAGGGGTCTCCTCTTGGTTATATATTCTAGGGGGTTGTCAGTTTGCTTTTGGGGGTTTACTAGTGAGAAGAATATTTTGATTTCCTAGTTGAGACTCTGTATGTTCAGAGCCCCCAGACTGCTTAGATGTTTGTGCTCCTTCAATCCAGTGATGTCTATGAAATATATAGCAATATTTCTATGTTCAGACAGGGGAGGCCTGTCTGTTGGTCTTTGTGCTAATTTCTCTGATTATATTTTCTATACTCACTTCTGTCTCTGTAATTAAAGTAGGATTGTTCCTTTAAAACTGTCTTTCCTTTATAAAGCAGATCAAAAGAACCTGTGTTAGCAGGCCATCCTGGGTAGGATACTTGCTGATATAGAGGCGGTGACTGAGCTGAGCTTTAAAGGAAGAGAAAGCAGTGACCAGGGTCAGATGAGCTTTCTTGGAAGTGTGGACAATGTGGCCATCACTCACCTCTCTGTCTGGCAGTTGCTCTCAAGGCTAAAGGCACATTTCATGAGGGTATCCAGGGTCATCAGGCTGACATGCTCAAAGATCTCCAGGTTGGAGCTCTGGGTGATGAGCTTCTCCCATTTATCCTAGAGCAGAAGAAGGCAGCACAGACTCTCAGCATGCAGGCTCCCCTGCGGCAGGCAAATCCACCCTTTCACCTTAGCCCACCCTCTCCTGTCTCTGCATTTTACTGATACCATCCATCAGGTCTGGAATATACTCCACTTCCCTCATCTTCCCAAGCCCCCCACCCCAATTCCTTCTAAGCCCAGCTCAGATGCCACAGCCTCCTCCAGAAAGCCCTCCATCCCCACAGCAGAAAGTGATCAGCCCCTCTTCAAGTTCCTCAGATCCTTTGTGTGGATTTTTTTCATCTCCCCCCTTGCCTTTGCTCAGACACAAAGTCCCAGATCCCCAGAGCTGGGGGGAGAGGGGGAAAGAGGATCCATAGAACAGAGAATGTCTCTGATTCAAAGACAGTGTTCCTTGATTGTCTTTGAATCAGAGACATTTATCAATTTGGCCTCCCCACACTAGATTATAGATTCTTTGAGAGAAAGGTCAGTGCCCTGCCTTCCCTTGTCTCCACAGGAGCCATCTTTGGGCTTTATATAGATTCCTCATTTAATAAATATTTTTAATCAAATTATCTTTTTCAGGTCTGCGTCTGAAAACTGACAAGATCTTCAAGGATATGGAAAGAAGTGCTCACATACTTATAGGCAGAATGTGTTTAGGAAGCATAGCTTGAAACAAATTGTGAATTTTGGGGGGAAACTCCTCCCAGTGATTATATGCAATAATTTATTGATTCTATCCATTCACAATCTACATAAAGTGGGAGAAGTGACCCAAAGTTACACACACACACACACACACACACACACACACACACACACACACACA
>NW_027185852.1:28551431-28595730 GCF_028583685.1 Petaurus breviceps papuanus
CACACACACACACACACACACACACACACACACACACACACACACACGTCCGTTGGTGCCCAGTCACTATCGGTCTTGAAGCGCTAGAGTTTTCTGTACAGAACGCTGTGTGGATGGGTACACTACATGATGAGGTTCTCTCATGTCACCTGGGCCCTCCCTGCTACATGACAATCTCTTTCCTGTTCAGTTCTGAAGTGTTTCCCCCAGCAGCTGTCCCAAGCCTTCTATTCTCTCCACGAACCTCCCACAACAGCACCTCCTACCTCCTCTTAGCTGAGGATCTCTCCTCATGCTTCACTAACAGTCTTGAGCTTTCTCTCCTACCTAGTTCTACACCTTGAATCCCTTCAGCATTCTCCATTATTCTCCCTTACTCTGCTCCAGTCTTGGGGAAGAAGGTGGCCTTTCTCCCTGTCCAAGCCTACCTTTAATTTAATTCCATCCCCTCCTGTTTCCTATAGCAGCTTGCCCCTAATTCCTTCCTGCTCTCCCTAATTTTCAACCTCTCCTTCCCTTCCACATACACACTTTTCCAGATCTCTATCCTTTAGAACAACAATCCTTCTCGTGGTCCTACCCTTCCCTCCTGGCATCATCCTATTTCTCTCCTTCCTTTCAGAGTCAAACTCCCAGGAAAAATTGCATCCATTTAGTACCTATACTTTCTCACCTCCTACTCTCTTCTCAAACCCCTTACATTCAGGCTTCAATGACTACCACTCAAAGGAAATTGTTCTCTCTGAAGTTACCAATAATATCTTTAACATTAAACTGAATTGTCTTTTCTCAGTCCTCATTCTTTGTGACATGAGCTCCTCAGACTAACATTTATTAAACACCTACTGTGTTCTAGGCACTGTTCCAGGGAAGAAAAATAATAGTCTATGCTCTCAAGGAGCTCAAATGCAGACAACTCTGTACAAACAAGCTATAGATGGGATAAACTGAAGATAATCAACAAAAGAAAGGAAGATAGAAGAAAGTTTCCTCAAGAAGGTAGGACTTTAGCTGAAACTAAAAGGAAGTCAGAGATAAGGAGAGAGGGCATTCCAGGCATGGGAGACAGCCAGTGAAAGAACTTGGATTGTCTTCTGCTGAACAACAGAGAAGCCAGTGTCTGTGGGCTCCAGAGTAGATAGTGAGATGTGAGGTATAAGAAGACTGGAAAGGTAGGAAAGGACCAGGTTATTGAGGGCTTTAAAAAGCCAACAGAGGGCTTTATACCTGATCATGGAGGCTTCAACAGGGAGCCACTAGAGTTGATTGAATGGGGGAGTAACATGGTCAGATCTGTACTTTAGGAAGATTGATTTAACAACCGAGTGTAGGATGTACTGAGGTGGAATAATACTGAGGCAGCTAGACTATTGCATGCTATTTCAATAGTACAAGCATGAGGAGATTAGGGTTTACGCCAGGGTAGTGGCAGAATCAGAAGAGAAGGGGTGGTATATAGATGTTACCTGAGATATTACAAAGGTAGAAAAGACAGGACTTGGCAAATGATTCCATATAAGGGAGTCAGACAAATTGAGGAGTCAAGGAGGACATCTAGGTTGTGATCCCGTGATGACTAAGAAGATAATAGCACCCTTAACAGCAATAGGGAAATTAGAAAATTGCCAAATCCAATGGCATTTTCTCAATCCCCATTCCTCTTGACCTGTTTGCAAAATTTGACATTCTCAATCACCCTCTTCTCCTTGATACCCTCTTCTCTCCTGATCTCCAGTCTCACATCACCAACTGTCTGTTGGACATCTCTATGTGGATGTCCTACAGATGTCTCAAACTCAATATGTCCAAACTTGAACTCAATAATCTTTCCAAAAAAAACCTACCTCAACTCTTAACTTCCCTGTTACTGTCAGGAGTGCTACCATCCTTTCAGTCACCCAAGTTTGTAATCTAAGAGGCATCCCCAACTTTTCACTTTCACTCACCCCCCCCCACCATACTGAATCAATTGCCAAGTCTTTTACATCCCATTGTTGAAACATATCTTTCATCTATCCCTTTCCCTCTACTCATAACATAACCACCTTAGTTCAGGTCCTCAATACCTGGATTATTGCAATAGCTTCTTAACTGGTTTCTTTGCCTCCACAACCCATCCTCTACCCAACTACCAAAATAATTTTCCAAAATCACAGGGCTAACCATATTACTCCTCTGTTCACAAAGTTCCAGTAGGGCTGGGTGAGATGGTATACACCTATAGTCGCTGCTGCTGGGGAGACTGAGGCTGGTGGATCCCTTATGCCCAGACATTCTGGGCCATAGTAGGGCTAAACCCAATTGAGTGTCATCAAAGTGTCTGCCACCAACCTGGGAGAGATGGGGAGACCCAACCTCAAAAAAAGAATTAAAAAAAGATCCAGTGGCTCCCCAATTCTCTTTAGGATAAAATACAGTCTCCTCTCTCTGGCATTTAAAACCTTTCACTATCTAGCCCTAGATTATGTTTCCAACAAATTATACATAATCCTTGGCATGTGTTCCCCAATATAGCCAAACTTGCTCTTCCTGGAACATGATATTCTATCTCTTGCCCCTATACCTTTGAACATATCATGTGTCCCTCATGCATGGAATCCTCTCTCTCTTCCTGCCAAGCTCCTGGAACCCTAGGTCCAGAGAAGGATCATCTATGGTGCCACTTTCTTCAGGAGGCCTTTCATGATCCCTCAAGTTGTTAGTGTCCCTCAAATCACTCTATTTATTTTGAACATAGTGTATTTTTCCTTATGAATTCACGTATTCTATCATTTCAACAGAACATAAGCTCCTTGAAGACAGGAACCATTTTTGTTTTTCCTTTTGTTTCCCCATGCTGAAAACATACTAAGAATTTCCTAAGTGACTGTTGACTTATTGGTTTCAGGTGTAAGTATTATTAGGCACCTACCTATGTAGCAATCAATCTCTGGCAACATCACAACTATTGCTGATGCTCAATTACCTTCTGACTGTTTGGGATAGTGGAAGAGAGGGTTCAGGGGAAGGGAGGGGATGAGAACTGACTTCACCACTTCTCTCCAGGCTTGAAGGAGTACTTGACCCTTTTCCTTGTGTAAGGATATGGTTCCATCTCCATTAATGTAACCACAAAAGGCACAGATACCTCAATAGAATCAACCAACCAATCCATCAAAATGTAAACAATGTGAATATATCCATCATTTATTTGAGAGGATTGTGGGGTTTTGATCATTGGACAAAATTCAGATGAAACCATACAGGAAGTGTCTTGTGATTGGTTAAGGAGGTCAAGTCATACCTTTTGGGCCACCTATAAAAATAACAAAACAATTCACAGGTGGTAAGTCAAGTGGAGCCAGTCAAAAATGGAAAAATTCTATTTTGGATAATCTCTGTATGAGAGTTGGAACCATGGCCCTTATAGGGTATTGACCTTTGGTGATAATGGTGGTAGGAAGAAGTTGAGAGTTTCTTTGCTTCTCAGTCTACCCAATGACCATGTCATTGGAGAGATTGGACAGTAGCAGACAATAAGTACATCTAGCTGGGATCAAAGAGACTAAAGTAGTAGAAAATAACACATCCAACCAATAGTCACTGAGGAAAGATGGCATCAGATAATGGGATTCCTCATGATGAAGAGGAGCTCTGGCTGTGGACTCTAGAAGGCACCGACCCTCACAGACCAGGCAAAAGTCACATCAAAGAGGAATTTCATGGGGACTCTATGAAGGGATCAAAGGACTAACTGTAATGTAGAGTTGTGAATTGAGGGGAAGCTAGGTGGCGCAGTGAATAGAGCCACCTCCAGCCCTGGAGTCAGGAGGACCTGAGTTCAAATCTGGCCTCAGACACTTGATACAAAAAACTAGCCGTGTGACCTTGGGCAAGTCACTTAGCCCCAACTGCCCCTCCAAAAAGCAAATAAAAAAAGTTGTGTTACCCCTTTGTCCCATGTATTCTTTACATGTATACCTTACTGTTTTTCTGCTTTAAGATTGTGCCCACTCTCCCCATTGGTACTATGTGTATTCATAGAAGAGTGTACCCCAGACTAGGAAGGAGAAAGTTTTTTGTAACTACTATTCTTGTTATACCATTTTGGTAAATGCCTTTGCTAAAAGCTATATGTCTGCCTGATTGTTAGTGGGTAGCTCACCAGTGGGGGCTCATGAGCAACAGTACTAGAAATCTAACCCCTATAGAACCCTGAGGAGAATTTATAAGCAACCTACCAAAACAAATGCAGGTTGAGGTAGCAACCTGAGCAGGGTGCTACTCCCACCAAGGACCATTCCTTTACAGAAGAGCCAGAACAACAGGTCTTGGGAAGATCGGGCTCCCAAAGTCATGTGATTATATTGGGGAAGCAGCTTCCTGCTAATAAGATAGGTCCCCCTTGATTCAGTACAAACTTCTTCCTTGGAATGGGGGGCAGGGAAGAAGGCCTATAAAATGACCCCTCTGCTGAATAGTGACCCTCAGCTATCCTGGTTTGTGTTTGGCCTCGAGCCTGCATAGATGCCAATGTCTGACCATGGTCAGGCTTCAGTCCCTGTTTAGTTCTCATGCCTAGTGGTCACAATCAACACTGCCCACTTCTCTCTATCCCCATTTCCACTGCCTTATTGATGCTTCTTGCTTCCTACTGCCTGTCTCCACTCCCACAGCCCTTTCTCAGACATAAAATGTCCCTTCAGGTAATGGTGAGGACCTCCCTACTTACCTTAAGCAACCATTTCTACTCTCTCATCCAGTTACCATGATTGAATTCCATTATCCTTCTTCAGCTCAGGGCTCAGACAGAGTGTCTACCACTGAGTCAATAGTTCTGATTGAATCTCTTGAGACTGGAGAAAAACATGGACACTAGCTCCCCTTTGCCTTCCTATCTCCCATCATCTTCTTACCACCCAGACTGGGGACAGTCCATAAACAGTAACCTAAGGCCCAGAGAAGCTCAAGAAAACATGAGAAACATCATTTGGGGAAGGAGGGACAGGGGGTGGTACCCTGCTCCCAGCCACAAATGTGTGTTACCTGGGGACAGACTTCCTGACAACTACCCCACAGGAGGAAGTCAACAAACCCTCCCTCCCTGGAAGTCTGCAAGCAGAGGCTGAGTGACATCTTGGATGCTGTAGTGGGGCTTCCTGTCTAGGTGTGAGGGGTGAGCAAGTATACTTCTGAAGTCCCTTCCAGCTCTGGGATTTTATGAAGTATAGCAAGGCTGTACATGTGGGTGGGTGGGTGGGTGTGGGGATGGGGGTGTGGTGGGGTGTATGCATAGGCACATGAGGATTTCTACGTCTACCTGGGCACAGGGGCACCCTTGTGGAGACTCACCAGCATCACTCGAACAGAGTCACTTATCAGCCCCACATAAGGCTTCAGGATATCATAATGGAATGCCGGTGTCAGAAGCCGCCGGTGCTGGAACCAGACTGGCCCATTCAGGATCAGTAGCCCTTCTCCTGAGTCCAGGAGATACAGACAAAAGGTCAAAGATGAGGCATGGAAAGACCCTGAAGGGTCTAAGTGGTCTGTGGCTTGAGGAGAGGGAATATGTAAGAGGACTCTCCAAGAAAATGCTTGAACACACTCCTATTGACCCTTTACTGGCATTATCCTGTACACTTGGAATGCTTTCTTCACATTGCTGTTAAAATCCTACCACCCTTCAAGGGCCAGGTGTCATGTTACCTTCTCCCTGAAGGAGGCTACATTCCTGATTCCTCTTACCTAACAAGCATTTCTCTCTCCTCTGCACCCACCCAACACTCTCCTTCAGCCCTTCTTACATCCTGTCTGACGTGGATCATGGGTACATCCCATATCTTTTCTAAGGCACTTTACCCTGGAGTAAGGAGGGGAGGGAGAAGGAAACAAGCATTTCTCAAGGTCAGGCACTGTACTAAGTGCTATACAAATATTATCCCATTGAATCTTACTCAGTCTTCAGTGGGGAGCCCATGGAGGCTTCTGAGCAAGGGGAGGCAAGATTGGAGAGAGGATAGGCAGCAGGTGGGGAGGCTGCTTAGAAAGAACAAGAGTCCAGCAAGAGGGAATGAGAGTCCAGGACAAGATGGTGGCAGGGGAATAGAGGGTGATATAGGGGAAGGATAAGGATTTGATAGAGCACAGGTAGCAAGTGGGGGCCCCCAAGATCTTGGGTGGGGGGTGAACATACCAATCCAGGGGACCAAGAATCTGTAGGTTAAATTAGCTTTTGGATCTGAAACACATAAAAAGAGGTACACTTGATCTGAAAGGCAGCCTATCCCAAACTCCCCTTACTCTGCTGAAACTCCCAGGGGCAGATGGGGCCAGACCTTGGGTTAATTATCTATGAGGCCTCAGAGTATCCTTCAGGGGAAGAAAATGGGAGGATTAAGTAGATGGAGAGCATTAAGTAGAAAGTATGGGGAGTGGATGAGGAGAGGGCTCCTTTCGGGGAACTGAAATGGAATCTTTGAGGAGGGTCCTGAGGAGGAGGGAAATTAGAGAACTCCCACCAAAGAGCAAGAGGACACTTCTCACCTGATCTGCCCAGCAGAACTTTCACGTAGTTAGGGTCATAGACTTGGAGAAATGCCATGAACCCGGAGAACCATCGGGGAAAGGCACAAGGGAATTTCTGCATCCAAGACACTGTCACCTTTAATTCTTCTTCCTTCTGATACTGCAACAGAACCACCCATAGGTTAAAGGAGAGGCTCCGGTGTGTCTAAGGTCTGAGTGGGGCAATTAATCCATGGGATTTGTCATTTTGATCTCTCCAGATTCTAGCCCATAGTCAACCAGGGCAGATGCCAGTCCTCCTGATTTTCTATGCCCCCTGCCCCTGGCTCAGCCCCTAACACTAGCACAAAGTAGAAGTTCAGTACCTCCTGGATTGATCAATTGAATTATTGATTGAATGATGATGATGATGATAGCTAGCATTTATAGAGTGCTTTTGGATTTGCAAAGTACTTCATATACATTGTCTCAGTTGATCCTTATAACCCTATGGAAATAGGTATTTATTATTACCCCATTTTATAGATGAGGAAAATGAGGCTGAGACACAGATTGATTATTTCCTATTTATCCTGTCTATAGCTTGTACATAGTTGTTTGCCAGATGTCTTCCCCTATTAGATTGGAAATTCCTTGAGGGGAAACAGTCTTTTGCCTTTTTTTGCATCCCTAGTACAGTGCTGAGCACACAGTAGGTGCCTAATAGATAAATGTTTATTGGCTGACTCTTTTTCATTTTGGAAGGAAAGTTTGGGGCTTTCTTCCCCTCCTATCTTGTCCGTTTTTCCTTTCTTGATAGTTGACCATTCCACTCTTACTTCTTTTTACTTTTCTTTCCTAATTATTGGATGTGGGTTGAAACAGGTCTTTGTAAGCACAAAGGCAAATGTGAGCCTAGAGAGGCTTTACGAAACTGTGTTTGTTTGTTGACTTTGTGGAGTTATATGTTAGGGGATCTGTGAGAGCTCAGCACCCATCTAAACAAGGGAAATCATCACCTTCCTAACTGAGAGCTCAGCACCCTCACAAAAGGCTATTGGGTTGGTTTTGGAAGTGTCTCAATGAGGAGCCTAGAGAGGGAGATGAAGAAGGCATCTGGGGCAGCAGGTAAGCTGCAGCTCTCCTAGGTCCCTCAGGGAGCTGTCTAGAAGTGGGGGGAATGTGCCTAAAGGCATACCCAGTTAGATTTGCTACAACTACAAATTGGGGAGGAGGGAATAGTTTAAAGGACATTAATTAGGGAAGTTCAGTGATCAATGTGATGGGTCCTTTGGGGGAGCCTTTAAACGGTCTCCTTTCACTATGGGAATAGGCATGCCCAATGGAAGCTTGGCAAGAGAACAAAATTCAGCTCCTGATGAAATCTCAGTGCCTGGGGCTGCCTCAAGATGAAGTCATTGTTTTGGAGCTGTCCCTTGGATTTTCCATAGAGACAGATTTCAATGGCTGGAGCTGCTCTGTAGTTTAATGGTTTAGCTTAGACTGAGGAAGAAGTAGCTGGATGGCTTAGTGGATAGAACCCCGGAGTCATCAAGACCTGACTTCAAATCCAGCCTTAGATACTTACTAGCTATGACTAGTGACATGTAAGTCTTTCCAGGTTTTTCTGAAATCTGCCCACTCATCATTTCTTATAGAACAATAATATTCCATTATAATCATGTACCACAACTTGTTCAGCCATTCCCCAATTAATGTACATCCCTTCTATTTCCAATTCTTGGCCACCACAAAAAGAGCTGCTATAAATATTTTTGTACATATGGATCCTTTCCCCCTTTTCTATAATCTCTTTGGGATACAGACCTAGCAGTGGTATTGCTGAATCAAAGGGCATGCACAGTTTTATAGCCCTTTGGGTATAGTTCCAAATTGCTCTCCAGAATGGTTGGATCATTTCACAACTCCATCAACAATGCATTAGTGTTCCAATTTCCTCACATCTTCCCCAACATTTATCATTTTTCCTGTTTTGTCATATTAGCCAATCTGATAGGTGTGATGTGGGATCTCAGAGTCATTTTAATTTGCATTTCTCTAATCAATAGTGATTTAGAGCATTTTTTTACTAGTGACACTCACAAGTCACTTAACCTCTGTTTGCCTTAATCTACTGGAGTAGGAAAGGGCAAACCACTCCAGTACCTTTGAAAAGAAAACCCCATGGACAGTATTGATGTACTATGGTCCCCAAAGTCACAAAGAGTTGGACGTGACTGAATGACTGAACAACAACAGACTCAGGATGATAGATTTTGTTGGCAGTGGAGGGATTTCCCTTTGTACTAGACTATGCAAGTAGACCAGGTGACCTGCCTTGCATTTTTTTTCATTCCTTTGCTACCTTTACCTTACTTTCTTCCACATAATTAGCAAGAACACAGCACCTTCAGACAGGGAGAGAAGTTTTTGCAGGTTCATTTACTTGGCTTTCTAAACCTGATCAGAGTTTCAGGTTTCTTCAGGTAGCCAAGGGTGTAATTCATGGACAGTGTCATTCCTGGGCCTCTGGCCTCTAGTTAGAGAGAGGAGAAGAATTTCCTTAACAGTAGGATACCAGAACCTAACCTAGGCAGGAAAGGGAAGCTCCTGGCTTGTGCTGTCTCACAAGTTGCCCTAAGTTTGAGAGTTTTGGCATGTAGCCTTCTATCTAGAGAAAGGGAGTCTGATGAGCAGAAAGACCTCTTAGAGAGAGAAGCAGTTCACTTGTGCAGGTCATAAGAGAAGCAGCAGCCAAGGACTAAAGCCACAACACGTGGAAGCAAGGGATTAAGTAAGACCTTGTGCCTCACTTTTATTACAACGAGCTATTGAGACAATACAGGTCTTTGCTTGTCTGTCAAAGCCTAAATGTGTTTCCTTTACATTGTAATGGACACCGAGACATAACAGGACAGCTAGGCCTATTATAATTTGATAGGAGTGTTTATTAACTGGCCGGGACTGCCTCTCAGACCGAAAGACAGCATCGAGCTTTCTGTTAGACACAATTTTATAGACAATGTGATTGCTAGCAACAGAATATGTTTCTAAGGGGTTAGCATTGTTTCCATTGAAGCAAAACATTCTCAGTATTATTCCTATTGAAGCAAGGCATTCTCAGTATTATTCCTATTGAAACAAAGCCTAAGTATTATTTCTACTGAAGCGAAGCGAAGGTTCCTTAGCAAAGCCTTAGATACAAACATAAACAGACCTGAATCCGTGGGAATCTGTGGCATGTTTCTAGCACCACAGGTGAAACATTTCTTTACTATTGGAGCCTATTAGGTGGTTTCCAAGGAACCCAGTAGGGGTCCCCTCTAGCAGATTTAAGGGGGCTCTAGTGTATAATTTCTGGTGGGCACTTCAACATGTTATGTCTTTGGTTCTCTTCAGATCTATGCATTCCTTCCTGTACTTGAGGACCTAGAGGACCACATGTGGCCCTGATCTATGTTTCTTCAAGAGTCAGAGCAAGCTCCACCTTCTATATGATTACTTCCTTAGTCCCCCTTCTCCCTACCACTCTGCCACTCAGTTTCTCATATATAGGTAGACAGACATATGCATAGATATAGATGTTGTCCCCTCTGTTAAAAGGAAAGCTTTTGATTTCATATATCTAGTGCCAAACACAGGGCTTGGCACATAGTAGGTGATTGATAAATGATCATTGAGTGAGCTCTGGATAGAGGCATAACAAGACAATGAGATATCAGTCTTCTGGAGTTGCCCAGATGGGACATGTCAGCCTAAGGCTGCCCATTGAATATGGAAGAACATAGGCTGAGAAAAGAAAAAGAGATATGTGAAAGAGTGTGAAGGGAAGCCCTTCCCTCAAGCACCCATCACCTCCCTCCTCCATCTCCTCCTCTCTACAGCTGTGGCCACCACCCTAGGATGCCCTCTTATAACACTGGCCTCCTGATAGTATGCCTGTCTCTCTTCTCAACCCAGCCAGCAGCAACTGCCAGAATAATTTTCTATATACAGGGATATAATTGTATCAGGTCTTTGCTCAAAACCCTTAAGCTCTATTGCAATAAAGATAGAAATTAGCTTGATACTCAGGATGCTCCACATCTGAAACCAACCTTACTGTCCTTCACCATCTTTGCTCACACCATTCTCTAAGACTGGAACGTACCTCACATCCAACTTGTTATATTTTTTGTCATATTTAAAGTCTAATTTAATTCATATGTATTAGGGTGTTGTATTTTTTTTCCTTCTCAGTGAGTAGGAGAGGAGGGATAGAATTTGTAACTGAAAATTTAAATTAAAAAAAGCTTAATGTAATTCAACAACATTAATTATGAGCCTACTATGTAGAGAGCCCTGTGACCCTCCCTGGGGGATAGAAAATTTAGATAAGACTTGGAACCTTCATCCTTAGCATTCACAGAATAGCAAAAAAGGAAGGTCTGTGCTTTTTGATGAAGTTCAGAGATCAAAGTCCGTTCAGAAATCTATGCAAGGTGAGGGCCCTGGGGCCAAAAGCAAAGGTTCTCAGGCTGGGTGCCAAGAAAAAGGGTCAGTGCCCAGGAAGCTGACTCTGTGCAATGGAGATAGAGGGCTTAGGCCAAATCAGTTAGAGAAATCAAGAAGGCAAGGAGTTCTGGGAGCAAATAAGAGCTGAAGCTGACCTTCAGCAGAGTCCTGCCTGAGCCTCCCTGGGCATTAAACCACAGGAGCAGGGTTAGAGACAGCTGGGGCAGGGGGCAGTGGTCCCAGATCTGAAGAAGAACCAAGCTGACTCATGCCAGAGGGGTATGGCCAGGGGTAGGTGGTGTTCCTCATGATCCCTCTCTTTCTGATTGGTAAAAACTTCCTCTCACAACCCTCACACAGACTTTTGTTTATACCTCTCATGGGCATCTAAGTGGCACAGTGGACAGAGCTCTGGGCTTGGAGTCAGGAAGACCTCAGTTTGAATCCCATCTCAGACACTTACCCTCTGTATGACCCTGGGAAAGTCAGTTAAACCTTTCTCAGACTCAGACTCACTTCCCTCCTCTGTAAGATGAGGGTGATAATAATAGGAGCTACATTCCAAGAAGCTGTGAGACTCAAATAAGATACTTACCAAGCACTTAGTATACTGTCTGATACATAAGAGATGTCATATAAATGCTAGCCATTGTTATTAATATACATAAGGTGTTATATAAATGCTACATAACCCACTTATCATGCATTATTTTAAACTAGTTACCTATATTTGTATCCCATCTCTCTATTAGATCTGTATGCCCATGAGGGCAGAGACTACAGTCTCTGATATTTTGTGTCCCCTGTCGCTCAATACAAGCCTCTGAACACAGGAGGTGCTTAATAAATGCTTGCAACCCCTGCCACTAAAAGTTTATTAAAATTTACAACTCAGAGTAACTTTATACCTAGTCTAGCTTTCTTATTTTATAGTAGAGGAGCTTGAGGCTAGAGAAGGGAAAGGAGCTGTCCAAGGCCACCTTTGTGTGAGTGGCTGAAGCAAAATGGAGGCCCAAGGCCTCTGACCCCAAACACAGCACTCTTTCCTCTATGTCCCTCCTTCTTCAAGTATAAGCTGGATGACATTTTGTCGACAGTGTCATTGTGAGAAATCCCACCTGGGTTTGGGGATTGGACTATCAGCCTTTGGAGGTCCCTTCCAACTCTGAGATACTGTGGCTCTGACATTTGCCTGAGTCCCAGGACAAACAATGGCCACTACTGAGATCCCTCCCATCTGCTGCTCCTTTAATAATCTTACCAGAAAGAACTATTTCCTAAACCCTTTCACATTCAGAAAAAATAAAAGTTGCCATTGCTTCTTTAGAAAGGTGATGACCAAAATTATGACCCAGGAGTGGCTGAGCCAAGATGGCAGAGTAGAAACAGGACTTCCCCATGGCTCTGGCTTCCACCTCTTCAAATACATGTAAAAAATTACTCTAAACAAATTTTAGAGCTACAGAACCCACAAAGCGACAGAGAAAAACAAATCTCCCACTGAAGGCAGCCCAGCAGTCCAGCAGGAAGGAGCTATCGCACCGGGCTGGGAGCTAATCCCAGCCCTGCATGAGCCATGCAGTTTTGGCCCCAGGGCAGCCCTGACCAGCAGTGGCCAGAGCAGACTTCAGGAGAGTGAATCACCAGCAGCTGTGGTGGCTTCCAGATTTCTCAACCCATAAACACCAAAGAAAAAGTAAAAGGTCAGTGTGGAACTCTGTTGGAACAGGGGTGGACAGAAAAGCATGGTACGCCCCCTCCCACCCATCCCCTGCCCCAGGGCAAGAAGTGGCAGAGGCGCAGCAGCAGCTGCCCCATGTGGCTGCCTCAGGAGCTCCTGGCATGCAGATTATACGGAACCACGCAACCATTCAGAGGGTAATCACTCTTGCTTTGACCTGCTTGGATCTTGATCGCAGTCCTGGGTAAAGGTCCTGGGGTGTGTGTCCAGGTGCCAGAGCCTGTGGGAGCTGTAAAGAGGGCACCTTCCTAATTTCTCCAGCAGCTACAAAACCTCCAGCGATTTGGGACAAAGCTCTCTCCATTCTGAAAGCAGAGTACTACCATGGCAAAGAGTTCAAAAGTCAAGTAATTGACTGGCAACATGAGAAAGCAGAGGAAACACAATCCTACCATAGATTCCTTTTTCAGGCACAAAAAGCGTCAAAGCATGGAACAGGAGGAAGACATAGAAGTCAGAGCTCCTGCATCAAAAGCTCCCAAGAAAAATATAAACTGGTTATAGGCCATGGAGAAGCTCCAGAAGGATTTTGAAAACCAAGTAAGAGAATTGGAGGAAAAATTGGGAAGAGAAATGAGAATGATGCAAGAAAATCATGAAAAGCGAGTCAACAGCCTGACTGAAGAAAATAACACCTTAAAAAACAGACCAACTCAAATGGCAAAAGAGGCCCAAAAAGCCAATGAATGCCTTAAAAAGCCAAATTTGCCAGACAGAAAAGAAATTTCAAAAACTCACTGAAAAGAGTAATTCCTTCAAAATTATATTAGAACAATTGGAAGCTAATGACTTTATGAGAAATCAAAATAATATAAAACAGATCCAAACAACTGAAAGAATAGAAGGCAATGTGAGATATCTCATTGGAAAAATCACTGACCTGAAAAATAGATCCAGGAAAGATAATTTAAAAATTATTGTACTACCTGAAAGCTGTGATCAAAAAAAGAGCTTAGACACCATCTTTCAAGAAATTATTAAGCAAAATTGCCCTGATATTCTAGAGCCAGAGGGCAAAATAGAAATTGAAAGAATTCACTGATTGCCTCTTGAAAAAGATCCCAAAAAGAAAACTCCTAGGAATATCATAGCCAAATTCCAGAGTTCCCAGGTCAAGGAGAAAATACTGCAAGCAGTCAGGAAGAAACAATTTGAGTATTGTGGAAACACAATCAGGATAGCCCACACTTAGCAGCTTCTAGGGTATTGAAGGGCTTGAAATATGATATTCTGGAGGTCAAAGGAGCTAGGACTAAAACCAAGAATCACCTACTCAGCAAAACTGAGTATAATGCTTCAGGGGAAAATATGGTCATTCAATGAAATAGAGGACTTTCAAGCATTCTTTTTTTTTTGGAGGGCAATTGGTGGTAAGTGACTTGCCCAAAGTTGCATGGCTAGTTTTTGTGTTAAGTGTCTGAGGCCAGAGTTGAGTTTGGGTCCTCCTGACCCCAGGGCCAGTGCTCTATTCACTGCACCATCTAGCCACCCCCCAACTCTCAAGCATTCTTGATGAAAAAACCAGAGTTGAACAGAAAATTTGACTTTCAAATACAAGAAGCAAGAGAAGCATATGAAGGTAAACAGGGAAAAGAAATCATAAGGAACTTATTCAAGTTGAACTATTTACATTCCTACATGGAAAAACAATAATTGTAACTCATAAGACTTTTCTCAGTATGAGGACAGTTGAAGGGAATATATATCTATATCTATCTATCTATTTGTCTATCTATCTATATATATATATATACACATACACATATATGTATACATAAGAAGAGGGTGCAGGTGTGTATAAATATATATGTGAAGATGTGCAAATGTATGTACATCTATACATAGACAGAAGGCACAGGACAAGTTGAATATGAAGGGATGATATCAAAAGATAAAATAGAATAAGTGAGGGGCGAGATTGGATGGAGAAAAATACAGTTAGTCTTTCACAATATACCTACTATGGAAATGTTTTGCATAACTACACATGTACAACCTATATTGAATTTCTTATCTTCCCAGTGGGGATAGATGAGGAGGAAAGAAGGGAAAAAATTTGGAGCTGAAAGTTTTTAAAACAAATGTGTATTTAAAAAATAATATGACAAAATAAAGTAATAAAATTAAATTTAAAAAGAAAAGTGATGACCCCAACTTCAGAATCACAGACCCTTGGAGTTGGCAGGGGAGATCTCAGAGATCACCTCATCTAACCCAGACGTAAAAAGAGTCCTATCTACAACATCCCCAACAAATAACAATCAAATGTCAATAAGCATGTATTGATCACCTACTGTGTACCAGGCATCATGCTAAGCAAAAGAATGCAAAGAAAGGTAAGGTAGTTTTCATCCAGGCTCTACTTGGAGATTCACAGTGACGGGAAGCTCACTACCTCCCCAGACATCCCATTCCTAGACATCTTTCAGGATTACAAAGTTATGTGTTTTTTTTACATCAAGTGTAAACCTGCCACTAGCCAGCATGATTTTTTTTCCCTAACATGCCATTGGGCATTCTTCCTATCTAGCACAGAAAGTCAGGAAAGGCTCTGTACTTTTATAGTACTAATAGAGTATAGAAAGCAGGGATAATTTCATTTTTTGTCTTTGTATCTCCAATGGCACCAATGACAGTGCCTTTCACATTATAGGCACTTAAGTGAATGAAATTAATAAATGAAAGTGATGTAGAGAGGAAGAGCCAAAATGCAGAATGGCAGCTAAAACATGAAAGGGCAGTTGGGTGCATGGATGAACATATGGATAGGTAGATGGATGTTAACTGGGTGGATGGGAGTCCTACTAGCTCCAAAGTGTTGGAGTCACCCTTGGTTGTCCAGGACTGCTACTGATCTCCTGTCTTACTGCTTTCCAGGTGTCTGTGTCTTGACCTTCCAGTCAGAAGATGAGCATCATCATCTCACTCCCTCTAAGCAGAGGATCCCATTGTTGTTGAGTCATTTCAGTCATGCCCAATTATTGGTTACTCTATTAGGGGTTTTCTTGGCAAAGATACTGGCTAGTTTCCCATTGCCTTCTCTAGCTCTTTTAAAAGATGAGGAAACTGAGGCAAACAGAATTAAATGACTCACCTGGGCTCACACAGCTAGTAAGTGACTGAGGTCAGATTTGAACTCATGAAGAGGAGTATTTCCTAGTTCCAAGCCTAGTGCTTTATCCATTGAACCACTTAGCTGCCCTTGAAGACCCCACATTATATTGGGGGGAAAAATTCAAGGCCATCTGTCTCAATCTGTCTCGATCTTCTTCATCAACCCCATCCCACACTTCAAATCCCAACATCATCGTTCATCCTCTCCTTTTCTCCAGTCTCAGAGGAAGATAACCTTTCTCCTTGCCAATTCTATTTCTTCTGTTGCACTTCTTATCTCATGCTTTCCTGTCTCTTTTGGCACTTTACCCCTTCTGTCATTCTTTTCCCTCTGATTTTCTTTTTTCCCTCCTTTCTTTTATTTGTACTCCACAGAGTCATAGTCCAATACCTGTAGTATGCCTCTGAATCTATTTTTCAAGGACAAGCCTACCTAATCATAAAATGAGCATACAAGGGGCCACAAAGTAATAAAATTTTGATTGATCATGACAATGCATGTGTTCTTACTGGTAGCAGCAGTGGAATTCAGTAGTCCCTTGGGTGTCTGAGCAGTCTTTTAAGGATCTAACTGCTCACCTCCCAGTGTGAGGAAGAAGCTAGAAAAGGTGCCAGAAAAATTGTCTACTTACCCAACCCTGGACTGATTACCTCAGCAGTTGGGGATCCCACCCTTTGGTCAAAACACACAAAAAAGTACAAAAACTTCTGCAAAGACTATTTGAATGTCAAACATATGCTTGCCAAAAAGACTATTTTATGGAGAACTCACACAGGGCAAGTGCTCACATGGTAGTCAGGAAAAGCAACACAAGGACACTCTCATGGTCTCTGGAAAGAACTTTGGAATTAATTGTGTGACATGGGAGACACTGGCCTAGGTCCACCCAGCATCGCATGTCCTATTCATAGAAGCTGCTGTTTTCTATGAGCAAAGCGGAATTAAAGTAGCTCAAAAGAAATGTGAGATGTGCACATTTAGAAAATCCACCCCAGATGTTCACATGGATTATTTGTGCCCAACCTGTGGTAGAGCATTCTGAGCTCACATTGATCTGAGCAGCCACAATTGGCTGTAACTTGATCGAACATAGTGATGTCATTTTGGTCCCCTTGGAGAACAAAGGACAGCAACCACCAACCAACCAACCATTTACCTACAATTTATCTAATGGTTCATATCATTTAAAATGTACTTATTTTAGATAATTGATGTAAAATTAATTTCTTAATATTGAAATTTATTTAAAATTATCTAACATTTTAAAATTTACATGTTATTTATATAACATCTCATCATTAGAATGTGAAATCCATGAAGGAAGGGATTGTTCTTGCCTTTCTTCTTAGTCCAGGACTTAGCACAATTCTTGGCATATAATAAGTGCTTAAGAAGCATTTGTTAATTGGTGGAATACTTGATTTCATGGTAAGGAAAGTCTATGAAGAATTTGAGAAGACCCTCCAAATCAAATCGGCATAAACTCTGATACTTGGTGGCTCCAATACTAAGGAGAGGAAAGGTAAGAAGGAAATGTATGGGAAGGTATGATTCAGGAGAAATAAATGAGTTCAAAGAGTTGTAGTTTATGTAGAAGCCATATACCTGTAAATGACACACTTTCTTCAAAAAAATATTGCTACACACAAGACATGGTGATCACAAAGAATTAAACTGACTGCATTTTGGCAGACAAGGAAGAGACTTACTATGGACATGAGTGTTAGACCTGAGTCAGAGTTCTGTACACAAGCAGACCATCAGACTATCCAGAGTTAATTAAAAATTGATAATAAAAAAGAGAAAGAACAATAATGAGAGAAAAATATAATGTGCAATTAAGAAGATTTAACCCTGAAAACTTGAAACAAGCTATGTGAAAATCAAAAATAGGAAAAGGGTAACAGAAATGATGTTGAGAATGCCTATAATGGGCAGCTACAGGGTATAATAGATGGAGCAATAGATGGTTGGCATCAGGAAGCCCTGACTTCAAATCCAGCTTCAGACACTAATTAACTATGTGTTCACTTTACTTCTGTCTGCCTCAGTATTCTCAACTATGAAATAAGCATAATAACAGCACTTACCTTATAGTGATGTTGTTGAATTGATATATTGTGATGATAAAAGGAGATAACACTGATAAATCACTTAGTATAGTGCCTGGTACTTAGCAGGTGCATAATAAATGTTTGTTCCCTTCTCCATCTCCCTTCACCCTTACCCTAGAATACTGTTATCTAGCAATTTAATCAATGTGAATCATTGTTCCTACAAGGAAACCAAAATAGCCCCAAAAGCACCCTCTTCAACAAATATCTGACTTGCTAAATAGACAGACATGGGTGCCAAAGGAGATATCTTGATTTAATTAAAAGAAATATGTGATTTATATACCACTAGCAATCCTTGACCAATTAGAGGAAATCTGTTATCTATATATCATTAGTTATTCTTGTAAATAGACTAAATCAATCAGAATTTCCTAGTAACAAAATGGGAGAAAAGGTTGCTAGCCTATCATTCCCTATTTCCAACCAATTATTTTGTCTTCCACATCTCTGACTGTACCCAATTGTTTTCCCCATTGATGATGTTGCCTTCTATTTTTTTATATACTCCTTTTGTCTATAACAATGATCCATCATTCCCCATTTGGGGTCTTGGCTTGCTGGGGTAGTTGAGTCCATATTTATTGGCAAATTCACTCATTGCTAATAAATTATGAGTAATAATAGTTTTGTGCCTCGGTTTACCTTAATTTCAATCATGGCATACTTAATTCATAATAAAAATCTATCTTGCCTAATAGACAAGTAGAAAGGGAAAGGGATAAGAGAAAAGGAAGGTGATAAAAAATAATGATAGATAAAAGAAGGCAGCGATCAGAAGCAAAACAGAATAGACAATGGACAGGATAAAAGAAGAGAAAAGGATGAACAGGAAAAAAATTAAGGTTGGAGGGAAAGGCACAGTTAACAATTATAACTGTGAATGTGAGTGGAATGAACTCATCCATAAAATAGAGGTGGATACCAGAATGAATTAGAAACCAACAATATGTTATTTGTATGAAACACATTTGAAACAAAAAGACACACACTGACTTAGAATAAAGGATTGAAGCAGAATCTATTATGCTTTAAGGAAGTAAAAAAGACAGGGATAGCAATCAAGATCTCAGACAAGGCAAAAGCAAAAAGAGACTTAATTAAAAAGGAGAAACAAGGAAACCGTATCTTGCTAAAATGAACCATAGACAATGAAGTAATATAATACTCAACATATGTTCCAAATGACATAGTATCCAAATTCTTAAAGGAAAAGTTAAATTAACTATGAAAGGAAATAGACAGTAAAACTATACTAGTTGGGGACCTCATCTTTCCCCTCTAAGACCTAGATAAATCTAACCAAAAATAAATAAGAAAGAAGTCAAGGAGGTGAATAGAATCTTTACAAAGTTAGTTGTGATAGATCTCTGAAGAAAACTGAAGGGGAATGAAAAGGAATACACCTTTTTGGAAGGAGCACAATGTACGTTCTCAAAACTGACCATGTATTCAGGCATAAAAACCCCATAACCAAATGCAGAAAAGCAGAAATATTAAATTTATCTTTTTCAAATCATAAAGTAATAAAAATTATATTTAATAAAGGGCCATAAAAGCATAGATTAAAAGCTAATTGAAAACTAAATAATCTAATCCTAAATAATGAGTGGGTCAAAGAACAAATTATAGAAACAATCAATAATTTCATTAAAGGTAATGACAAAAATGAGGTAATATTACAACATTTGTGGGATTCAGTCAAAACAGTAATTGGGGATAATTTTTATTTCTAAATGTATACATCAGTAAAAGAGAAAGTTGCCAGAGAGTGTAGGGCTTCAGAGAGAGCACCCAAATAATACCTTCAGCTGCTGAGAAAACCCCAGAGTTTGGTACAAAGCTCCCCTGTCTGGTAACAGAGTCCTACTGTGGTAAAAAGTCTAAAAGTCAAGTAATTGAGTGGCAACATGAGCAAGAAAAGGAAGCAAAGCAAGCATAGCAATCCAACTTTGGATTCCTTTTCTGGGGACAAAAAGGATTAAAGCATGGAAGAGGAGGAAGACAGTGAAGTCAGAACTCCTGCACCAAAAGCTTCAAAGAAAAATACAAGCTGGTTACAGGCCATAGAGGACCTTAAGAAGGATTTTGAAAACCAAATAAGAGAAGTGGCGGAAAAATTGGGAAGAGAAATGAGAATGATGCAAGAAAATCATGAAATGCGAGTCAACAGCCTGACTGAAGAAAATAACACCTTAAAAAATAGACTAACTCAAATGGCAAAAGAGACTCAAAAAGGCAATGAAGAGAAGAATGCCTAAAAAAACTGAATTTGCCAGATGGAAGAAGAATCTCAAAAGCTCACTGAAGAGAATCATTCCTTCAAAATTAGATTGGAGCAAATGGAAGCTAGTGACTTCATGAGAAATCAAGATCTTAAACAGATCCAAACAAATGAAAAAATAGAAGGCAATGGGAAATATCTCTGGAAAAACCACTGATCTGGAAAATAGATACAGGAGAAATAATTTAAAAATTATTGGACTACCTGAAAGCCATGATCAAAAAAAGAACCTAGAAATCATCTTTCAAGAAATTCTCAAGGAAAACTGCCCTGATGTTTTAGAAGCAGCAGGTAAAATAGAGGTTGAAAGAATCTACTTATCGCCTCCTGAAAAAGATCCCAAAAAGAAAACTCCTAGGAGTGTTATAACCAGGTTCCAAAATTCCCAGATCAAGGAGAGAATATTACAAGCAGCCAGGAATAAACAATTTTAATATTGTGGAAGCACGATCAGGATAACACAGGATCTGGCAGCTTCTACACTGAGGCATCAAAGGGCTTGAAATATGATATTCTGGAGGTCAAAGGAACTGGGATTAAAACCAAGAATCACCTATCCAGCAAAACTGAGTATCATGTTTCAGGGGAAAATATGGTCATTCAGTGGAATGGAGGACTTTCAAGTATTCTTGATGAAAAAACCAGAGTTGAATAGAAAATTTCACATTCATATACAAGAAGCAAGAGAAGCATGAGAAGGCAAACAGGGAAAAGAAATCATAAGGAACTTATCAAAGTTGAACTATTAACATTCCTACATGGAAAAATGATAATTGTAACTGATGAAACTTTTCTCAGTATGAAAATAGTTGAAGGGAATAGAAATATATATATATATATATATGTGTGTGTGTGTGTGTGTGTGTGTGTGTCTGTCTGTCTGTCTGTCTGTCTGTCTATATAGGAGGGTATTGGGGCGTATGAATACATATGTGAATGTGTGTATATACGTTTACAGGTATACATAGAGGGCACAGGACCAATTTAATAAGAAGGGATGATACTTAAAAGGTGAAATTAAGAGGTGAGAGAGGAATATAATGAGAGGAGATGGAGAGAGACAAAATGGGGTAAATTATCTCATATAGAAGAAGCAAGAGAAAATGGTTACAATGGAGGGGAAGAACAGGAAGGCAAAAGGGAATGGGTCAACCTTGTTTTCATTGAATTTGGCTTAGGGAGGGAATGACATACACACTAAATAGGGTATCTCACCCTACAGGAGAGTAGTGGGGAAGGGGATGAGAGGGGGGATGATGGAAGGGAGGGCAGGCTGGGGGGGGGAGGGAAGTTGTAAGCACCCACTTTTGAAAAGGGACAGGATCAAAGTAGAGAATGGAACAAGTGGGAGGTGGGATAGGAGGGAGGGAAATATAGTCAGTCTTTTATAATATATCCACTATGGAAATGTTTTGCATAGCTACACATGTACAACCTATACTGAATTGCTTATCTTCCCAATAAGGGTGGATGACAAGGGAGGAAGGGAATGAATCTGGAATTCAAGCTTTTAAAATCAAATGTTTAAATACATACACATATATACTATTTTTAATATTATTTTCCATGTAACTGGGAAATAAGATATCCAGGCACTGGGGCATAGAGATCCACCATGTCCTACTGGAAAGTCAAAGGGGGTATGGGAAAAGATATGGGAGAGAGTAGATTGGAGGAGGGGATATTCAGTGGAATTACTATTTTGGAGTGGTGGGTAAAGGGGAAATGGGGAGAAAATGTGTAACTCAAAATCTTGCAGAAATGAATGATGTAAACCAGAAGTTAATAAAGCATTTGATTTGAGAAAAAAAAAGAATATCAGTGAAAAAATTGTAAATAAAATACTAGCTAGGAGATTACAGCAATATATCACAAAGGTTGTCACACACTATGACAAGGTGGGATTCATACCAGGAATGTAGGGCTAGTTCAATATTAGGAAAACTATCAGCATAATTGTAGCAGCAAGCACCCCAGCATCCCCAGGGTTTGCTGCCAACACAGGTTCTTAGATCTGCTTTGTTAAAGGAAAGCAACTCAAAATGAGTTAACAAGCTTACTTTAATCAGTCAGACATATATCGTTTACCTAGTTCAGGGGAAAAAGGTCAACACCCCGAACTTCAAAATACTCAGACAGAATTATCAAGACAGAGAAACAGATCAAGTAGACAATTTCCATACTGTCCAACCATTACATCCATACCAAATCAACATCTGGGTTTCAACATCTGGGTTTTTCAAAGCCGGGGCCGGGGGGGGGGGGGGGGACTCTCAACAACCAACAGCTTCCCAGAGTCTCATATGATCAAATCAGGACACTTCTCAAAGTGAGCCCCCAAAACAAAGCTACACACCATGGCTTATATAGCCTTCTCCTGGCTCAGAGAATGTAACAACTTTATTGACCCACTGGCCAAGCAAAAAGTATCTACTGAAAAACAAGCCTCCCACCCCAGGCTCCAGGTGCACTTTAGCCTAGGGGCAGGGAAGATCTTAAAAATTTACATTCCCATTATAATAATTGACCATATCAATGACAAAAACAGCAAAAATAAATGATTGTATCAATAGATGCAGAAAACTCCTTTCACAAAATACTAAAATTTTTCCTATTTAAAACACTAGAAAGAATAGGAATAAATGGAGCTTTCCATAAAAGAATATGTACTATCTATCTAAAACCAAGAGCCAGCATTATCTCTAATGTGGATAAACTTGAAACCTTTCTGACAATATCAGGAGTGAAGCAAGAATGCCCATTATCACTGCTGTTATTCAATATTGTGCTAGAAATGCTAGCTTTAGCAATAAGACAGGAAAAAGAAATTGAAGGAATGAAAATAGGCAATAAGGAAACTTATCACTCTTTGCAGATGATAATTGATGGTATACTTAGAGGGACCTAGAGAATCAAGTAAAAAACTAGTTGAAACAATTAACAACTTCAACAAAGTTGCAGGATATAAAATAAACCCACATAAGTCATCAGCATTTCTATATACTAACAATAAAACCCAGCAGAAAGAGATAGAAATATAAATCCATTTAAAATAACTGCAGATAATGTAAAATACTTGGGAGTTTACCTGTCCAGACAAACCCAGGAATTATGTGAATGCAATTACAAAACACTTTTAACACAAATAAAGACAGATCTAAACAACTGGAGAAATATTAATTGCTCATGGGTCAGCCAAGTCAATATAATAAAAATGACCATTCTGCCCATTAGTTTACTAATATTGCCATATTAATCAAAATACCAAGGAATTATTTTATAGCACTAGAAAAAAATCATAACAAAATTCATCTGGAAGAACAAAACATCAAGAATATCAAGGGAATCGAGGAAAAAAATGTTAAAAAAGATCACCTAGTGGTTCTGGATTTCAAGCTATATCATAAAGCAGTAATCATCAAAACAATCTAGTACTGGTTAAGAATTAGAGTGGTGGATCAGTAGAATGGACTGAGTATACAATACAAAGTAGTAAATAACCATGGTATTTTAGTGTTTAATAAACCCAAAGATCCAAGCTTTGGAGGTAAGAACTCAACATTTGATAAAAAAAAAATTTTTCTGGGAAAACTGAAAATCAATTTGAACTAGGCATAGACCAACATCTCACACCATATAGTTAGATAAAAATAGATAAATGTTTTAGACATAAAAGGTTATATTATAAGTAAATTGGAGGAATCTGGGGGGAAATGTACCTGTCAGAGCTATGGACAAGTTTATGGACAAATGAGATAGAGGAGATTATAGGAAGTAAAATAAATAATTTTAATTACATGAAATCCAAAAGCTTTTGTAGGAACAAAAGTAATGTAGCCAAAATTAGAAGGAAAACAGGATGTGGGAGAAAAATTTCACAAGCTTCTCTGATAAAGGTCTTGTTTGTCAAATATGTAGGAACTAAATGAAATTTACTTTAAAAAAAAAGTAAGAGTCACTCCCCTGTTGATATATGGTCAAAGGATATGAACAGGAAGTGTTCAGAAGAAGAAGATCAAAGCTACCAATAGTCACATAAAAAAAGTGCTCTAAATCACTACTGATTAGAGAAATACAAATTAAAACAACTCTGAAATACCCCCTCACAACTATCAGGTTGGCTAATGTGATAGAAAGGGAAAATTACAAATGTAGGAAGGAATGTGGAAAAATTGGAACACTAGCATTGTTAGAAGAGTTGTGAACTAGTCCAACCATTCTGGAGAGCAATTTATAACTAAACCTGAAGAGCTATAAAACTATGGATGCCCTTTGATCCAGAAATACCACTATTAGTTTTGTGTCCCAAAGAGATCAAAGAAAAGGGAAAAGGACCTATTTGTATAGAAATGTTTATAATAGCTCTTTTTGTGGCAGCAAAGAATTGGACCTTGGAAAGGTCATCTACCAATTGGGAAATGATTGAACAAGTTGCGGTATATGATTGTGATGGGATACTATTGTGCTATAGGAAATGATGAACAAGATGCTATCAAAAAAACCTGGGGAGATATGTAAACTGACGCAAAGTAAAGTGAGCAGAACCAGGAGAACATTGTACACAGTAACAGCAATAATGTTATGATGATCAACTGTGAAAGAGTTAGCTACTTTGATTGAGACAATGATTTAAAACAGTTCCAAAGAACCCATGATAAAAAATGCTATCCACCTCCAGAAAGAGCACTGATGAACTCTGAATGCAAATTGAAGAAGACTTTTTTTTGCATTGGGTATTTTTATTATTTTATTTTGTTTCTGTTTTCTTTATTTTTTTGGTTTTCCTCTTCTTTATTTGTTTGTTTGTTTGTTTTTAGTTTTCAACATTCATTTCCAAAAGATTTTGAGTTACAAATTTTCTCCCCATCTTTCCCCTACCCCCCATCCCCAAAATAGCTAGCCTACTGAATACCCCTTCCCCCAATCTGCTCTCTCTTATATCCTCCCCCATATCCCCTCTAACTTTCTAGTAGGGCAAAATGGGTTTCTATACCCCAGGGACTGTATATCTTATTTCCCAGTTGCATGTAAAAAACCATTTTTTCATAACATTTGTTTTTAAAACTTTGATTTCCAGATTCTTTCCCTTCTTCCCTCCTCTCCCAGCCCCACTTGGAAGATAAGTAATTCAATATAGGTTATACATATGTAGTTATGCAAAACATTTCCATAGTAGATATGTTGTGAAAGACTAACTATATTTCCCTCCTTCCTATCCTGCCCCCCACTTATTCTGTTTTGTCCTTTGACCCTGTCCCTTTTCAAAAGTGTGTGCTAACTACCCTCTCCCCCAATCTGCCCTTCCTTCTATCAACCCCTTTCTTATCCCCTTCCCCCCTACTTTCCTGTAGGGTAATATACCCAATTGAGTGTATATGTTATTCCTTCCTTGAGCCAAATTCAATGAGAGTAAAGTTGACCCATTTCCTTTCACCTTCCTGTTCTTCCCCTCCATTGTAACAGCTTTCTCTTGCTTCTTTTATATGAGATAATTTACCCTATTCTATCTCTCCCTTTCTCCTTCTCTCATGATATTCCTCTTTCACCTCTTAATTTTATTTTTTAGATATCATCTCTTCCTATTCAACTGATCCACATATACATGCACTCACATATGTATTTATACATATTTATACCCTCCTGTATATTCATATATTTCATATATATGTATGCATACATACACATGATATGCATGCATACATATATATATATATTCCCTTCAACTATCCTCATACTGAGAAAAGTTTTATGGGTTACAATTATCATTTCTCCATGTAGGAATGTAAATAGTTCAACTTTAATAAGTTCCTTATGATTTCTTTTTTCCTGTTTACCTTCTCATGCTTCTCTTGTTTCTTGCATTTGAAAGTCAAATATTCTGTTCAACTCTAGTTTTTTTCATCAAGAATGCTTGAAAGTCCTCTATTTCATTGAATGACCATATTTTATTTTTTCAGTTTTCTTTTGCAGCATGGCTTATACAGAAATGTTTTGCATGACCTCACATGCATAATCAAAATCAGTGTTTTCCTTCTAAAGAAGGGGGGAGGGATGGATGGAAGGGAGATAATTTGGAACTCTAAAGTTTGAAAAATTATTACTAAAAAAAGTTTACTTGTAATTGGAACATATTTAACAAAGTGATTAAAATTCACTTAAAAAAAAAAAGAAAATGGTGGGGCAGCCAGGTGGCACAGTAAGAGCACCAGCCCCAGAGTCAGGAGACCCGGGATCGGTTCCAGTCTCAGATACTTAACACCCACACAAAATAACTGGCTGTGTAACCTTGAGCAAGTTACTTAACCCCAACTGCTTTAAAAAAAAAGAAAATGGCAACAAACAGTTCCCATTTCTATGGTATTCTAAGACTTATAAAGAGTTTTTCCTCAGATAATATGAATGCTATTATCCCTATTTTTCAGATAAGGAGACTGAGGTTCAGAAGGTTTAAATTATTTTGGCCAAAATTAACTTCCATGTGTCTCTCTTATAAAAGCTTTGAAAGACTTCAGGACAGCCATCAGTACAATGCCAAACCACTGAATCCAGAAGCCTGAAAGTGAAGCATACTAGTCACTTCATGCCAGAGAGGTGAACTTAAAATGCAAAGACATGTGCATTTGGGGGCATGGCCAATGTAGGAAATTTTTTTTTTGCTGAATTAGGCATGTTTATGAAGAGGATTTTACTTTTGGGTTGGGGGGGGGGTTTCTCCCCAGTAAGAGTAGGAGGGGATGAGGGGATGAGAGAGAGAGAGAGAGAGAGAGAGAGAGAGAGAGAGAGAGAGAGAGAGAGAGAGAGAGAGAGAGAGAGAGAGTCTTAAAAACAAATTCAAGTCTCTTGATGCCAACTTTGCCACTAGTTAGCTATATGGCCTTGGGCTGGTCTTCCAGCTTCCTATCTATGGAGCTCAGTTTCCTCATCATGTGAGCTGCCTCATAAGGAAGAGAATTCCCCATCATTAAAGGTCTTCAAGTAGAGGGTGACATTGTGAAGACTTAAGTATGGCTTGCACCAGATGGAAGAAACTAAGGCTCATGGGGGTAAATGCATTCTCTGTTCTCAGTGTCCAATTTTGTGTCACCTGCAAATCTGATAAGCCCAATACCTGTCTTCATGCAAGGCATCAATTAAATATTTAACTTGTTATAGCTAAGGAAAAAGTCCTTCAGCTCCCCACTAGAGACACTCCTCTGAAACCACATCAATCTCCATTAGGTCTAATTATTCAATCAACTCCAAATTCTCCTAATTCTGCCATTATTCAATCGACATCCTTCCATCTTATCCACAAGGTAGCTCAAGAGGCATGGGCCAATGCTTTGCTGAAATTCAGTCTCAGACATTGCATGGTGTTTCTCTGAATTGTGAACCACATGAGCCCTTTTTGGTTCCATTTGGTTCCATTAACCAGATTTGGTGCCTTTTCCATCTCATATTGCTTGGTATGCATTTGAATTTCCTCATATATATATATGTCCTGGTTGTATAACAGGTCCTTAATAAATGTTTGTTTCCTTGGTTGATTGATTTAGGCAAGTTACAACTTCCCTGGGCCTCAGTCTCTTCATCCCCAAATGAGAGGTTTAAATTAGAGAAGACCTCTGAGGTCCCTTCCAGTTCTAAACCTGTGGTGCTAGGTCCTTTCACCTTTGTGGACATCAGTTTTTCACCTGTCAAAAGAGGAGGTTGGCCTCAATAATCTTTGAGGTTCCTTACAGTTTCAGATGTAAGACCCTCTGATCCTATGGTGCTGTTTCTCCCTTCTCACACCTCTCACAAATGCTAAATGGATGCATGAAATGGCCTTGGAAGTACCTGGGATTCTGGGATTCCATGGAATGAAGGCATTGCTGAGGCCAGGACCTAATACTGGGGTGGGTATTGTGTCAACAACCATATGGACTGGCTTCTCTTTCACATATCTCCCCAGTACCTCCCTCCTCCTTATATTTCCTTCTGGGGTTTGCTTACCTCCAGGAGGTGCCCATAGAGCCAGTGAGCAGGAGGAGCTGGGAAACTCTGGAAAGTTCTAAGTAGACTCTGCCTGCGCCAGTATAACTGGGCCCCCTTCAGTAGCAGTAGGACCAAACCAAGCAAGAGCACAGTCTGGAGGAGGTTCAAGAGAACTCCCAAGAGCCAGGCTGATCCCAGGCCAGTGCCCATAGTGCTGAATGAAGATCCTTCCCAGGGGCGTGCAGAGCTAGAAGATTCAAGTATAGGGTGCAACTTTTGTCTTCTATGTCAGGTCACAAGGTCTTACCATGGATCAGTGATAAATTCTTTGTTAGCTTTCCCCTAGGATCAGTCCATAGAAAGCTAACTGCTGGCTCTGCTCTGTACCAAGGCAGAGAAGAGACTGAAAGCCACTGTGGGGATCAATGCTGGACAGAGAGGATTCACCTGCAGGACTAGCCAATGAGAGGCTGAGGAGGCATGGGCCAGGAGCCAGGGCTCAGAACACTGGGAGAGGAGAGTACATGGAGGGTCTGAAAACCAGTCCCCCAGAGCTGTAGCCCCATGCTTAGGCAAGCCCTCCCGAACCTGTTTTACCAGACCAGGAGTAAAGTGAATCTTTTTCAGTGGGGCAGTTGACAGCATGGGGTAGAGGAAAGAGCCCAGCTTCTGCTTGGAGACCTCCTATGATGGGGAGCCCCCTACCTCTCAAGGCAACCTGGGAGTAATTCTACCTGGGAGGATCTGAGTTAAAATCTGTCTCTGTGGTTCCACCCACCCACCTACCCACCAATGTTCCAGGTTCTTCCAGGACCCTGGAGCCCAGTCAAAAAAGTCTAATCTCCAAAGCCAGCCACGAAAGTCTCAATGTATTGATGCATTTATTTAAAGCCTGCCCTGGGCCAGGCACTCCACTGGGTATTGAGTCTACAAAAAAGAAAAAGGCAGTGACTGACTCCAAGAAGCTTACACTCTAGGGGTGTCAGGAAAGGAAAGGAGAGAGGAAACTTGCATGGAGTTAAAGAAATGCAAAGTGTCCACAAAGTGAAAATCTCTTCAAGAGAAGGAAAGAGAAAGGAATCATGAGAGCCCAGAGTATTCTCTTTCCCAGGCTGAACAATCCCAATTTCTTTAACTAGTGTTTGTACAAGCCAGCCTTGTCTGGAGTAGTCCTCCTTTAGACACTCATGGACGGGGAAAAGGGTCAAGTTGTGATCTGGTCAAGGTGGTGAATCCTCTGACCCAAAGCCTCTGGTCTCTGTGACTGGCGGCAGCTTCCTGAAACTCTACCTCTCCTGGAAGCCAAGCCCCAGAGCAACTAACTGCCTCTCACCTTCTTCTAACCGCTTGTCCCAGGCCTTGGTGGTCATCCTGGTAAGTCTGACTGAATTCCATTACCCAGACCCAGTCCCTGCTTCCCTCTCTCTTTAGCCCCTACCTATGTCTGATGACTCAGCTCACAACAGGAGGCTCCTTGGCACTACATTAGAAGAAGCAGAGAATGTATAAATCAGGAGCAGAGGGAGAGGAAATTCTTCTATCTGTGTAGATGAAGGGACAGTGTGTTCCTCCTCACTGTCCTCAAGTGTGGCAGATGGAATCTGGAATGATTGAGGAAGCAAAGGTTTGATTGTCCAAGAATAGCCACTTATTAAGTAATGCATGCTAATTACCGAACAAACCAGGGCCAGGCCCCTCAGCTTTGGCACTTGTAATGGAATGCCAAGGAAAGGCAACTTCCCAAGGTTCAGAATAGCAGCATAGGCGCTCTCCATTTTATTCAGTGACCAACCAAGAACAGAGAAGGTCAAAACATGACATCATTCAAAATACAGCATTTACTAAGTGTGATTCAATAATCTCCAAGGACTACCCCACCCCAGGACCTTCCATTCATTCAATCAATTACAAAGTCCCTGTTCTAAATACTACTCCACCCCTAGGCTGTACCTTCATTTAGTCCATCACAAAACCCCTCTTCTCAAACGGAGATTAGTTTCCAAACATAAGTAAAGCACATTCATTTGTTCAACCATAGAACACAAAAAGGTCAAAAGTTCCCCACCCCTGGATCACAATTGAATCTACCCCAGAGTTACATCAAGTTTAAGCACAGCACTTAATACCCAAATGGAGGTCTTTTCTTCATCTTGACACAAGGCAAGTTCTCAGCAATCTTAGTTCCTGGGGAGACAAGGCTTAGCAAGGCCACAAGATACATTGCCAGTCTCTTCATTAATTCATCCTCTGTCTGTAGAACAGTCCTAGGACCCCTGAAAACATTAGCAAAACCCTCTCCCAGGATTTCTGTAAACATACAACAAGAAAATTCTTCAGGGCTTCTGAACCAACAGAAAGGTTCCCAGACCCCTGCAACAACAGCACTGCCTTTCACCAGTGGACAGTATTCACTCTCTGTCTGCAGGACAGTCTCAGTAGCTCTGAACCAACAGAAAGGTTCCCAGACCCCTGCAACAACAGCACTGTCCCCCACCAGCGGACAGTATTCACTCTCTGTCTGCAGGACAGTCTCAGGAGCTCTTAGCCAACAGCCAGGTTCCAGGACTTCTTCAACAGGACTGTTTTTCACCAGTGGACAAATCTGGCAAAACAACATCAAAACAGACAGACAAAGTACCAGCAAAACAACCATGTCTCCTCAGTCCTTGGCAGCTCTGGGGGCAGGTCTCAAAAGTCCAGGGCAATTCAAAGTGGCCCTCAGCAATCCTCTCAGTCTCTCTCTGCCTCCACCAGGTGCTGCTTCCAAAAAGTTCTTCTGCCTCTCTCTTGTGTCTCCAAATCTATGTCACCAGCTCCTCCCAGTTCATGACTCTCTTTTCACATCAACAAGTCCATCCCACAGGTGGGATTAACAAGCTCTGGGTTTTAACACAATCAATTTGAAAACCAAGCCAATACAGGGGGATCTTTATATTCCATTACTATCACAACACTGGACCCAGAATACAGGAGACAACAGATTCTCATTATTTAAAAACAATAAAATATGACCTATTAATTAAAAGGAAACAAATAACCAGGGTATAAAATTAAGTAATCTGATTTCTAACTGGATGAAAAATTAGGAACCTTTTTAAGTTGGGAGGAGAAAGTGCTCTGAAATTTAAAAAAAAAGAGGTGTCCCATTCACCTCAAATGTCTGTATTCAATCCAAGGACCATGGAAACAATAACCAATTAACCCCTACGGGGCCAGTTTACAGAGAAGACATGTGGATTGCTAGAGATGTACAATTGTAAGAAAACTCCTTGCATCAGTCTCCAGATCTGACTGGGTTTCTGGTCAGCATAGCCTCAGTCCTTAGTTTAAGGATCTCTAAGCAGCAGTTGAGGTGGTCCAGTTTCCCAACCATGTAGGGCTCAGTTCAAACAATGCAATAAGGTTTTCTCACTCTTCTCATAACTGAATAAAGCTTTCTTACAATACAGAAATTGGACTTGACCCCTCATTGACTAGAAAGGGCATTGCACTGGCTCCAGAATTGAGTCACAAGATGGAGTCAGTGTGATTCCCTCAATTCCCACCACCCTTTGCTGTTCTAATTCCCTTACCAAGCTAAACATCCCCGTTCTTTCAACTGACCCTCATATGTTATAGTCTTCAAGGTCCTGCACTGCCTTGGTTCTTGGTTCTTCTCCTCTGGACACTCTCAAGCTTCTCAGATGGTCCCACATCCAGAACCTCATTTGGAAGATGGTGGTCAGTTCTTTGAAACCTAGACTATCATCTCACTCTTCTTGGAAGCTCAGTGCACACTACCACATGGTATTAGCATTTGGGGTTGCCTTATCACAAAGCAGATTCACACTGAGCTTGGAGTCTCTGTAGTGGCAAGCACCCCAGCGTCCCCAGAGTTGATGCCACCACAGGTTCTTGGATCTGCTTTGATAAAGGAAAGCAACTCAAAATGGGATAACAAGATTACTTTAATCAGTCAGATATGTATCATTTACCTAGTTCTGGGGAAAAAGGTCATCACCCCGAACTTCAAAGAATACAGGCAGAATTATCAAGACAGAAACTGATCAAGTAGACAGCTTTCCAAACTGTCCAACCATTACATCCATACCAAATCAACATCTGGGTTTCAACATCTGGGTTTTTCAAAGCCAGGGGGCTCTGGACAACGGCTTCCCAGAATCCAGATCAAATCACAGAACACTTCTCAAAGTGAGCCCCAAAACAAAGCTACACATCAGGGCTTATATAGCCTTCTCCTGGCTCAGAGAATGTAACAACCTTTTGGACCCACTGGCCAATCAAAAAGTATCTACTGAAAAACAAGCCTCCTCCCCCAGGCTCCAGGTGCACTTTAGCCTAGGGGCAGGGAAGATCTTTAAATTTACATTCCCATTATGATCTCCTAAGCCCCCCAGATTGGTCTCAGGGTGTGGTGGAGCCAGCTTTCACCTACTGGTAAGAACAAACTGTTAAGTTTTCAAGATGAGCATTTATACCTCAGAAACCAGAAAATACTACAAATCTGGGCTTGATTTATTGTTTTGTTGATTTTCTAAATTTAAGAAAGTTATGGAGGCAGCTAGGTGGTGCAATGAATAGAGCACCAGCCCTGGAGTCAGGAGGATCTGAGTTCAAATCCAGCCTCAGACACTTGACATACTTACTAGCTGTATGACCTTGGGCATGTCACTTAACCCTCTCAAAAAAAAGTGATGCAGAAAATGTTATTAGTGCAGATTTAACTTAAAAGTAGGCAAAAACATTTCAGAGCCAGTTGTTAAACACATCCAGCATACCGCTGTCAGTTTCAGAACACCTGATGCTGATTACTTGTACCCAAGTACAAGACTTTCTATTGACCCCTAGTGAATTTTATCTTTTTAGATTTAGCCGAATACACTAACCTGTCAAGACTCTTTGAGACCCTGCCTCTCATTCAGCTCTCCCTTCCAGCTTGCTGTCATGAAATCTGATGGCTATACCATATACGCTTTCATCCAAGTTATGGAAAAAATGCTAAACTTAACAGGGCCAATCATAGATCCCTGGGGTACTCCATCGGAGACTTTCAGCCATGTTGACACAGAACCAGTAATGACTCTTTGAATCCAGTCTAATAGATGTCTCTCTATCTTCTCTGCAAATATAGCATAAAATACTTCATCAAAGACTTAGCTAAAATACAGGTAAACCATATCCCCAGAATTTCCCTCATCAATGAGCTTGATGACTCCATCAATAAATGAAATCAGGTGAGTCTGGCTTGCCCTGTTGTCCTACAGCTTGCCTTTGTCAATATTTACCAAAGATAGCCTTAATGGTACTTTCCCCAGAGTTTTCCCAGAAATCAAAGGAACACTAAAGGCCTAGAGTTTGCAGGCTATTCTTTCTGTTTGGGACAATCAGGACCATAGTTGCCTTTCTTCAGTCCTGTGACACTTCTCCCACTTTCCATGCTCTTTCAAACTTTGCTGGGGTATCTCTGCAGTGCCCTACTGTAGAGGACCACAGGCCAGTATGGCTCTGACCCAGCTGAAGACCTTGCTACCAGGTCCAGACTGGTTTCTCACCCCCCAGGAAGGCTCACAGGCATGAGCATCACGTCCTCATGAGAAGTGTGGCATGCACTCCCCGCTTGGGAACAAGGATGCTCGAAGTGTTCTCAGGGGAAACTATTGCAATGTTGCAACGTAGTACTAACTAGAAACCTTACTCCGTGCTATTCTAGGAAGGTTTAGGGAGGTTTGGAACATCCTTCCCAGTACTCACACTCTGATAACAAGGATAGAGTACATGGCCACCCCACCCCCACTCTTTTAGTGCCCTTCTTATCAGAGCATGAGCATCCCTACTGGGGATGTAGTTGGGCAGCAAGAGTGCAGTACATTCAACCCCCTCCAAAAGGCTATTCAACAGATGATTCACCAGGCTAAAGTGGGATCAGTAGAGGACTTAGTAACAACTAAGCAGATAAGCCCAGTCTTAGAAAATTTTCAGGAGAAAATGGGACAAGTACGAAGTGAAAGTAGAGACCGGGAATATTATTTAAGACTCTTAAAGAAATTAGTAAGAGAAAGAGGATTATTTATCACTAGCAGTCAGTTACAAGAATTCTTGGAATGTTGTCCTTATTTGGCAAATTGAGAGCCAGCCAGGAGAGAGAGGAGGGAGGGACTAATGCAGGAGAGACTCCAGCCTTTCTCCATTTCTGCCTTTTTTCTATGGAACATATTAATAATATGTTTAACATCAGAAATGAAAGTGCCAGGGGTGGCTCGAACACTTCAGTGTGATGCAGCTGTCTCTAATATTATCAAGTAAGTCTTACCTGGTTTCCATTACTATCTGGAGAGCCAACAACTCTTTAATCTTTTCAGGAGACTGCCTACAAATTCTATGTGATCCATTCTGTTATTTTCTGTATTTCTCTGCTTTGTTTATATGTCTTTGTGAGAATGACTGAGTGTAATTTGTCATTCTATAAGATTTAAAATGCAGCTGGACTGCGGAACTTTCCATGAAATGTTGTTATCTCTTTCACTCTCCCTCTCCCTCTTTCTCACCAGAAAATGAAGTAAGTATTTTATTATTTTACAGGTTATAAAATGGTTATGGTAAGTTGAAGAGTGTAGGAGCAGTGTCAGGTCAGAATTAGAAAGAAATTGAAGCATGTAGCAAAAAGAGAAACTGGGTAGAAAGTTTAAGATAGGTATCAATTATTTGCATGAAAGATGTGAACAGAAGTTTTTAAGGTTTTTAAAAGCTTGAAAATCTCTTTCTTTCGCTCAACTCTGGCCAAGTTGGGTGCCTTATCCAAGACAAGGAGATAAGATAAGGGACTTCTTCCTTCTGATCAAAGAGGCAAACAGATGAGCATTTCACCATTTCTGCCTCCCTATAAGAGATAAATTTTGGAATACAACTGTAAGTCTATTGAATTCATGTGAAAAGTGAAAAGTGTCACCCCTAATTTGATGCTAAAGATAGGTCAGAACTTATTATACTATTTTCTATTTAGGCAAGTTTTCTAAGATCTGATTTTTTTTTTAAGTGCAGTTTTGAGCTCTCTAGTATGGGGGAAAAGGGATATGGTGCCATTTCTGACTCCCTTTGTGTTAGAAGATTCAAAGCTCTCTCTTTCAAAGAAGTTTTTAAGGAGTGGACACATAAATACAATTTACTGGAGTAAAAGTTTTGTCAGCAAAAGGCATTTCACAAAAACTCATTAAAACCTCTCATCCCAGATTAGGCTAAAAGAGAGTGATGAAGATTAATAGGGAATTTAAGTTACCCTGCCCAATCTGGCAAAAGGGAGGAAGCATACTAAATTTATCAAGGACCTTACTAGCAACAGTCCTGAGGCACCCTGAAGACTACACCTTGAAGCAAGCAGATAGACCTCTCCAATTCAAACCCCTACATCCACAATCAGGCCCTGCAGCCATGAGGAGAGGAGAAAAACCTCTACACTCAATAAGCCCAATTTTTTATCAATAATTTTTGCAAGTGATGATTTGAAAATAAAATTAATGTTATAATGTCATTGTGGTCTTTCTAAACTATAGTGAAATTATATTAGAAAACTTTATTTCAGATTAATAATGCCCATTCAGACCATTCTTCCTGCATGTATGAGATTTGACAGCCCCTCCCTAAAGTCCTTCTCAGTTATTCCTATTTTGTAAAACTGCCAAGAACCCTGAATGCTATCTCTGTAGGCAAGGTCATTCAGCCTAGAAAAGGAGCTTGTTTTAGTTATGTAGTTTTTATGAACCTAACTTGCTACAAAGTTGCAAAAGATTAAAAAAGATTTCTAACCATTGGCTTTTATACCAGGACAAGTTTAAATTTGAAATGTTAAATAATATCCCTTAAGAATGAGGGACCTAGTAAATCTTTATTGTTCATCATTCTCATGCTGCATGAGAATAAATGTAACTATAATTTGGCTATGAGCTGTGATTTGGTGAAAATTGTTGTTTAAGATAAAAAGCACCTAAGACTATATTTTTTCTATGCTCAAAGCAAGTAATCAGTACAAGATATGAATTCTTTTGTGTGAGCTTTATGGGAAATTTAATATTACTAAATTAATATCTTACAAGTTTGTTGTTGCTTTAAGGTAAAAAAAAACCAGAGCTATCATTTTAAAGCTTTTCAATTAATTTTCTTCATAAAAGTTTAGTGATCAGTTATGAATCTTAAACTCTTTTTTTTAAGGGAATATACTTTTAAAATTTCTTTTCAATCCTTAATATGATTTTTAGGAGGCTTACTAAAACTAATTTACAAGACAATTTATAGCTAAGTTATAGTGAAGTAGAATAGATTTTGCTGTTTTGATCTCTATGTATAGTCATTCCATGGTCTAAGCAAGAGTTACATAGTGTTTGAACTTATTATAGGTAAAAGATTCAATTTCTGAAGTATCCATTTCTTCTAAAATGAATACAATCAGAGGATAAACAAGCTTTGTGAACCAAGGATGTATGTCTACTATTCAGTTGTATGGTTCTCATCAGGAACTTCTTTTGTCTATCACCTTCCCAGAAATGCAAGCTACTACATTAATTCTAAGAATGATTAAGTTATTGGAACTCACTCTACTTCTGCTCAAACTGCTCCCCTTAATATTGCATCAGAGAGCAAATATTTAGTGTGTGTATGCCAACATATTAGTACTGCTAACCTTAAACACACACAGTGTACAGATCCTTTTAACCTTTTTTTCTCACATTGCAAACCCTTATAGGACAGACAACTTACGTATATATATAAAACGCATAGTGGAGCTCATTTTTCATTTTCTGGACCTCAACAATTCCACAGGAACAAGCTACACAGATCCTTAATAACTGCTCTCTACCTGTGTTTCCCTTATTCCTCCTCCACTACTCACAGTAAATGTGCTCAACCATATGTTACAGTTTGTTACTTCAATGGGCATTCTGACACAATTGAATGCAGATAATGTTCCTGCCACTAACAATTTATTTCAATCTTTCTGTGATCATTTTTCAAATAATATTAATTACAGGCATACCCCTTATAATAAAGATATTAGAACCTAGTTACTACAATAAAAAAGGGGGGAGAAATTAACTACATTAGCTACTGCTTTACACTCCCAACATACATTTATACACCCAAAATACATTCATTAGCTAAATAAAAACATTGCTAAAAACGAGTACACACCAGCAGTAAAAGGATGTGAATGGTGCTTATACCCGGAAATGAAGGCACTGTGGGGGTTTATTACTGTGGGGGTGAGGCTGTGCTTATATATTTTCTAGAAGTTGGGGAACAACCAGTGAGGGTGGCAGAACAGAAATGTCAGGGCATGTACTCCTAATCACTCAGAAAAATGAAAACGTTCCAGCAGCAGAAGGAGAAATCAAGGAGACAGAACATGGGAATAAAGAAGAAGAGGTCTCCTAATGCAGCCACTACACAAAAAAAGCTGTGTCCCCATGGGGGCAGATTGAACACTTTTTATATCCACCCAAAGAACTGAAACCTGTTGCCCCAAGATTTGTGTTTCTTGCTGTGATCACTCTGTTTTCTACACAAACTGAACTGGTTACATTCTGGTTTAAGTTTTGAGACACCTACCCTTGTCATATCACTTGTTTCATATATAACTGTAACTACATGTATTTGACCCCCCTCAAGCCTTCCTTATTTCTACTACTGTAACTCACTTACAGACAATATGAGTTCATACTACATTTTATTGGAATATACCTTGCTTTAACTGTATTCTCAAGCAATGTATTAGTGGCTATGATGTCATTATACTGTTTGTAGAACCACCCTCTTTTGGTTTCAGACTTCAAAGGGAACCTGCACAAAAGTGATTTCTGTACTTTTACTCATGGGACTAATTGCAACCATGTCTTCTATTTCTTCACTGAGAGAATTACCAATGTACACTTGGGACTAGACTCCTTCTCCAATGTACTTATGGATACACCTGTCTATGTATGACTCCTCTGTATGGAATATCGTTTGCATTCATTATACTTATATCTAGTAGGTATTTGTTGTCGGAATTGTTGAACAATCTTCAGTCACTTGTGATTAGTATCAAACATCAGGGGGATGTGTATTACATGAAACTTCTGATTTATTAAAAATAAAGGGGGGGAGGGAAGATTTGTCATGATAATAGATTTCTCTGCCCTACTATTATTTTGTCTACTATTATTGATACTTTCAACCACTGTGTCTGCAATTTCTCTATTAAAAAAAAGCCAATTTCTCTACTAAGAAAAAATCCAAACTACACAACAATATGTTAATATGTTAATGAATTATCATAAAATATTAATCCAAATTGCACAATATGTTAATGAATTAGTCAAAAAATATTTCTGTAACAGAATATAGATAGGGATCTTTTGTATAAAATCTATGTATCAGAACAGTTGGAAACAGCAGAATTTGGGAAAGACAAGCTTTCAGAAACTGAGTTTTGATGAAGTGTGATTATAGATTTCATCCTATTTGTGTTACACCAGTAAAATATAATAGATCTGATTATGAGTGGGACAAAGTTAAATTTCATTTATTAGGCATTTTTAGAAATACCTCAATAGGAGCAGATTTGGAGCAATTTGATAACTTAATTTCACATATTAATGACATGTCCTTGGATGAAGTTAATGTTGATGCTTTAGTAAGAAAAATTTGGGGTTCGTTTAAAGAGTTAAGTCCTTGGCATTGGTTTTCAGGACCCCAGGATATACTTCATCTGAACTTGAATTCACCAAAGGCAGAGAAGGCTTCTCACCATCTCTTTACTTTTCTTTAGGTATAAACTCCCTGATGAGCATCTTTGTCCTACTATTTACAGTGTGAAAATTCTTCTCCTTGGCAGAGAAAACAAGCATAATAAACACTGAGCAGCTCTACTTTCTCTGTGTTGCCTGTGGTCATTGTCTCCTGTCCCCAAACCAAGGTCCTCTGCCTTCATTAAGCCACCTCTTTCTCCCAGTAGCAATTTTTTGAAACTCTCAGTTCTTGTCCTTAGAGCTTCAGTCACCACTGAGCTGGAGCATCTCTCACACTCCTTTTCCATGCCTGTGCCAAATGTTACATCCATTCCATCACTTGGTCTTTCTTCCATCTTCTCTGCATTTCTTTTTAAAATCTAAGTTGGTTGGGGAGTTTCCCTGTGCAACAGTGAGAATTCTTCAATCAAATCCCATTTTCCCTCCTCACTGTATTTGGTTTTTTTTGTGTGTGTGTCTTACTAACTTCCCCTGAGGCATGTTGCTCCACGGTAGCCAGCCTAGCTTAGATTTCACCAGTTTTTAGAGCTGGAAGGTATCTTAAAGGATGAGCAATCAGAAGGCCAAAGAAGTGAGGTGGTGCCCAAAGTCAGGTTCCCTGAAACCCTTTAGGTCAGGGCAGTTAGCGCTCTGTCGAGCCTGGAGAAAAATAGTGTCCTCAAACTAGAATACAGTGGCTCTTCTGGGGCCATTCAACTAACTGTGCTACCACCTCTACCTCCCTTGCAGCTGTGGAGGCTGAAGAGGTATGGGCTCTGGGAGTCCCCTCTAGCTCTCCTTGAGTCCTTCAGGTACTGGCTCTGGGAACCCCCCCTTGAACTCTGATTAAATCATCCCATTTGATGATGAATTTTCATGAGGCCATAAGCCTTACATTGTGGCTGAGCCTATCTTTGTTACTAGAGTTCCCACCCTTGAGCCTACCGTGTTTCCCCGATAATAAGACCTATCCCGAAAATAAGCCCTCCCCTTACTGTGTAAGATTCCTCTAAAATAAGCCCTCCCCCGAAAATAAGCCCTATTAAGATTGCTACTGTAGTGAAGGTGATCCCCTGTGCTACACACTACATTACGGTACCCTCTGTATGCACCGTCCCCCCCCCCATGAAACGCACGCCGCACTCCAAGCTGCATCCAATCAGAGCTGCAGCAGTGAGCGCATCATCCTGTTCTTCCCCAGTGATTTGCTTATTGAATAAAGGTACATTTTTTTGTTCACATTTACCTGTTTATTAAAATTGCTGTCAATGTTCATTAAAATAAGCCCTCCCCTGAAAATAAGCCCTCTGGTGTTTTTCTGTCCAACAAAAATAAGACAGTGTCTTATTATCGGGGAAACACAGTATCAAAATATCAGTACACCCTTGAACTGGCCTAGCCCACCATTGTCTGTAGTCTCCAGGTAGACTCCAGCAATTTCCCACCCTTAATCACTCATTGACCTCATTAACTCCTCTAAGACCTTCCCCAAGCTCCTCCTCTAGACCACCTCTAGATTCCTCCCACAACCTTCTATATATAAGACCCCATCTTGTCTCTATGTCAGTGAGAGCATAGAATGACCTAGCACAGACTTACTCTGTGTCTAATGCAAGTGAACTTTTAATAAACTTTACTTTTCTTTAGCTAAGAGGAGCCTTGAGTTGAATTCATTCTGCAGGACATTTTGGGGTCTCCAGAGCAGCCCTAACCCTCTTTATGGGTAACCTCTTCAGAGGCGTCAGGATATTTTGAAATATTAGAATAGACTAAGAATGAGTCTCCCCCTACCCCACCCCAACAGATCTTGGTTAATTTTCAAGTTCTCTGAAATCATGTAATTTTTCTGAAATGACTTACAGTCTTTAGTTTTTGTTTTATGAGACTGCTTGCAACAGAATGTGCCCCTTAGCCCTAGAGACTGAGAATGTTTTATTGAAAATTGTGGGTACCCTTGATAAGGAGGAAGCTAGAAAGGCTGCAGGAGTTGTAAAAATGCTGCGGGGAAACACTGACTTAACCCCAAAGGAGTGGGAGAGTCAGTGTTCACTTCCAGATGTGACATTGTCTCAGACCAGTCCAGAGAGACCTTGACCCAGCACGGAAGCAGTGATCATGGAGCAGGCAGCCATAACCTGAGAGGAGCCAATCCAGGACCAGCAGAAGCAAGCACCAGCAGCCTGAGAGAAGCTAAGCAAGCTGAAGCAGTTTCCCTGGTGCTCAGAGCAGGGCCCCTGGGAGATAACCCCTTCCGCCTCCCTAGTCCACCAGCACCTGTGAGGAGCAGGAGCTGTGGGAGGAAAAGGTGACCTTGAGGAGTGGGGGGGAGCAGATCAGACAATTCAGTTTCTTGTGTTATAGTTTGGTTAAAGTGAACTATTGTGAGAAAAATGACTGACAAGCTACTGGCAATGGAAGCCCAATTATGGGAGAAACAAGAGGCATGAGAGAAAGACGCAAATTCTTAGGGCTCTGATGTTTATTATGCCCTCTGCTCAAGAGGGTTATCTGACTAGCTGGAAAACTTTGGATGTGTGGTACTGAATGGTAGAGACTGCCTCAGAGACAGAGTCCTTCAAAAAGTGGAAGCAGAAGTTTCTATTGAATTTCCCTGAACTTTAGGAGAAACCCAGAGTAGAGGGTTAGATAGAGTTAGATAACGGAGCCAGAGGAGAAGTTTCTTTTGAACTTCTCAGAGCCAAGGCAGCGTGAGGGAGGCTCTGCTGGAGAGAGCCCAGGCCAGAGCATCCCCTCCCTAGACTGGGATGCAGAGGAGGAAGCCCTGGAACTGTGTTGTGCCCGGAGCCCAGGCTGGAGTAGCCTCTCCCTGCAGGAGGCTAGGGGAGGGCGAGCTGCCTGAAGTTGGGGCAATGTGGACTAGAGACAGAAACCAGGGGCAGGAGTCCCTGGGACCTGCTGGGCCTAGACCCAGGCAGGAGCAAGGAGAGCTCAGAACAGAGCAGCCCCACCCTGCAGGGTGAGGCCTCTGAGTGTGCTAGAGGGGTGGGAGCCCTGGAAATGTGTAGGGGCACTCCCTACCCCCATGAAGGGAGATGTGCAGCAGGACCAGAGATCTGCCTGCCTCTGGACACTGGCAGGAGCAGGAAGCAGTCAGCCCATGGAGCTGCAGGAGGAGGAAGAGGAGGAGTTGCTGTGCTTGGAACGCAGCCGCAGGTCAAGATGAAAACTTCCGCAGCAAGGCAGGAGCACTGAGCGGGCTTTTCTACCACATCCCCCTGGGATAGGTTGGGACCCAGGGGTGGAGTTGTCTATAGTGGGATGGGGAAAGTGCCATAACCCCCAAGGACCCACCCTGTTGGCTTTGTCACCCAGCTGCCCCCCAGATCTTGTGGCGGGGACTGGAGCAGTGACAGGACTTGGACTTTTTTGGCTCAGTGGAGCATACGTGCACCTGAGAGTTCCAGGTGAGAAGCTGCAACAGCAGCGTGGAATGAAGGACACACCCCCAAGAAGACTTTCAGGACTGGGACCCTCTGCTTTGATTGAGGGGACTATGGTCCAGGAGTGGTCTGTGCTGTGTGCATGTGTGCTCTGATGCCCCTGGGGGATGTACTATGGGATGTACAGGATGTACCTGTCTTGTGATGGGGTAGGTGCAGTTTCAGTAACCCCAGCAATCACCAGTCTGGGTATGAGGGCAGCCATCTACTGAGGATACAGCCCTGCAGGGGTGGGGAGCACTTCAGATTCTGGCCCAGGACCGCCTGATTGTACAGGCAGTGCTATGGACAGTACCATGGACAGTACCTGAAGTGAGGAGGAGTTGGCTGCTCACTTTCCAAAGATTTGGCCCCCAAAAAATGTGTAAGGTGGGGGGCATGCCGTGTTATACACTGTGCTATGTCACATACTGAATGCTGTGTTACATACTGAATGCAGAGCTATGCATTGTGTGCCATGTTACATACTGACTGTTATGTCATGTACTGGATGAGGTTCTGTTTTAGGCCTTGTGGCCTTATTTGTTGGGGAAAAGGGCAAGTTACTTTTATGTCTGTCTGAGGCCATGTGGTCACCGGTAAGATGCTGTGTTTGTAAATCTAAAGCCCAACATAATGTCAATGTTATTGCAGCATATTGTTGTTATGTATCTGATGCCCAACACAACTTCTGTGTTGTTGCAGCCTATGTTGTTGTTATTGTAGCATACATATTGTTGCAGTTTATGTTGTTATGGATTGTGAATCTTATGCTTTAGTTTATTGGCTCGAGGACCCCAAAAGGTATCACCTGTGTAGATTGTAAAGGACAGGATCCTGGAGGGGTGGAGTGTAAGTAAGGTAAATTTTAGTGTAAGGTGGATTTTAGTGTGCGTAAAGTAGTTTTTTGCTATTATTTCTTAGACTTCAGTTTCCCAGGATCCATAGCCATGACGATCTCTTTTCCCAGGTGTTAGACATGAGTTATCGTAACTATGGTTCAAAACATCTCCACCACGCTTATGCAGCATTATATAATGACAAATAATATAAGTATCCACTGTGACTGTGCAGTGAGATACAGGGATGGGGTGATGTAAACTTGTAAGGTTATTGCTGGCAATATGCATTCTTTGTCGGTTGCCCCTACAAAACAGGTGGTCAGTGGTCAGTGAATGGGGAAGCTTAGGGTTGAATGCACAAGTGCTGTGCATGCCTTGATCGGCCCCCATCAAGGCTTGTGGGGAATCTGTCTTTGCCTCAACTGGCCCCCATTGAGACTTGAAGGAATTTAAAGGAAGCACAAGTTGTGCCTGTCTCAACCGAACCCATGAAGACATAGGGGTGTTTGCCCCCTCCTTGTCGATGGCCATTTCGAGAAGGGTGATTAGGGAATGCTGTAGGAGTTTGTCCTCCCATTATCAGCAATCCTCTTCTGAGAAACTAGAATAGAATAAAGTAAGATTGTTAACCCCTTCTTAGTATCTTTCCTGTCTGACCAGATCAAGAGTGAACCTGTTCTAGTAGCCCTCCTTTGTGCTGGGTTTATTTGTCTTACAATCCCATATCACCGACTCCCTATTACACACTTCAAATTGGGTATTTCAGAGTTGTGATCACTCAACACCCCCAGCGATGATCCATATCTATCCTCCCCCAAATGTTTCTCTTACAGTTGAGGACACCACCATCCTTCCATCCCCACTAAGCTCATGCCCAGGTGTTGGCCTCCTCATCCTCGCTAACTCTATTTATCCAATCAGTTGTCAAACTTTGTTGTTTCTACCTCCACAACACCTATCCCATCTGACCCCTTCTCTCTACTCACACAGCAACAGCCTTAGATCAGGCTCATCCTGTCTTGCCTGGACAAATAGCCTCTTACCCTGGTCTCCCTGATTCAAGTCTCTTC
>NW_027185852.1:28596130-28650305 GCF_028583685.1 Petaurus breviceps papuanus
GTGGGAGGGGAATCACAGAGTCCATTCATCCATCCATCAACTAGTAAACATTTATTAAGCACTTACTACATGCCAGACACTGTGCTAAGTTCTAGTGATATAAAAAGAGGCCAAAGACAATCCCTGTCTTCAAGGAGCTTACAATCTAATAGGGAAAACAATAAGCAAACAAATATATACAAAGTGATCTAAATACAGGATTACTAGGAAATAATTACTTAAGGGAAGGCACTAGAATTAAGAAGGGTTGAATAAGTTTTCCTATAGAAGGGATTTTAGTTGGTACTTAAAGGAAGCCAGAGAGGTCAGCAGTTGGAGTTGGAGGAGGTAGGGGGACATGGCATGGGGGACAGTCAGAGAGAATGCCCAGAGATGAGGGTTGGAGTGTCTTATTTGTGGAACAGCCAGGAAGCTAGTATTAGTGGAGCGAAGAGTACATGTCAGGGAGCAAGTATAATAGTAATGGCATTTAAAGATTCCCCTGTATTGGCTTGGTTTTTGGTTTGATTGTGTTAAAATGCAGAGTTTGTTAATCCCACTTGTGGGATGGACTTGTTGACCATGAAAAGAGAGGGCTGGACTGGGAGGAGCTGGTGACATAGGTTTGGAGACACAAGAGAGAGGCAGAAGAACTTTTTGGAAGCAGCACCTTTGGAGGCAGAGAGAGACTGAGAGGATTGCTGAGGGCCACTTTGAATTGCCCTGGACTTTTGAGACCTGCCCCCGGAGCTGCCAAGGACTGAGGAGACATGGCTATTTTGCTGGTACTTTGTCTGTTTTGATGTTGTTTTGCCAGATTTGTCCACTGGTGAAGGACAGTGCTGTTGTTGCAGAAGTTCTGGAACCTGGCTGTTGGTTAAGAGCTCCTGAGACTCTTCTGCAGACAGAGAGTGAATACTGTCCACTGGTGAAGGACAGTGCTGTTGTTGCAGAATTCTTGGAACCTTGCTGTTGGTTCTGAAGCCCTGAAGAAGGATTTTCTTGTTGTGTGTTTACAGAAATCCTGGGAGAGGGTTTTGCTAATGTTTTCAGGGGTCCTAGGACTGTTCTGCAGACAGAGGATGAATTAATGAAGAGACTGGCAATGTATCTTGTGGCCTTGCTAAGCTTTGTCTCCCCAGGAACAAAGATTGCTGAGAACTTGCCTCCTGTCAAGATGAAGAAAAGACCTCCATCTGGGTATTAAGTGCTGTGCTAAAACTTGTTGTAACTGTGGGGTAGATTCAATTGTGATCCAGGGGTGGGGAACTTTTGACCTTTTTGTGTTCTATGATTGAACAAATGAATGTACTTTACTTATGATTGGAAACTAATCTCCATTTGAGAAGAGGGGCTTTGTGATGGCCTAAATGAAGGTACAGCCTAGGGGTGGAGTAGTATTTAGAACAGGGACTTTGTAATTGATTGAATGAATGTAACGTCCTGGGGTGGGGTAGCACTTGGAGATTATTTAATCACACTTAGTAAATGCTGTATTTGGAATGATGTCATGTTTTGATCTTCTCTGTTCTTAATTTGTCACTGAATAAAATGGAGAGCACCTATGCTGGTATTTTGAACCTTGGGAAGTTGCCTTTGCTTGGCATTACATTAGAGCAAGGTATAAGAAGACTGAAAAGATAGGGAGGGGGCAGGTTATGAAGGGCTTTGAAGGCCAAACAGATCATTTTGTATTTGATCCTAGAGGCAATAGGGGAGCCACTAGAGTTTATTGAATAGGAGGGGGACATGACAGGACCTGGGTTTTGGGAAAAATCATTTTAGTAGCTGAAAGAGGATGGATTGGAGTGGGGAGACACTTGAGGCAGGCAAATCCACCAGCAGCTATTGTGATAATCCAGGCTTGAGGTGATGGTGTCCTACAAAGGAGAGCAAGGGGAGGGGTAGGGAGGGTGGTATTGGAAAGATTTTGTAGAGAAGAAGTTGATAGGTCTTGGCATATAGAGGGTTGAGAAATAGTGAGGAGCTAAGGATGACTCCTAGGAGAAACCGGGAGGATGGTATTGCCTGTAGTGTAATAGGGAAGGTAGGAAAAAGGAGAGTTTAGGGGGAAAGATCATGAGTTCTGTTTTGGACATGTTGGCTTAAGATCTCTACTGGGCATCCAGTTCAAGATATCTGAGAGGCAAGTGGAGATGTGAGATTGGAAGCCATCAGGGAGAATAGAGCAGGATAGGTAGATTTCAGAATCATAAGCATAAAGAAGGTAATGAAATCCTTGGAAACTGATGAGATCACCAAATGAAACATTATACAGGGAGAAGAAAAGAAGGCCCAGGGAAGGGCTCTGGAGGGGCACCTAAGGTTAGAGAGTGTGATCTGGAGGAGGATCCAGAAAAGGAGACAGAGAAGGAGCAGTCAGAGAGTTAGGAGGAAAACCAGGGAAGACCTGGAACCTGAAAACCTAGACAGAAGAGAGTATCAAGGAGGAGAGAGTGATCAACAGTGTCAGAGGCCACAGAGAGGTCAAGGAGAATGAGGATGGAGAAAAGGCCACTGGACTTGCAAACAAAGAGATTACTGGAAACTTTGGAGAGAGCTGCTTCCACAGAATAAGGCTGGAAGACATATTGTAAGGGGTTAAGAAGAGAGTGAGAGTGAGATGGGGTGCCTAGGTGGTGCAGTGAATAGAGCACAAGCCTTGGAATCAGGAGGACCTGAGTTCAAATCCAGCCTCAGACATTTAACACTTACTACCTTGGGCAAGTCATTTAGCCCCAATTGCCCTGCCTTCCCCCATCCAAAAAGCAAAAAAATAAAAATAAAAAAAGATAGAGAGTTAGAGGAGAGAAAAAGGAGGCACCGGTTGTAGATACATTTTTGAGTTTAGCTGCAAAGGACAGAAGAAAGATAGGATAATAATTAGCATGGATGGGAGGATCAAGACAGGGTTATTTTTACTACTGGCACGCTTATAGGTAGTAGGAAATGAGCCAGTGAAGCAAGGAAGATTGAAAATAAGTAAAAGAGTGGGGATGACAGAGTGGGGCAATCATTGGAAGAGACAGAGTGGAATGGGATTGCTTCAACAGGGAGAGGGATTGACATGGCTAAGAAGTGAGGCCACTTCATCATGTGAGACAGGAGTGAAGGAGGAGAGAGTGGCAGAAGGCATCTAAGTGATGGGAGATGAGGAAGAGGAGAGGGAGTTCATGGAGAATGGCCTGTTTTCTGTACAATATGAGGCAGAGTTCTCAGCTGAGAGAGTAGGGGGAGGGGGAACCATGGGAGATTTGAGTGGGGATGAGAAAGTTTGGAAGAGCTACTGCGGAGAGCAGGAGAGTGAGTTAATAAGAAATGTATAGTAGGATTGCTGGGCATTGGCGAGGGCCCAGTTGAGGCTATATAACATAAATTTGTAGCAAACCCAGTAAAAATGTGTGTGATTTCCTCATTTTCGATCAGTAGTCTTTATGTTACAGGTTCCAGACTGTTCATTTCTCTTCCCACACCACAAAGCACCAAAAAACAACCACTTCATAAAGATGGAGTAAGGTCAATGAAAAAACTTCACACCCATTTATATTACATTTTCTTTCCAAAAGCATTAAAAGCAATCAATTCTACATGCAAAGTCTACTCCCAGACTCAGAATAGTACATCAGCAAAAGTTTATTGAATGAACTGGGACCTGCAAAGACTTCAAATTGCTCATGTATAGCCCAGTCCTAGGAAACAAGTGAGATGAGACAGGGCACCCCTAAACCCAGCCATCTCCCTTTGGAAAAAAACCCAGGCCAGGTCCAGAGATTTATCTCTACTCAAAGTAATAATCAGAAGGATTCATTTACCAGCATGGGGGAGGGGGGTTATTTCTCCTCTGAAATCTGTAGAGCTGAATATTCCTCTGACTTCAGCCAGAAGGAAACAGTGATAGGAAGATCATTATCCTGACAACCTTGTTATCCTCCCCCCTTCCCACCTCCCAACACAAGCAATCCAGCCACGAACAACTCAGAGAAACAGATGAAAGCTCTGACATTTCAACTCTGTGACCTCTGAAACTGTCTACCCAGTAACCCCAAGCTAGTACCAGCTGGTGAAGCGGGTTTAAAAAACCACAAGGTCTGCATTTTGCCAATCACTATTAAAGGAATCAATCAAATTAGCCCTGAGACACACAAAAGCCAAAAACTCACATTCAGAAGGGTAGTGCCCTATCCATGAGTGACCCCCCCCAACCCAAGAGATATCGAAAACATATGGCCTAGCCCAGGATAAACACCTTCAAAGGTAGGCTGAATCTCAAAAAAGAAAAGCTTGTCTTTACGTTGGTCAGTTTGTCCTGATGGAGGAGAAAAGGAACAAGTCCCATCTAGATTCTTAGCTGCCCAACATCAGATAGTCATTAAATGTTGCCACAATCAGAATCCGAGTCACAGAATGCTACCTTAGAATAGTCAGTCTGTCAATAAGTATTGTTTAAGAACCTACCATGTACCAGGTATTATACTCAGCTCTGGGTATACAAAGAAAGGTAGAAGATAGCCTCTGCTCTCAAAGAGCTCACAGTCTAATGCAGGAGACAGCAGAAAGACAACTACAGACAAACATACATAGGACAAATTGGAGACAATGTCCAAGGGAAGGCAAGTAGGAACGGGCATCAGGAAAAAAGTCCCACCTTATAGAAGGTGAGATTTTACCTAGAACATCAGAGCTGGGAGGGCCTTTGGAACAGAGAACATGAAATGTAAGAGCTAAGAGGGACCTTGGAATAGAGAATTTAAGAGCCAGAAGGGTCTTAGAAGAGAGAATGTCTCACCTGAAAGGGGCCTGAGAACATGGTACCTCCAGTGAGAGTTGGATCTCAGACACTGGATTTGGAATTAGAAAGACCTGGATTCAAATCCTATCTCCAGCATTTATTAGCTGTGTGAGCCTGAGCAAACCAATGCTCTATGTTCTCAGCTCCCTGATCTGTGAAATGGAGGGGTTGGACTCCAGGGTGTCTATTTCATTACAGATCTAGGTCTATTCTCCTATGATCCTAAGTTATCTCAACACCATCTAAATTTAGCGCCTTGGAGAAAAGCACTGACTGCCTCACCCTAGGTAGGTTTCAGGGTTGTGGCTAGGCAGAGATGAGCAGGCTTGAAGGATGCAGTCTTGTCTGCAAATTCAGAGAGAGCTGCTCCTAAAGCTAAGCCTTCCTCTCCTACCCTCTCTCCATCCAGAACTGAGATCTTTCTCTTTCCCTTTCAGGCAATGGTTCACAATGGGTAGGGCTGAGAGGATGGCTGAGATTTGGAGGTTGGATCCCAGGAGCCCCTGAACTCACCTCAAGTTAGAGGCTCTCGGGTCTACATTTCACCCTTCCGACTCCTGGTGTCTGGGAACCCCATAGAGTCTGGGGGCAATTGAAGGCTCCCTCAAGACAGGTATCCCTGGGTTCTCCCTGCAGACCATGGACTATCCAGGACAGGCCTGTGTCTCCCCTCAGACCAAAGGTTCTCCAGGACAAGAACATGTCTCCTGGGGGCTCCCTAGGGACAGGCCTGTGTCTCCTCTCAGACCAGAAGCTCCCCAGGAGAGGCCTGTTCCTATTTTTTATCTGTCCCTCTAGTGCTCTGCTTAGGGCTCTAGACCTCAGGGCAGAGTTCTTGGAGTACCTGATGCTGAGGTCCCTGAACCAGGGCAGCAAGCACCAGCAAAATATCTTCTTAGTGGTGCAATGGGAAAAGCAAAGCTATTTCCTTACTGTGGGACATGGTTTGCCCGCAGTGAGCTTCCATTTCCTTCTCTGCCTTATGCTGGATGATCATTAGCATGCTTTCCAGCTGTAACTATCCCATTATCCTAATTCTCTGATCTGGCCTGAACAGTTGCAGGTGAAAACCTTTGTTTGTTCAATGGGCAGCAGAGGGCAGCAGAGGGCTATAAATGGTGCTGAGCTCTCCTGAACTCCAGGCATAACGTCATACCTAGGTCAGCACTCTAAGGTTCGCCTGTGTGGTCAGTGCCTGCACAACCCTCCCCATAAACCCTCTGAGGGTCCCTGAGGCTGAAAAAGTTCAGCCTGGCCAGGAGCCAGGAGATCATAATCTCCACAGCCTGATTTTCTATGGCATCTCGAGGGGCACAGGGCAAGCTCCTCACCAACTCTAGGAAATATTCGGGGGAATTACTGCTACCCTCCATTTTACAGATAAAGAAACTACATCTCTGAGAGGGGAAAAGACTCGATTAGAACTCAGGTCTCCTGCTTCCACTTCTACCACTCCATGCTGTCTCAAGAGGAATGACTCTCTAGCTACTCCCCTACCTTGATTTTCCGTGGGGATCAGAGAGGTTCAAAAAGAGTCAAGCCAACTTCACACCCAAAAGATGGAAATTTGACTAGACAGTGTTGCATCTATAAAAGACTTGAGAATTTGAGTAGACTGAACTTTAAATGCCACCCTCTACTTCCCTCTTACATCCAGACCCCGATATCCAATCTGTTGCCAAATCTTGTCCTTTCTACCCTCATGCCATTTCTTCCCCCACCTTTCTCCATGCCTGTTTTTCTTTTAAGTAGTATTTTATTTTTTTCCAATTATATGTAAAGACAATTTTTAGTATTTTTTCATAAAATTTTGAGTTCAGATTTTCTCCCTAAGTAAGCAATTTGATGTTATATGTGTGCAATCATGTAAAACATTTCCATAGTAGTTGTTTTGTATAAGAAAAAACAAAAGAAAAAACTACATAAAATAAAGTGAAAAGAGTATGATTCAATCTGCAATCAGATTCCATCAGTCCTTTCTCTGGAGGCCAATAGCATTTTTCATCACGGGTCCTTTGAAATTGTCTTGGATCTTTTTATCACTGAGAATAGCTAAATCATTCACAGTTGATCATCCTATAATATTGTTGCTGCTGTGTATATTGTTCACCTGGTTCTGTTCGCTTCACTTTGCATCAGTTCATGCAAGTCTTTCCAGGTTTATCTGAAAGCATCCTGCTCATTTACCCCCTCAATTGTATTTTTTTTCCAATTACATGTAAAGATAGTTTTCAACATTCATTTTTGTAAAATTTTGAGTTCCAAATTTTCCCCTTTCCTCTCTCCCCTCCCCAGACAGCAAGCAATCTGATATAGGCTATACATGTATAATCACATTAAACATATTTCCATATTAGTCATGTTGTGAAAGAAGAATCACAACAAAAAGGGAAAACCACAAGAAGGAAAAAACAAAAAGTGAAAATAAGTATGCTTCAATCTACATTCAGACTTTATAGTTCTTTATCTGGATGTGGTCAGCATTTTCCATCATGGGTCTTTTGGAATTGTCTTGGAGCATCATATTGCTAAGAAGAGCTAAGTCTGCCACAGTTAATCATCACACAACATTGCTGCTGCTGTGTACATGTTCTCCTGGTTCTGCTCATTTCACTCCGCATCAGTTCATGTGAGTCCTTCCAGGTTTTTCTGAAATCCAGCTGCTCATCATTTCTTATAGAGAACTATAGTATTCCATCACATTCATATACCATAACTTGTTCAGCAATTTCCCAATTGATGGGCATCCCCTCAATTTCCAATTCTTTGCCACCAGGTCGTTTTGCATATACACTCTCTTTTCTCTTCTGAACTTGCCATCTCCCACTTGGACTATTGCAGTAGCCTGCTGTTTGGTCATGTTGCCTCAAGCCTCTGCCAGTGAAGGTTATTCTGCACCCAACTGCCCAGGTAGTTTTCCTAAAGCCAGGGTTCTATCCCATCCTCAATAAGTCCTCTGTATGACATTTAAAGCCCTCCACCATCTGGTCTTTTCCTACTCTTCCGGTCTTCTCATTCTAGCCTTGCCTCCACCTTCTCTATTCCTTTCTTGCTGTTCCATCTCACAAGTTAAGGTCTTTGTTCTGGCTATCTCCCATACCTGGAATATTTTCCTTCCTTGCCTGGCACCTCGTGGTTTTCTCAGCTTCCTTCAAAGACTCAGCTCAAGTGCTACCTCCTGCTGGAGGGGTTTCCCAATTCCTTCCCCTGGTAGTCCCTTCCCCATGAAATTACCACCCATTTCCATGGAATACATCTTGTCTGTACATAGTTGTTCATGTGTTCTCTCTCCCATTGCAATGTGATCCATTTGAGAACAGGAGTTAGCTTTCGCCTTTCTTTGTATTCCCAATGGTGTTTGGCCCTAAGGAAGTACTTGATAGATGCTTGTGGCCTGAACCACCAAGTAGTCTGGGAGGCTGTGTCTAAGTTTGGGGATCAGAATGAGAACGAAGGAGGAGATGGTCTTCCCGTCCATGTGCAAGGGTCACACTGAGCCCTCAAGCCCCAAGGAAGTACCTTTAGCTGCCCCTCAGCCTTGCATCATGCTGCAGAGTTTGGGTGGAAGAGGGAGCAGTATCATTACGGAGAAGTGAGAGTATAGGGAGATTGAAGCAACTGTTAGGGAAGAACCACCGGGAACTCAGTAGAGACCTATCATGTCCACTTTACAGATAGGGAAAATGAAGTCCCATAAAGGGAGCAGTAATAGAGCCTGAAATAATGATGAATCATAGTTCAGCCCTGGAAGGAAAGAAAGCCCTCTGCAGTGTGCCCAAGGTGGGGAAGGGGAGCCCTAGTCTTTGCAAGAAGACTTCCAGAGAAGGGAATTCACTGTGTGCCAAGGCAACCCCTTCCACTTTGGGGCAGGTCTCATTATTATTAAGTTTTTCTAGTATCAGGGATAAATCTACCTCTTGACAACTTTCCTTCACCGCTCCTGGCTCTGCCAAACTGAACAAGGTTGATCCCTCTTCTAAGATCCAACCTTTCAGATACTTGAAGGCCACTCTCAGGTCCCCATCTGTGCCTTCACATGGTCAGCCCCTTCATTGGATGCCCCTGTGACCTGGTCTCCAGTATCCTTGCTCTCCTGCTCTCGTTTCTCAAAGTGAAAGGGCCAGCTGCCAAGTCTGAAATAGAATCCAGGGGTCCAATTGGTGAGAATAATAGCCGGATTCCTTCAATAGCCAGTCCTGATATAATAGTGGGAATGAGGCCACTACTTCCTCTGGGGGGAGGAGACCATTGTTTTCAATATCACTTTGGTTCCCTGCTCCCACCCCTCCCCACACACATTCAGCCTTCGACTCCTGCTGGGCTGTAGGGCCTCCCTCACATCTGGACACAGCTGTTTACCTGGAAGTTGAAACAGATGGCAGGGAGAGAAATTTCAGGAATGCTGGAATTCCAGGAATTCTGGGAAATTCCCAGGAGCCCAACCACCTGCAGCTTGGAAAGGGGCCAACCACTATGGGCTCCCCGGGGCTGTGAGTCACCTGTGGGGGAGGTGGCACTTCCTCTGGCATCTCCCCACCTCCTCTGCTACTAGCACTTCCAATGGAAACCCCGCAGTGCCCTCACTGACCTGCCGAGTGAACGTCTGTAAATATACTCCAGCCTTTCCACAGTGAAGAGGGAGATGCATCCCCCACAATTCCCAGGAAATTAACCTCCCTCGCCCCCAGGTAGTGCATGAGTGCCTGCCAACCTTGCCACACCTCTGAGACTATTCTGAGAAAACTTAAGAGGCTAAGAAACCCCTAACTTAGGAAGAGCTCCAACCTGGGGAACCTGGATGCCTGGGTCCTAACCCTTGATGAGCTCTCTTCTCCACATTCTTCCCAGGGCTACCCTCCTCCTCCCCCCACCCCCCAAGGAAGGCACCAGTTACTCCCTGGTACAGCCCTAGAAAATCCTTCTCTTCCTTCCAGGCCCTGATCAGCTGGCACCTCCTCCAGGAAGCCTGCCATGAAAGGAATCTGGGTTTCTACAGATTTTCTCCTGATTTTCCCTGACCTCCTTGTCTGGATCCTCCCTTTGCTCCCATCAGATTCCACTTTATATCATACTCACCTGTGTCTCAATATATTGCTCCTAGTAAATGGGAAGCTCCCTGAAAGCAGGAAGCTCCATTTTTCTTTTTGAAGCACAGCTAAGAGCACAGCACTTTGCACATAGTAGGGCTACACTAAAATAGCTGTCTTTACACTGTCTTCCCAAGCTTTGCCATACTCTTCCCTAATAATGCCATCAGATTGCATCCCATTCATGTCCTGAAGTTTGCTTTGTCATCACCCATTTGATGAGCACAAACTGTTTCCAATTGCACTACTAATAAAAAGTACTACAAAAATATTTTGGTGTAGATGGAGTGTTCTCTCTCTCTCTCTCTCTCTCTCTCTCTCTCTCTCTCTCTCTCCTTGACTTCCTAGGGTTATATGGCTAGCACTGGGATCTCTGGGTCAAAAGGTATGGACATTTTAGTTACTCTCAGTGACTTTCCAGAATGTTTTTCTGGACAGCAATTTGGAATTATGCAAGAAAAAAAATCAACCTGTCCATACCCTTTGACTCAGAAATCAGCTCAGAATATGCCCCAAGGAGGTCAAAGACAGAAGCAAAGGCCTCATATATAGCAAAATGTTCATGGCAACTCTGTAAAGAATGGAAAAGACAGATGCCCACTAATTGGGGAATGAGTATGAAAATTACAAAACATTAGAGGGATGGAATATTATGCCCTAAGAAATAATAGCCAGCTATCATTTTTCTAGGGGCAGCTAGGTTGTGCAGTAGATGAAGCACCAAGTTGAAAGTCAGAAAGATTCACCTTCCTGAGTTCAAATCCAGCCTCAGACACTTCCTAGCTGTGTGACCCTGGGTGAGTCACTTCACCCTGTTTGTCTCCATTTCCCTATCTGTAAAATGAGTTGGAGAAGGACATGGCAAAGCACTCCAGTATCTTTGCCAAGAAACCCCAGATGGGTTCACAAAGAGTCAGACATGACTGAACAAAAAATCATTTAGTTTGCAAAGCATTTTATATACATTATCTCATTTAATCTTCACGACAAGCCTGGAAGGTAGGTGTTATTGTTATCCCCATTTTACAGATGAAGAAATTGAGGCAGCCAGAAGTTAAGTGCAGGGTTACACAGCTTTTAAGTGTTTGAGGCTAGATTTAAACTCAGGTCTTCCTCAATCCACTCAGATCTACAGCACCGAAAAGAAATGATGTGCTGGGGTGGCTAGGTGGCACCAGCCCTGGAGTCAAGAGGACCTGAGTTCAAATCCAACCCCAGACACTTAACACTTACTACATGTGACCTTGGGCAAGTCACTTAACCCCAAATGCCCTGCCCTCCCCTCTCCAAAAAGTTTTTTTTTTAAGGAAAAAAAGAAAGAAGAAATGATGTGCAGTGCCCCTCTCTTGATTCCTTCCCACAATTCAGCACTCAGAGATTGGGTCCCTCGGGTCAACAACCACCCCAGACTCAAGGTATTCATGCTTGTAAAAAGAGTTTGTCAGGGCAGTAAAACAAGAATGGGGAGAAGCTAGAGAAGAAACAGCAGGTAGTGTCTATAATGGGACACAAGCTTTACGAAGGCTGTTTTCCCAATAGACCTGCTGGCAGTTGGGGTGGTGGCTGGGTCAAGCTGGAGATACCACCTGGACCTGTGCCTGGGGTGACGCCATGTTCCTCCTGGCAGGTAGGGTATGGGCAAGCAGCCAATCAGTGTTGGAGGAAGGGATGTGAGGTCCAAGGAGGCTGTGGCCAGGAGCCAGCCTGCCAGGGTGGATCCAGACATGGGGGCAGAGTGTGAGTCTGCTCATAGGTCTGCAAGTCCTCACCACCTGCAGGTCAGCACTAGTGACCCAGTTTTACTAACACCTGGATCTGGCACCAGAGAATCTTTGGTTTGATTCCCAGCTGGGCTACTTAATAAATAAGACCTGGGGCAAATCCCTGGGCTTCAGTTTACATTATCGTAGAATGGAACCAGATAGGGTAATATTTAACAATTAAACAAGTGACAAACACTTATTAACACCCACTTATTGCCTGGGAAGGCACTTCAATAAGCTTGGCCACACAAAGGCCAATAGTCTCTGCCCTCAGAAAGCTTACTTTTTAAGTGAGGAAAAATGTGTGTGTGTGCATAACTGCATAAGGACTAGGAACCAGCCTCCTGCCAGGGATAAGTGGGCAGCTTCTGCCTGCCCTGGGATGAGGGATCAGTCTTTGGAATGGATGATGGCTCAGGCTGGGGCTGGGGCTGGCTTGTGTCTCTGAGGCACAGGGAGCCCCTGGCTCAGAGTGATTCCAGGACCCTTACCTGACCGGCATCCCCCCAGCTAAGTCATTTTCCTGATCAGGCCCTAAAACTTACTTACATGGAGCTGGCAAGTCCTAGGGTGACTGCTATGTTCACTCTCTGGGTGTAGGTGAGAAGCCCTCACCTCAGTGCAGCTCCCCAGCCCCACTGAAGGTGAGGTCATTGCAGTTGTGCTAGTCAAAGCTGGGGACAGAAGGGAAAGTGAGGAGCTGAGCCTGACTTTGCCTTGGGCCCCTCTAAGCTCCCCCCAAACAGATCTGGTTTTATTTTTCATAATTAGCATCTCCAGCTTCCCAGAGACATAATTATGACCACAAAGAAAGAAAGGACAAAATTCTGGAGACATGTGACTTGGCAGTATGTGCCCTCCCTTCACCAAGGCAGATCACAGTAAATCTGTAAGGCAGATGCCTCCCTTGGGGGTCCACCCAGTCAAACCACTGATCCCCTAACACCATCTTGGAGACCAGCCCTTCTCTCCTCCCTGGGCAGGGCGGGTTCATCTTTAGGCTGCCTGTCACTGGTCTGGGTCCCAGGCTTCTCAGTAGGCAAAAGAGGGCAGAGGGCTTGGGTCCTGGGTTGCCTGGACCAAAGAGCACTTGTGTCCTTTTCTGTGTCACCAGGGAAACAACCACTGAGATAATAACTGGTCTTCCCCAGCACACCCTGCATTCTCTTTTCCTACTCAGCCCAATCCCTGACCTTATGAATTGAGCTAGTTCTGACAAAGAAATTGGCCAGAAAGCATTGAAATGAAGTAATGCCGGGGGTTCAGAAGGGCAACACTGTTCCAGGCTGGGAGCTAGGACACTTGGGTTTCCTTCCCAGCTCTGTGTGACCTCGGGCTTTGCCTTCTCCCCTCCGGGCTGGCTGCTTTCACTCCCAGGAGGAATCCAACAAGCAGGCACCTAGGAGCCTTTCCTCTGTGCCAGCCCCCATGCCAGCTACCAGGAAGAAGAACAAAAGCATCCTTCCTCACAAGCACCTCGTCTTCTAGGGGAGGAAAAAGAGGATCCGCGCTGGTGCCCCCCGCCCCCGACTTTCCCTGTAGCCTGGATAAGTTGATCCCTCCATCCCGGGGTTTCCCCGTAGGTGGTCAGCTCCTTGCGGGCAGGGGATGGTTTTTGCCTTCCTCTGGGGACCCACCCCAGTGTCTGGCCGGTGCACACAGCAAGAGCTTCATAAAATGCCGGCCGACGCACTTAGAGCACCCGCCCGCGCAGAGATGGAAACTGAGGCAGCCGGGCTCTGCTGAGGGCACTCTACTGGAAGCTTGGAGAAGGGAGATGCGCAGAGGAAAGAGCACTGCTTTGCCACTCTCTAGCTGGGTGTCTCTGGGGCAGCGGCTTCGCCAATCCGGCCTCGGGTTCCCCAGGCGCCCACTGGAATGGACTCCGAGGTCGCGTCCAGCTTTACCCTGGGGATTCTCCAGCTTGGGCAAGTGGTTTCCCAGGCCTGGGCCTCAGTTTCCCCATCTGCACCCCGGGGGAGGGGCGTGGGTGTTGGACTCCCCAAGCACTCTGGGCGGCGCCCGACAAGCAGCAGGCGCTATAACCACTCGCTCCCTTCTAGAGCGCTCGGGGCTCAGGAGCCGGGCCCGTGGGCCCTTTAAGAGGCCCCGCCCGCGCGCTGACGCCCAGAGCGACGTCACGGCGGGCAGCCAATGGGAGCGCGCGTTGCCGGCAGGCGCGTCTGGCGGCCGCGGCCCTGTGGGGGGGGCGTCGGGGGCGGGCCGGGCCGTGGCCATGGGCCGGGAGCGGAGCCCGCGGCCGCCCGAGGCCGAGCCCGAGGCGCCGAGGGAGCGGAGCGGCTGAGCGGCCCCGCCCGCGCCGGGCCGCGCTGGAGCCCGGCGGCTGCTGCTCGGCCCCGGGCGGCCCCCTCACGCCGCCCAAGAAGATGAAGAAGCGCAAGGAGCTGAACGCGCTCATCGGCCTGGGCCCTGGCGACGGGCGCGGCCGCAGCCGCCGCAGCCGCCGGGCTTGGAAGGGCGCCGCGGGCCACCGGCTGCTGCGCACCGAGCCGCCCGCCTCGGGCTCCGCGTCCAGCTCGGAGGACGAGGACGACGACGACGACGACGAGGACGAGCGCGGCGGCGGCGGCGGCGGGGGGGGGGGAGGCGCCCGCGCGCGCTTCACCAGGTGGGCGGGGGCGCCGCGCAGCGTGGGGCGCGGGGCCTGCACGGAAAGGGGGGAGGCGGCCCCGGCTTGTGCAAAGGCGCCGCGGTGGGAAGCCGGCTCTGGGCCGGGGGCTCGCGGCGCTCACCGGCCCGCGCCGTGTGTTTGCAGGGGAGACTACTTCCGCTGCTGCAAGGTCTGCTACCCCCTGTGCGCCTTCGTGATCCTGGCCGCGTGCGTGGTGGCCTGCGTGGGCCTGGTGTGGATGCAGGTGGCCCTCAAGGAGGACCTGGACGCCCTCAAGGACCAGTTCAGAATCCGTGAGTGGGGCCCCAATCGGGAGCAGACCCCTCCGCACACCTGGGACCCCGCGGAGGCGGGGCCGCAGTGCAGAGCCCGGCCGTTCAGCTCCGGCTCTCGTATGGGAGCCAAGGGCACGGGGCTGGGGCTGGCATCTGGAGGACCCGAGTTCAGATTTGGTGTCAGACGCAAAAAAAAAACTAGCGGTGTGACCTTGGGCAAGTTACTTAACCCCAGCTGCCCCTATGCAAAGCGGAAAAAAAAAAAAGGAATAGCTACCCCTTAATTAAGCTCACAAGGAGCCTTCCTCGGAGGAGGGAATGCTGCCCGTGGGCAAGGGGCTCGAGGGACCTGCAGCTGTTCTTTTAGGAATCTGTGGATCGGCTGACTTGTTCTCTATCTCTACGTAGAATTGGTTTATGATGGAGTGGAAGCTAACGTTTGAGTTAGTTTGCCTTTGCAGCCCCTGTCCAGGACACTTTGCCAGTGGAATATTATGGCCGGCTGGTACTGCTTCTGGTGCTTCGGTCCAGCAGTGTGAATCCTAAGCCCAATTGCAGGGTGGGTTGTTCAGAACTTAGGGGTGCCGTGATTGCGTGGGGGGCAGGAGGTGGTTCTTCCTTCCCTTCCAGTCGTGGCCTTTTTCATGAGATTAGATTATTTTTATATATTATTATAATTCATGAGATTAGACTGAGTTTGTCTGTTATTGGGCAGCAGGGCCCAGGTGTTTCAGTGCGGTTACCTCTGCCGGCATGCCTGTCAGAGTCCTGGGCACGGCTGCTGTAGTGAGGCACCTGGGGGGACTTGGGTGGAGAAAAGACTGGATTTGGCTTGTGCTTCATAACTGCCAAAGACACCTCCTGCCCTGACCCTCTCACAATTTTGTGCCCTTCAGTATGGCAGAGGGACACGCAGATAGTGCCGAAGCAGCCTCTGCTGGCATTTGTTGTCTGGGGGAGCATTCTCTTTGTAAGGGAGTACGTTCATCCTTTGTTTCCCCTTCTTGGAGGTGAGGAGGGGAAAAACCCAAGCTCGCAGTGGCTCAGGGGTGGTAAAGATGTGGATTGAGGAGCTTTGCCCTCTTCTGTACCTGCCTCACTGAGGCTTCTTTCCCCTACTTCCTGGGGGCCTCACATGATCCCTGGCACTCATTAGTGACTGTTGACTTAAACCAGGGGAAGAGGGAGAAAGTGATCAGAGGTTATGATGGGCCAGTCAGGCAATGGATTAAGGTTCAAAGACAACCTTGCCAGTCACTATTCTGCACCCCCTTCTTAGGCTTAAACAGTCTTCTTTAAAGCATTTACTTTTGGGGCGGCTAGGTGGCACAGTGAATAGAGAGCACTGGTCCTGGAGTCAGGAGGACCCGAGTTCAAATCCAGCCTCAGACCCTTGACACAATTACTAGCTGTGTGACTTTGGGCAAGTCACTTAACCCCATTTGCCCTCCAAAAAGCAAAAAACAAAAAAAAAAAGCATTTGCTTTTGATTTTAAACTGACTTCAATAAATGTCAAAACAGACATTTGCCTGTGGGTCCTAAGTAAGAAGAACCATTTGTCCTTCATGAAAGAGGACTTTTTGAAAAGCCAAAACCTCTCCCTGTTCATGTACCATTGAAAAAACATTACTCATGTATTAAGCACCATGTGAGTGCTGGGGATACAAAAAAACATGTACAAATAAGCGACGGACAGCCTAAGTTTGAGACGGTCAGTAGAGCTAAGGTACCAGCCCGAAGGGGAATGGGGAAAGGCCTCTTGGAGATGGTGGAGGGACTGGGTTTAAGCCCTGCCCCTCAATGTAGGGCTCACTGCTTACTCTTCAATAGGATGGAATGAAGCAGAGCCTGTGGATGTCAACCTGGAAACCAGGCCCCTTTACAGATGTTGTCACTGGGGGGCAGGGAGGTCTGAAATGGGGAGCCTTCTTTGGCAGTGAAGCCATCTCCAAGCTCCTGGTCAGGCAGGAGGCCAGCACTCAGCCCTCAGGATCCCCGAGGATCCCCCTCTGTGGGGCCTCCTCAGCAGGCCCTAAATGAAAGGAGGTGTGTGTCAGTGAGACAGATACAGAGTGAGGTCAGTATGGGGCTCCCTGGAGTTTTCTCTTGAATGGTATTTACCCAGACTCCAGGGTGTGGATGTTTGCCTGAAAGAGCCTCTGAATCACCTGTTTCCCCAGAATGCACAGGGATCATTTGTGGGTACCAAGGAGGACTCATCCAGTGGGCAGCTGGGACTCTTCCCTGCAGCCAGTCATCAATGTTGCATGAGGTGCTTTTGGTGTTGAAAGCTCATGAATTAGTCATTGGGAGCTGTTTGTTACACTTCCTCCTGATTCTTTAACCACAGTGCCTGTGCTGGCCCTACTTCCTTGGGAGACCATGCTGCAGGGGCCTGCAGGGCCCTGCCTGGTCACCATCCTCTGGGACCCAGGCCCTGCCATGGTTTTGAGTGGGAACACAGGGCCTAGCTCAGCTTCTTATTACCCCTTCCCTGGAGATCCTAAAACTGAGGTGGTAAAGGAGATGGAGAGAGAATCAGTAATTGAGTCAGATGGTTCAGAACTGGTTAGGTGTCTGCGCCCAAAGAACAATTGTTCACGATTCATTGTGCACGTAGCAGGTATTCTCTAGGGGAGTACTCCAGAGACCTGTTTGGGGACCTGTGCCACCTTATTTTTATCAATGACTGGGATGAAGGTATGGGTGGCCTGCTCCTCAGACTTGCATATGACTCAAAGCTGGGAGGGGCAGCCAACAACCCCACAAAATGACCTTGACAGGCCTTAGAACCTTCCCATAAATCCAATAGGACAAAATATCAAGGGGATAAATGTAAAGACGTGCACTTGAGTACTGAAATCAGCCTCACAAGTATAAGTAGGAGAGGCGTAGACAGACAGCAGTTGTTCTGAAAACCATCTGGGGGTCTTAGTGGATTGCAAGCTCGACACCCATCATCAGGAGATGTGGCGGCCAAAAGAGCTAATGCCACCTTGAGTGGTAGGTAGAGCTCCCAGGAAGAGGGAAGCAGGCATCTCTCTGTCCTCTGTCCTAGCCAGATGTGATTAAAGGATTATATTCCAGTCTGGGAACCATTGTTTTAGGAACACTGACAAGCTGGAGCATTTCCATAGGTGGGCAAACATGTTGGTGAAGGGCCCTGAGTCTGTGACATGAAGATTGGTTGGAAGAAGTTGGGGACTTTGGCCTGGAGAAGAGATGCCTCAAGGGGTAACTGCAGGTATCTAAAGAGCTGTCCTATGGCAGAGGAGTCAGGCAGGAGGAGGAGCAGGAGGGCGGGTGGCCGCAGGCTGGAAGAAGCTGCGTTGAGAGTCAGGTGAGAGCCTCCCCTCTGGAGACCCAATGTTCCAGTGGCCATTGCATTCTAGTGGGAGTGCTTTTGGCGTATGGCTCAGAATAGAAGACCACCAAAGTTCCTTCCAGTTCTCAGATTTTTGATTGGGAGCCTAGCTTTGTCATGGCCCCAAAAGAGAACGTCGTTGGCTCATGGAAAACCCTGTGCCAACTCAGGATCAGGGTCAGCATGGTCTTGCTAGCACTTCTCAAGCCACTCTGGAGACTCCTTCTTGGGCAGCTGGTATCTATCTGCCTGCCTGTGTGGCTGGGTTTTGATGCTGTGCCCAGTTAATTATGTAATTCAATAGATAACCTTCTCAAAGTGGACAGGCAGCACTGGACAATGAAAAGAGCCAGTGGCCTCGGGCTTACATCTTCTCTCTGATGCTGATTCCTTTGTTACCTTGGGCAGGTCACTTCCATCCCCCTATCAGATGAGGAAGTTGGACTCTGTGTCTGCTGAGATCCCTCCTGGGTCCAAACCAAGGATCCTATGAGACCATCTCAGAGATGGTGGGGATGCCCACCACAATCCAAATCAACATAGAAGGAGGCTTCTATGGCAAACATCATGTCACCATCCTTTTCACTGGGATTTTGGACAATGGCATGAACCACTTAAGATGTTTCAGCCATGAGATTAGGAATGAGTGTGCCAGTATTTGGGCCACAGTTTTTTTTATTGTAACTGAAAATACACACCATGAACCCTGTTCTGATCCTGGATGTGCCCTCCCCTACTGCCACCCCATCCCTAGGACCTCATACCTTGTATTGATTGTATGTACACAGATATCTATGTATGTTGACCCCCTCTATGGAGGGTGAGCTCCTGGAGTGCAGAGAAGGGTTTTCTTTTGACTTTGTGTCCCCATCACATAATCCAAAGCTTGGCATACTTGGTGCTTAATTTGTTCATTGATTTTTACTTACCTGTATCTAAAATGAAGCCTGCCCAAGAGGGCTGGTGGCAAAAAGATCAGAAGGCTCACTACATTGGTTTAAGGTGATCGATATGAGTAGTCTGCTTCTCTAAGGTAGAAGGGACCCTATCTGTCATAACACTCAGGACCATCATTTTACAGATGAGGAACCAAAACTGGGGCGGGGAGGGGGGTGACTTAGCTAAAGAAACAGCTGCTTCATGCCGGAGCTGGGCAAGACTCCCACTCTCAGCTGCCATCCCAGTCCTTTTCTGCTTCACCAAGCTGGTTGTGTGGTCCCCTCACCTGATGTGGTTTATTAAAGGATGCTGGTGGTGGAAAGTAGGGGTATACCTGCCCTTCCCCGACCCCCTTACCTTTCTTTTTATGGTGCTTTATTTAGTTTCCCTGAATACTTTCAACTCCTTTCTATTAATAATCCGTTATTAATTAGGATCTAGATCTTTTCATTTCCACATTCAGGGACATTCCCCTAATGCCCTGGGTTGTGTTCCTTGATCTTGGGCAGGAACCCCCACCCCATCCCCCCCAACTAGGAGTTTACTTCTGAAGTGTAAACAGAATCAAATCTAGGTAAATTCTTGCCCTAGAGAATAAGGCCATGTCCTTGATCCCCTCCAGTGGAGTTTAAGGTGACTCAACTCATGAAGGAGAAAACCAACCAGTGTAGTCTGGGTGGAGATGGATTCCTCTGTCCAGATTACTGGAGGCCACTGAGTCTCATGATCAGCAGGAAGAGGTGAAGACCTTTAGCCCACCTCCTCATTTAAATGTCCACCAATCAGGGTTGATTTTCCTATCAGGGACATTTCTTTTCAAAAAAAAAAATATTTAAGGCATTCAGTATCTCTATTTGGGAGTCTTTGGTGACCAATACAACCCACTGACCACCAATTTATTATTAGCTAGCCTAATTAATAAATTGAGTATTAATTACCCAGAAACACTGTCTCTCACTTGTTTCATTTGTCATAGTACCTGTTTACTCCAGTTCCCTGTGAAGATTGGGGAGGTGTTTTCCTCAGAAGTGTATTAATGGCTGGCTCGTAATAGCAGTTTGTTAAGAGTTAACATGCAGTAATGAGCATGCAGGCAGCATTGGCACATGAGAAAGGGGATGTGGGTGGGTGTGTGTTTCGTTTGTCTTAGCTATTTTGAGCGATGTTTCAATAGGGAATTGTCACTTAAAGTTGTAGGAATTATGTGGGTCCTCCAGAGCTCGCTGGTGCTGGCCCAGTGAGTCTTGAAGGTCTCTCTAAAAAGAACCAAAGCATCATGGCATGATTAGCTAGTGTCTCTGTCCCTCCCTCTCTTCTCTCATTTTGAGCTCTAGGCTGGTACTCATGCAGACAGCACTCTGTTCTTTTTCACAAGGATCCTTAATCCGGCAGAAGTAAGGTGACCATCAGTATAAGGGCAGCTCATCTTATAGATTGTTGAGGTTCCAGATCCTCCATGAACAGATGAACAAAGAGGACTTTGGTCTCATAACTCCCAAAGCCAAGGCCCTGCAAACTGCCCTACACGTGTCTTGATTACCTGATGCCCAAGATAAATCCTTCCCCCCAGCCAGGCCCAGATCTGCTTTGAGCTGGTCAGAGTTCTCAGTCCCCTCCCTGCTTATGGACCAGTGTGGCTGGTGAGCAGCCTGATTACAGTGGAGGCTTAAGATCTTAGACAGGAAAAGATTGGAAAGGTTTAGCTATGTCATGTGGTAAAGTGATGACTCTCCCCACCTTGGTCCTGAGCCTAAGGGCAGTGTGATATAAATAGTGCACTTTTGAAGAGTATTAAACTCTTCCCAGGCAGCATTTGGACTGTACGTTGGGGCGCACAAAATGCTTCTACAAATGTTATCTCATTGGATCAGGTCCGTAGAGGTCCTGCAGGAGGCAGGGCCGAGATGATCTCCATTTAACACTTGAGAAAATTGGGTCTCTGAGAGAGAGTGTGTGGGCCAAGAGCCTCCGGGGAGGAGGTGGCAGAGCTGAGACCAGAACCCGCAGCCACTCTTCCACCTCCTCTTTCCAAGTCCTATTGTCTCCCCAAGGTTAGGAGATGCTGCTCACCCTGTGTTTGATTCGTTTGTGCCCCCTGGCTCTCCGCTGCTTAGGTTGTCTGCTATTCACTTATCTTTGGGTCACAGGGATTACTGGCTGCTATTGCTGATCCTTCTTATTTTTGGTTTTAGTGGAATCTAATCAGAAAAGCTCATTCCAAGAGATCCCCAAACTAAATGAAGACCTCCTCCGAAAACAAAAGCAGCTGGAGAAGATTGAATCTGGAGACCTGGGCTTGAGCAAAGTCTGGAGAAACATCACAGAAATGACCAAACAGGTAGAAGGGGGTTGGTTCCATTGCTCTGGAGCTTCCTGCCCATAGCTAAGAAAAGGCCCAGGCCCTGGAGACAGCTTATCTGGATAATTCAGGAAATTCAGAGGTGGGCTCATCTGCTTTAACCAGAGTCAGTTAGCAGAATCAAACCATCAGCCTGCAGTAGCCATGTCCTTGCCCTAATTTGCCACTCGCCTTTGTCTATGGACAGGAAGAGTGTCCTTCACAGGCATGGAGGGATGAGGGCAGTGTCAAAAGGCACCCCCAAGCCCCAGAAGGCCAGTGCCTGAAGTACTGCTCTGAGGTGAGCCTGCCCGAGGGTCACAGAAACAGGTATCCTGTTCAGAACAAGGCGGCTATCCCCGAAGGATGAAATAACAAACTGAAAAGGCATTTGCACACTTTCCGAGTCTTCCTAGATTTACCAGGATTTGTCTTCTCAGATCAGTGTTCATGTGTTCTCTAGGATTTTGCCAAAGAGCAGTATGGTCTGCTGTCCAAACCTCTTACTAGGATTTAGAGGCCCTTGAGTTATAGGTGCTATTTAATTACCAAATAAAAGGAAATCGTTAAAATGATAGATGCCCTGCAGATATTGAATACCAGAGACAGACCTTTTATTAATGATAGCTTATTCTATTGCATGGACTTCAAAAACTGCCTTTTACTAAAATAGCCTCAGGGTCCCAGCCCGGACTAGCTAGTCTCTGAGGTCTCGTCCAGCTCAGAGATTCAGTGATCCTGGCATGAAATATTAAAATACTGGACTCGGCTGCAGCCCAAGCTGTTCTGCCCTGTGCCCCCTCCCTTCAAGTTGTGATGCTGCCTCTGGGCTGGCACCTTGTACCTGAGGATGTAACACAGAGCCAGCAGCTTTGGTCACGCAACAGGGGCTCCAGAACAAGGGATGCTGGCTTCCCTCTGGCCCATGGGATTGGAGGGAGTCCTGAGGATATACTGCCCATTGTTGCCCCCAGGTTTGGGGAGTGGGCAGAGCTCACTGGGTCACCATGAAGGTGACTTGCCTTGCTCACAACTCACTGAGTAAGAAAAGAAGCATCGGTTTCTATTTAACTTAGGTTTGTTTGGTGCCCACAGAGCTGGTCGGAATCTGCCATTTGGGGACTGTTGCAGACCCAGGGGGCCCAGGCTAGGAGTGAGGGCACCAAAGGGGAAGCACCCTTCCCGTCCCTCTCCTGAGATTGTTGTTTGGAAAAGGAATGATCAGGAGGGAAAGTCAGGTCTCAACCAAGCTTCAAGGAGGAACTTCTCAGTTTCCCAGTCCCCACTCTTCAGCAGGTACTTGGGCCTGGTTACAGAGGCAACTTAGCCCCTGGCCAGTTCTGCCTCATGTTGGAAAAGCCCCCTCTGGCCTAGGACTTCCTCTGTAAAGTGGGGAGAGGGCAGTCTTCTTTCCCCTCAAACAGAGCCACTCTTGAGGCCAGCAAGCCTCAGAGGAAGACTTCATTGTGGTCCCAGGCCCTGCCTGAACCTGGGAGGGGAGGAGAGGGAGCCTGGTAGGCCCTGGGCAAGGATCCTGGGCAGAGCAACCAGTGCTGATCCAGCTCGAGGCCTCATGTCCCCAGCGCCCTCAGTCCTGAAGCCACTGCTGGTTTTCTGTGGGACCATACTTCCCCCTCTGCACTTGAGGCTTGAGGACAGAGGGGAATACAGACCAATGTGGAGTCACACCACCTGCTTGGATGTCCTGGCCTGGAACTTTGGACCAGTGACTTTACTGTTCTGGGCCTCAGTTTCCTCATCTGTAAAATGAGGGGCCAGGACTACATGGGGGAGTTTTCACCTTTTCTCTGCCCCAGATGCCCCTTGGGTATCTTGGTGAAGTCTGTGCACTCCTCCAAATCCTGTTTTTCATGAGTAAAACAAATAGGATTAGGGCGGCTAGGTGGCAGCAGTGACTAGAGCACTGGCCCTGGAGTCAGCCTGAGTTCAAATCCGGCCTCAAGACACTTAATACAAAAACTAGCCTTGTGACCTTAGGCAAGTCACTTAACCCCAATTGCCTGTCAAAAAGTAAAAAAAAAAAAAAACCCAAATAAGATTACAAGGAGAAATACAGTGATCAGAAAACATTCAGGCTAAGACTCCCTGGACTTCAGGCTGTCTATGAGCTTGAGGTCCATTCCGAGGTCTTGTCCTCATTTGTGACCCTTTCTGAGCCTCCAAGCAGTGAAAGGCACTGACTCTCGTGCTCATGCCCCTGTGGGCTTTCTGGGTTGGAAGGGATTTGTTTCCTCTCCAGAAAAGAAGCAGTGAAAGCCGCTTGCAGGGTACACTGAGGGATGACGTATGAGCGAGGGCTCGCCCACGGTGGCTATTTCCACTCCTGCTTAGTTGTCTTGTAATGTGTGCAGCAGTTTTATTTTAAGCAACTTGGCTGACTCATCCTTGGGCTCAGGCTGGACGATCCTTCCGTCTTAAATGTTTTCAGTGAGCTCCACTTTTTAGGTCCTTCCATTCATGGAGCCATGGGGCTCTGTCCCACCCCTCTAGGCCTGCTTCCTGGCTCCTTCGGATTGGTGGAAGAGGAGTCTGCTTCAGAGTGGCCACCCTGCCTGGGAGACAGCAGCATGCTCCTAGGAACTGGTGTCCAGATTAAATTTCGTGGCTTTGGGAGTTCCTTCCAAGTTTCCCATTTGCTCGGTGGGAAGCCCTTGGAGGATCTGCTCTCTGGGAGCCATGCCAAAGGCTAGCAAACTAGCTAAAGCTAGTGAGTGGTAAAACTGCCCAGCAGCTGCCCTACGTCTGATGGAGATAGTAGCAGCTGCACTGGGTCCCCAGGATGCCATGAGCTTTCTGCATGCCGCCGCTGGCCCATTCACTAGCACATGGTCCCTCTGTGCCCTGAGCACAGGGTGGGGGCCTACCTTATTCATTGGCCTCACATTTCCTTAGGGAAGAAGGTCCCTGGAGGAGGCTGGGTGTGTGGAGTCGCCATATTTTGTCCTTTCCACGGCTTCATGTTGCTTGGTGGGTTCTCCTTGGCCTAGATTCCCTTTTTGCCATCTCCTCTCCTTTCAGTTTCTCCCAGTCCCATTCCATCTTCTAAGTTCACTCAAGTCTTCCCACCTCATTCAGCTGGGTTTTTTTTCCCTTTTATCCTGCATTGGTGCTTCATAATCGTTGTAGTGTCTACACCTATACTTTGTCTGGCCTCCCTTGTTCATAGAGTCAGCTCTGCCCCCCTGAGGGCAGAATTGTTCTTTGTATGTTGTAGATTCCCTCTCTGCCACAGCCTGAGACCAGGAACTGTCCATCTCTCTTCCTCTTCCATCTTCAGGGTCCAGCACAGGACTGGGCACATAGTAGATATTCAATAAATTCTTTTAAGGAAGTGCTATCGCTATAATAAGATGCATTGTTCATATCCTAGTATGTAGGAATGGAAGGAGAGGACAGGAGCAAGGTGCAGGTAGAAAGCCCATGGCATACACCTGAGCTTTCCCATTGCAGAATTTGGCATAAGCCAGGGCAAGGCAGGAGCAGTGCTCCTGGGAGCATCTGACCAATACATAACTGCTGTACCCTGCCTGCATGTCTTAGCAGCAGTACCTTCCCCTCCCAGACATGGGGATAGCCTGGTGGTGAGGTACCAGGGCTGCTGGCAAGGGTAAGCTCCAGCCCTGCAGGACAGGCCTCTGTAAAGCCCCAGACACAGCTCTGAGTCTGCTCCGTAAGACCAGGACCGAGAGAGGCCAGCCTGACTTAGAGTAACTCTCCCAGGGTCACACAGCTAAGAATGTCAGAGGTAGGACTTCAGCCATTCCACATACTACCTCAAGATTCCTCTCTAATACACAAGTCAGTCAATAGGCTTTTGTTAAATACTGAACTGGTCATTTGGCCAGGTGTGCTGGGGAAACAGGAAAAAGTAGGCCTTGCCCTCAAGGAGTTTACATTCTGTAGGAGGAGACCACCTACACACAAGTTACACAGTTTGCATATATGTGATGAAGTTAGAGGGCACTAGCAGCTGGGGGGCGGGGCAGTGGGCTAGAATCAAGAAGGCCTTCACTCAGGAAATAGCGTTTTCACTGATCTCCTTGGAGAAGGAAGAACACTCCAGGGATGGAGGCAGCAGGGAGAATCTTGTGTGGGAGGAACAGGAATCGGCCACTTGGCTAACCCAGGAAGGCTGTGAAGGAGAATAAGGGATAATTAGGCAGGGGAGGGAGATGGGAGCCCCGTTGTGGTGGTTTTAAAGGTTAAACCCTTTAGTTTGTATTTGATCTTAGAGATAATAGGGAGCCACTGCAGTTCATTGAGCAGAGGTGTGACGTAGTCAACCATGAAGCTGTTAGAATTGTCTAGGAGAGAGAGGACCAGGACCTGAACTGACTGCTGGCCATGTAGAAGGAGTTAGGGAGAAGGGGAAGTCAGGATGATTCTCAAAGTGTAGACATGAGAGGGCAGAAGTGTGGTGACAGCCTGGCCAGAGCGGGAGAGCTGGGAGAGGCAGGATTAGCTCTGAGGGCAGGAAGTTTCTCTGTAATCACATCAAAATTCACCTCTTGGCAGCTCTCACCTTTTCTCCTAGTTCAGCCAATTGAGGCCACCCAAGGCAAGAATAATCCCCGTGACATCCCTTCAGATACCAGGAAACAGTTTTCACGTGGGCTCATCCTCTCTACCCACCTCCCCAAACTAGGTTCTTCTCTACCCTAAATATCCCTCATTCCTCAGTAAGGTGTCTAGGCCCTTCACCATCCAGATATCACTTCTCTGCATTGATTCTAGTTTTTCACTGTAATTCCTGAAGTGGGGGCCAGGAGTTGAACCCCATCCTAAGCCCCTGACACTGTCCCCAAAGAGGAAAGGGGAAAGCTGCCTTTTATTTTGAGTTCAACTCCTGTTTGAATGAGTTGCTTGTGTTGCAAGCACTGAGCCCACGAGTCTGGGAGCTCTGTGAGGGTCTGCCACAGAACATTCGTTTGAGCTTGGAGGGTGAGATCCCCCAAGTCCCCATTCCCCCAGATTTCCAGGTTCCTCCTACAGTATGGTTGCCACTTTGACCACCTAGTCACTGAGCACACACAGATCAATGAATAGTCTGATTGTGATTCTTTGCCAAAACAGATTCCTCCTGATTGCCTTGAGGCCACATTGTGGAGGCCTGCTGCATCTCTCTGCTCAAGGCCTGTTGGGGAGTCTGGCAGGCCCCCAGCCTTTAGGTGAGGTTGAGTGGGGTGCTAGGCCTCTCCAGACTCTCAGGCCTGAACAGCCCCAGCAGAACAGGGGCCAGCATGTGGTTCCTGACACCAGGAGTTCTTGAAAAGAGGATCATTTTTCAAAACATACTTTGCCATCTTTTTTTCAGATTGCTTTGTTGACTTCCACGGTGAACCATCTCAAAGCCAACCTCAAATCTGCTTCAGATTTGATAAGCCTGCCTGCCACTGTCGAGGGCCTTCAGAAGGTAAGTGCTGCAAACCTGGGCTCCCTCTCAAGGCTGGGCTTTTGCAGTGTTCTCTGAAGGCCAGCTCTCCTGAGGAGAGTCATAGGAAGACCTTTATCTCCTTGTCTTCAGCCCTGATTCACAGCAGGCAGCTTCATGTGGTCTCGGTCTCAGGGCTCCTGCCCCTTAGGTTTGCTGGGTGTCTGTCTTCCTTCAGGCTGCCTCCAAGGTGGGTATGAGTTCTTGATCTCTGGCATCTTTACTGAAGAGTTTGCCGGGTTGTCATCTTGAAAGCCACCCAAATGCACCTCAGGGAGGCCTCCTTCCATTCCTCAGTCTTCCACGAAATGGTAGCAGTGTCATTTCCCCCAACACTCAGCTGAGCCTGGGCCCAGTGTCCAGGGCTTAACCCAGGCTCCACCTGCTCCCTGGCCCCCCACAGCTCCATTCTGCAGACACTGGCACCTGTTGCAGACTGGGGAGGTAGAAAGACGTGGTCCCACCTTCATGGAGCTCACAGTCTGCAGCGGGGTAGGGGCCAGGCTGGAGTCAGGACGCAGCGTGAGCCACTCCAGGCCGCTGCTTTGTTGCTGCCACGTGGCATCTTACCATCAGGCTGCAACTAGTCACCGTAGCTTACATATAATTATAGCTTCAAATGGGGTGTGTTTGAACACAAGATCTGTTCTTTGCTCCAATGGGACCTGACCTTATGTGTATATGGACAATGGACAGGGGCCTGTATGAGGGCGGAGAGGGACAGAGGAAGCTTCTCGAGGGAGTGGTGGCCGAGTCAGACTTCAGAGGGAGGTGGGAAATCCTCTAGGATTGGGAACAATGTGGGCCACTTTAGAGGCCAACTGTTCCAACTGCTTCATTTTACAGTTGAGGAAGCTGGGGCCGAGTGGTGATGTGACTTGGCCATGGTCACCTAGGTAGTGAGTAAGGAGAGCCTCAATTGGAGACCCAGGTCCCCTGACTCCCCGTGTGCCGCCCTCACCAGCGCATGGCCTCGTCTCCCCGAGGCACAGAGGAAGCGAAGCTGCAGGGCAGTTTGGCAAGTGTTCAGAATGAATGGGTGGGGTAATAGTGAAGCAGGCTAGACTGGAAGGCAGTGACCTGGGAGGCCTTGAATGGCAGGCCAAGGAGAGAACCAGAAATGGTGGGGAAGGACAAGGAGCAGGAAGTGGGGGTGGCCATTGCCTCCCAGAACAAAGATCAGAGTGGCCTGGCCCTTCTGTCTCCTCCAGTCTTTGCCCAATGATCACTTAAATTCTGATAGAAGCTACTTTGGCATTTTCCCAAACAGTAGATCAGAGCCTGAATGCAGATACAAGTGAAAACAATCTGTCACAGACCATTTTGTGTGGATTTCTGGGGGCATTCATACACCACTCATTACATGCCCATACTGGACTGGGATTTGGGTGCCGAGCAGACATCTACCTCTGAGAGCCCTAAGGAGCAGATGGGGAGATTGAGGCATGGTGGAGAAAGGTGGGGTTAGCCTGTCAGCCTGAGGCATCCATGTCCACACCCAGCTTCTACGTGGCAGCCTTCAGAGAGTGGCCTCACCCAAATAGACTCAGTAAATATTTGAATCAGATGAAGTTGAAAGTTGTGAAATATTTCCTAGACCCAGACTTTCATTTGTAAGCCCGCAGAGTCAGTGTCCTGACCTGGAGTCTGAGGACTCTGTGTAACCATGAGCAATGACTGTTTCCTCTCTCAAACAAGGGCATCGGACCAAAGCATGGATAACATCCTCTTCCTTATCTCCAGGAGCTCACTGATCATAGTTGGCCCATTGCCTCCCCAATAGCAGACTGTGAGCTCCCTGAGGGCAATGGCTTTCTTTGTGGACTCAGTGCTTGGCAGAGTGCCTGGCATACAGTAGGCACTCAATAAATGTCTTTTGACTGACTGGGGCCCTATCTAGATGAAGGTGGATGAGGCACCCATGGATGAATTCAAGTCCATGACACTCCAGCTCACTCACGACCAAACGTCAGGCCAGCCCCTCTGCTTCCCTTTGCACAAGGCCCCAGGGAAGCAAGAGTAGAAGCCTGCACAGCCCACTCCCCAGCGGCTCAGAGTGAAGGTGGGTGGAGCAGCGGAGGCAGAGGGGACTTCTTACCGTGTTTCCCCAATAATAAGATGCTGTCTTATTTTTTTGGACAGAAAAACACCAGAGGGCTTATTTTCAGGGGAGGGCTTATTTTAATGAACACTGACAGCAATTTTAATAAACAGGTAAATGTGAACAAAAAAATGTACCTTTATTTAATAATGAATTCAGTAAAGAACAGGATGACACGCTCACTGCTGCAGCTCTGATTGGATGCAGCCCAGAGCGCGGCATGCGTTTCACGGGGTAGGGGGGGGGGCCGGTGCATACAGAGGGTACCGTAATGTAGCGTGTAGCGCAGGGGATCACCTTCACTACAGTAGCAATCTCAATAGGGCTTATTTTCGGGATAGGTCTTATTATCCGGGAAACACGGTAGATGCGCCACATGACTGCAGGACCCCCGAGGGGGGACGCTTCCTGCACACCTGTGCACTGCTCAGTCGGAAAGGAGGAAGTGACACACGGACACGGTCTTAACAGGACTCACTCCTGAAGCCTTTATCTTTAATCAGCTGTAGCTACGTGGCACAGTGGATAGAGTGGAGTCAGAAAGACTCCTCTCCCTGAGTTCCAGTCTGACCTCAGACACTTATGTGTGACCTTGGGTAAGTCACTTCACCTGTTTTCCTCAGTTTCCTCATCTGTAAAATGAGCTGGAGAAGGAAATGGCAAGCCCCTCCAGTGTCTCTGCCAAGAAAACCCCACATGGGGTCATGGAGAGTTGGGTGAAACTGAAAAACAGCTGAACAGCACCAAGAGAATCAGCCACACGTGTCAGTCACGGACCCAATTAAAACTCTCAGCTGTGATGTAAGATCATCATCATCACAAAAGTTAAAGGGTACATTGAGGTTTGCAAATCATTTTACAAATGTTATCTGCATTTACTCTCACAATAGGCCTGTGAAGTATGTGTTGTTTATGGTCCCCATTTTACAGATGGGGTAAAGCTGAGGCATGCAGAGGTCATTGACTTACTCAGCACCACATAACTGAAAGTGGCTGGGACTGGACTTGAACTCAAGCCTTCTTGACTCCAGACCCAAAGTGTGTGCACTGTGCTGTCCCCTAGTGGCTAGTCACATACTTTGTACGTGATTGTCACCAGTTTAATAAATAAGCAGAGTTCACCTGCCTAGGTGGTACTTTCCTCTTCCCTGACTCTTTGGCACAGGCTTTTTTTAGAGGCCAGGGCTGGCACAGGCATGGATGGACATAACCCAGTTGGGCCTTCCTCTCCAGGTGCAGGCAGGGACCACCAAGGGCATGAGGACGTCCCTTCTGCAGAGAGGTCAGGCCGCATCAGTCCAGTGTCTGTCGTCTGGCCACCCAGGGCTTCGCTGGTCCTCAAGCAGGGCCTGGCCTTGAGTAGCCACATAGTAATTGATTCCAAATTGATAAGGTGGTGTCATAGATTTAGAGCAGCAAGAAGGAGCCGTAGAGCCTGAGCCCTTCATTTCTAGAGGAAGAAGTGACCTCCCAAGGTCAGACAGCGGAGTTTGGGACTCAGAAAGCCTGAGAAGTCACTCCGGGTTCATGGTTTCCTGCCGCCTGTGTGCAGCAGAATTCCGGGGTCTCTGAGGGCTTCCTGTGTTTGCAGCCACGCTCACTGTGCCTCTCTCTTCAGAGCGTGGCCTCCATTGGGAGCACCTTAAGCAGCGTCCGTCTTGCTGTGGAGAACATACAGAAAACAGTTGATGAGCACAAGAAGACCATTGAGACCCTCCAGAGTGACATGGTAAGGAAACCCTTCCCTAGCCCAGCCCAGCCATCCAGGCCTATCCCCATGTCAGCCAGGCTGCCTTCCCTCAGAGCCAGCCTCTCACTGAAAAAGGAGTCCTATGACATCCTCATTCCCCCAGGTCACTGCAGATCCAAAGGGAGCGGGGCCTTTGCCTCTAAGAAGGGCCTTGCCCTGATGGGACCGCCTGTTCTTCCCTTGCAGAAGAACCAAAGTGACTGGTTCTTTTGGTCCCCCAAAGGAACGCTATTTAGAGGGGGGTCCTAGGGGCCTCTGCCAGGCCCTCAGCATGTCTGAGGCCCCTCCCTCAGTCACTTCTTCTGATCATTATCAAAGCTGAGGCAAAATGAAAGTTTAAAAGAGAGTTAGAGCTTTCAGAATCCAATTTGCTGTGACTAGCTGCATTTTATTATAGTTAAGTCTCTCCGTCTTGGACCTGTCTGGCTGCCAGCCAGGAAGGCCTTTGTGTGAGTGCCACGGTTGGAGTCCATCATTGTGCACAGCCCTGAAGAGTGAAGGGGTGGGGGTGGTTCTCTAGGATGCCAAGGCTTGCAGAGGGGCGTCCCTTCCAGGCCTGGGCTGGGAAAGGGGGCAGAGGGAGGAGGCGGAATCTGTGGAGAAAACTCTACTTGTAGCTTTTCCAGGGGGTTCCAGGATAGACAGTAGTGGGGACAGGGCATTTTCAGGGGACAGAGGTTGAGCAGTGAAGATGATGATGCTGCTGCTCCAGGAACAGCAAACAGTGACTCAGTCTTAGGTGTGGGTGGAACCTGGGGCGAGGCCCAGGAGGAGGCGCCTGCTCCTCAAAAGCCTTCAGCTCCTTACATGGGGCACCCCGGGAGAGGGGGGCAGGAGGTGCCCCTTCCATGGCTGCACAGGGCGGGCAGCATTTGAGGTATAATTTAAAAGGGGGTCAGAATTCAGCAGCAGCGTGGGATGGAGGTGGAGATACAGAAAATGGCCACAGGGTCCTCGATTCTGAGCCAGAGGACACCCACGTTTTACTGCTGAGGAGACCAGGGCTTATGGAGGCCAGGTATTGAAGCAGGGTTTAAACCCAAGTTTTCCTGACTCCGAGTCTTTGATGACTCATCTGGTGTAAGCAGAAGCACAGAAGGTAGACAGTGGGGTAAGGCCTGGCATCTTGTCTCTGTCCTCAGCATCTGGCACAAGGCTTGGCACACTGCCCCCTTGGACTAGAGAGAAGGAGAGGCCATCAGCTCCCTGTGTTCTGGGCCCTTTGGAGGCCTCGGCCAGGGTCGGGACCTGATGCCTTTGGGGGTGCAGAGACACCTGAGGTTTTCAGCACCCAGCCCAGGCTGGGGATGGAGAGGGGTGGGGCTCTCACCACATGCATATTGGCTGTTGTGGTTCCCCTGCAGTGACAGAAAGACAGAAAGCGAGAGGCCTCAGGCCTGACTTCTCATCTTTTCCACTTTTCCTACTAGTTCCAGCGTCCTGAGAAGGAAAGCAGCAAGGCAGCTCCATCACCCTCCATGGTCCCAGGCCTGCGCAGGAAAAGCCCGAGAGAGAATCTCCAGCAGGTACTTGTTTCCCCCTCCTCAGGCTCTCGGCAGGACACAGCCAGCTTGGAAAGGTAGCCAGTAAACCATTTGGATTCAGTCAGTGGCACTACAGCAGACCATGCCGCACAGGCAAAGACTGCTTGGCCTTCACGTAGCTCCTGGTGTCTGTGGTGCTCGTGTATCTTCTCCTTCTGCCTGTGCAACAGGCACGTAAATGCCTTTTTCTGCATTTGTCTAGGTGCCCTAGAATCAGAGAGGAGCTTAACAATTTGAACAGGTTGGAAGAGTGGAATGAAGGACACGCCCTTTCAGAAAATGTGTCTTCCAGTTTGAGCTGAATTTAAGCCCCTGTCTGGAGCTTCTTGTCAAAAAAGACCTTAGCCTTGATTGGCAGTGGGCTAGGAGGAAAAAATGTTGACAGTTAGATGGTGGGTTCAGAACCATCCAGAGAGACCAGTCTTCCCTTTAGATGCATTCACATCCTCAGATTCAGTGTCTGTAAGCCAAGAATATCCAGTCTTATAAATAGCAATCAGTGCCAGAGACTGTCACTAACAATAATTAGATCTTGTATTGAATAATGCACAACGTGTAATAGTTGTGTTACATGAGCCAGTTCAGTAATTAGCCTCATTCCCAAGGTGGTATTGTTCTGATAAATTAGCGTGAATGGGCCTCTTCATTAATGACCCGGCAGGAGGGGCAGACATTGAGGAATCCGTTTCCAGGTTCTCTGCTCTCGAGGGACTCGTAAATGAGCCTCTTCCCTTCTCTGAGGTCAGAGCCACCTGGCCACAAGTGGAGACAGCATGGGCTGAGTGACGTGACTGTGGCTTCTCAGCCCGGCCAGAGTGGATCCACAACGTGCTCTGTTTCTGCTCTAGGACATGCTGCACCTTCAGAGCTCGTTAGAAGAGGTCAACAGAACCCTCGTGGGCTACCAGAGACAGAATGACCTTAAGCTTCTGGGGATGGATGGGACAGTCAGGAATCTGAGCCAGAGGGTCACCTCGATAGGAAGCAGCCTGGTGGCTCTGAACAAGTTAGGAAAGAGAGAGAAGCTGCCCTTCACCACGGTAAGAGCGGCTAGGCCTGGCGACCTGCTCTGTCCACCACTGCATGCCACGTCCACATGGCTGCCCTCAGGCTCGGTCACTCGAGCATGGCATTTGCATGATGCTTCCTATCCATTTTCTCGTGGTGAAGTGGGTGGAACAAGAGTTATTGCCCCATTTTACAGGTGAGGAAAGTGATTTATAGAAAAGATGGCCAACCCAAGACCCCTGCACAGGCAGGAGAGGTTAAGCCATACCAGCCTGCTGCTTGTACCCCGTATCCTGGGCTCCTGCATGGCATGTGCACATGGTGGAAGGGCCATGAGAGTCCTGACTATTCCATAGACTGTTTGGATTTAGAACCAAGAGGAAGCAAGCTCACCAGTGAGGAAATTGAGGCCCAGAGTTCAGACTTAAATGTCAGCAGCCATTGGCTTCCTCACGCCTCAGGGACCAGGGAGGAGCCCATGGCACTGAGCTGTAGAAAGGTGATTGTTAGCATTCTCTGTTTGACAGAGGTCTCAGGGCAGTGCCCACTTTGGACTGGTCTCTGCTCACAAGAAACCTGGAAGGCTGCACATGGGGTCCTTGCAGGGAGGTGAGCTGCCCAGGGTCACCCAGCAGAGCCAGGAACACACCAGACTTGAGGCCCTGTGCACCTTCCCCTTTGCTATGCTGCCCTTCAGGCAGGACGACTTCCTTAAAGCTGAATGAAGCACAGCTTCCTAATACTATCCCTAGGAGGCCAAGAGTATACCTATCATTATCTCCCCCCATTTTACAGAAGAGAAAACCAAGGGCAAACAGCTAGTTACTCCGGTCTTCTAACACTAAGACTGGCCTTCTTTCTAGCCCACCATCCTAGGCGATATGCTCTGCTAGCATATCACACATCTGCATGTCTGTGACGGCAGTACACTTTGCACAGGCCAGAGCCATGCAGGGAACTCACAGTATCTCCATAAACACTCCCAGAGTCAAGCAGGCACAATATGGGAAATGATGCCACAGACCAAGTCCCCAACCAAGTCGAAACCACTCCAGGGAAGCCCCAGATCCAGGCTTTCCTGCAGTGCCTAGCCATGGCCCATGGCCTGGCCAGCCTCCTCTTGCTCCATGGATTTGGAGGTGCAGCAGTACCAGCTTCTGCTGGCCATCACTGGGACGGGTCATTTAATACCGAGCTGAGAAGATAAAAAGTCTCCATGTGGACTCCTCAGAGCAGGGAAAAGGAGGCAAGGCAATTTGGATGATATGTGCTCTGGGCCTTGGTATGTCCCAGGAGAAATGTGGTAACAGGAACCAGTCAACCAAGCTGCACAGCCTGCCTTGGTTCAGAGGAAGAGAAGGGGCTTCTGTGTGTCAGCATCTTCAGGTGTGGGAAAGACTTCAGGTAGAAGCTGCCCCATAACACTATTTCTCTGTGGCTTTGTTTCCTTTCACATCTCATTCCCCTTTTTTATCCCTGCTGTCCACATGAAAGTGTTCTCCAGCTTTCCAGATGAATGTAGCTGAGATTCCAAAGGGCATGATGTTTGGGAGGCTTTGTCCTAAAGAAATTAGAATTTAGGGGCAGCTAGGTGGCATAGTGAATAGATCACTGGCCCTGGAGTCAGGAGGACCTGAGTTCAAATGTGACCTCAGACACTTAACACTTACTAGCTGTGTGACCTTGGGCAAGTCACTTAACTCCAATTGCCCTGCCTTCCCCCCTCAGAAAAAAAAAAAGAATTTAGGTTTATCCTAAAGAAATTTCTCCCCCTCCTCTTCCCTCTCCTCTCTCCTGTCTTCCTCCTCTCTTCGTATCCAAGATGGCTGATGGAGCTACTTCTCTGAAAAGAAACTCTCAAAGGACAGATGGAGAACAAGCTCAGATCCTAAAGGTAAGGGAGAGAAAGAAACAGGCAGGTGGCTTTCCTGGGCCTTTACCTTACTGCTACCCTGGCAGTCAGCCTTAGCAGCCACATTTCCTAAGTAAATAGCTCTTTCCCTTCCTTTATGGCAGTCACTGAAGGTACCAGTCATCTCTCCTTAATGTGGACATAGACAAGACAGACACACACACATACACACACACACAACACACAAACACACTCACTCACTCCTCCATCCTGTTCCCTCCTTCATTCTTCCCAGAAAAGTGATCTGTAAGAATCTTGAAGAATTCCCTCTGCTCTCACTGGTAGAAAAGGGAGCAACTTTAGGCACTCCCTTCTCCTCAGTGGCCAGCTACACTGCTGAGAGCACCTCTTACACACTCTGTCATTGGGGGTGTCCAGAGGGAACAGTGTGGATAGGAATACCCTTGGAGACAGTCGTGAAGGAGTCTTTGCTGATGATAGCAAGCTTCCCAAACTTGGCTTCTGTTGCCTTTTTATCTGCTTCTCTCCATCCCTCTATGGACAGACATGAACACAGAGGCTACTTATGTGTGTAAATGTCTCCCACATTTGAGAGGGTGCCGCACAGATGCCCAAGGGAATTACAACAGCCACTGGGAAGGCAGTAACAGGCGAGTTCAGAGCTGTCGTTCCCCTAAAGCCTAGGGTGCCTTGGCCTGAATTAGAGCAGTTGGCTGTTCTCCACTTTGTGAGTGCAGATGTGCTTAGTAAAAGTGAGATTGCAAAGGAACATGTAAGGGCAGAATGGATCTTGCCAGTATAGCCTATTACCTATTTGCTGTCCAGGGCAGGAGGGCTGCCTCCTCAGGGTATGCCTTTTTTTTTTTTTAAAAGCACTCGGGGTTAAGTAACTTGCTCAAGGTTACACAGCCAGGTGTTTCTGGGTGGGTAATAAGTGTCTGAGCCCGGATTCGATCCACATGTCATCCTGACACTGGAGCCTGGTGCTCTTACTCACTGAGCCACCTGGCTGCCCCTCTCAGGCTGCCCCTATTTTTTTGCTTCTTGAGGAGCTAGAAATAGCTGGAGGGGCCGTACAGCAAGAATGCATAGCAGGAGGGGAGCAGTGGAGGGAAGGCTGTCAGCTAGAAAGGGGTCAAGCTCAAGACCATAGGCAGGACAGCAGATGCCTTACCTGGGCACCTGCTAGAGTGAGCCTAAGCAGGTATCAAGCCTCTGCTCCACATTGGGACATACCATATCAACTTGGCCAGCATCTGTGGCAATAAGATTGAGATCAGTGTGGAGGCCTCAAAGGACCGTGTCAGGGGGGGCAAGGTACAGCCCAGGAAGAGGTGGGTGTGACCTCCAAGCTGTGGAACACCAAGCTCTCCCCACAGGACATGGGGCCCTTCCTCAGGAGCCCTAGCCAGTCTTCAGCTTCAGGACTTGGCCCTCTGCCTGTTGCCCCAGCTTTGAGGTGGGGTTCAGTCCCTTTCACAAGAACACTGATGGCATAGTGCCCTCTGATCCTTCCACTACAGGGAGACTTAGAAGGTACTGGAGATAACAGACTCACCAACTTTAACGGTCACCAGAATGACGGCATTCTCAACACAGCCCCAGTTTGGCCTTTCCATGCCACCTCTACCTGGCCCAGAATGAGCTGATTCTCACAGCCATTAGCAGCGCCCTGGTAGAGTGCTCTAGCTGGGCCAGATGCCCCTCCTCAGGTGGCAAGTCCAACAGGAAGCTCCCCAGGGCATGGCTCCTTCCACTGTCCTGGAGAACACCTAAGTGTTTTGACTTTACCCAGACCCCAAAGGAGAGGGAGTGCCTCCTGCCCATGATTATGGTAGCTGGAAATTAGGGCCCACAAGATTCAGGAGTCCGTCTTGTGTAGTTCTCCACTGAGCCCTCTTAGAGCCTGACCTTCGGGATTTCATCCAGCCCACATAGTGACCAGCATCATTATAGACTTTCTAGCACTCTAGGAGGGAGGAAGGGAAGCTTTAGCATATAGTAAGTGCTTAATAAATGCTTATTAAGGAAGTGAGGAAACTGAAGAGAACAGAGGAAGAAAAGCTGCCCATGTGGCACATTCTGCTAGGGGATCGCGTGTGCTGGAAGCCACGCTGTTAGGAGGGAAGATACCAAGGACCTCTGGCCAGTAGAGTCCCAACCCACATACCCGCTTTCCAATCCGAGTACAGTTTTTGTGGATTTCACAGGAGACCACAGCTTTATAGAGAAGACAAGATCTCACTTCACTCAGTGTTTGACCGTTAAAAAAATGTCTTCAATTCAGTCAAGTGTTTTGATGACTCTTCTCAATTATGGCCTCTCCCTAGATGCATTAACATTTTATAAGAATCCTTGGTGAGCATTACAGAAAGAACCTTGAACCTTGTATAAGAACCCGAGCTTGCTTCAGGTATTTCATAGAGAAGATCCATTGCATAATCCAAGCACCAGGGGGATGGTGCCCTCCAGAAGTACCTGTTCCCAGATGGCATTACGTGACGGCCTCTGAAATGAGATCTGTATTCATGTAGAAATTTGGACCAAGTCTCCACATAGGAAAAGCCAAGCAGATGAATAGCATCTCTTCTCCAGACTGGTACTCACTTGGATGGACAAAATGGAAAACTTGTCCTTCAGTGTTTGTGTGTCTTTTCAGGCTGTAAATGGAAGATGAGTTGGACCCAAAATTCAGGAATAAGAGTGAGCCAGAATGCCTCAGTGGAAAGGGTGGGGCACAATGGGAGTGAACAAGCAGTTATTAAGCTCTTGCTGTATTCTAGGCATTAAACATACAAAAGTAGGGATGCTCTCAGAGCACTTGTGTCCCTGCAGAGAAACAACATTCAGGTGTCTAAGCATATACAGAATAATATGGAGGTGAGGCATTGGTGCCTGAGGGGTTCAGCAAAGGCTTCCCCTGGGGTCATGTTGCAGTCCACAAGCAGCAGTTAAGTCCCTGCTACGTGCTAGGCACTGTGCTGTGTGCTGGGAATTCAAAGAAAGGCAAACATGGCCTGTACCCTTAATGAGCTCATGTGCTAATGAGCCAGGCACTGGAGCAAACAGAATTCTCAGAGGGGGGAGGTGAGGATAGTGCACCTCAGGCTTGGGGCACAGCCAGGACAAAGACACAGAGGACGGAGATGGGCTGCTGTTTGTGAGGAGCAGCAAGAAGGCCAGAGCAGAGAGGCAGTGAAGGGAGTGTGGAAGGGCCGGCTGGAGCTAGCACACGTACGTGCATGTGGTAGTGGAGGCCGAGGGAGCCTCTGGAGCCCGTGAGCAGACCTGTGCCTTAAGAATATCCCGCTGGGAGGAAAATGGATGGGAGAGGGCAGAGAGCAGGCAAAAGACTGGTGACATGAGCGGGGCCTGAGCAGGCGGGAGCTGCAGAAGTGAGGAGAAGGAGCCGGTGAGAGACAGAAGCGTCCAGGTGGCTGGGAGGACAGCGGAGGCCTCGGTAGTAACAGGAACGTGGGGAGAGAGGCACAATGGAGAGCAAGAGAGCTCTCTTTGGACACACTGAGTTTGGTGCACAGTAGGCACTAAATGCTAGTTGACTGATTGTGGGATGGCCAGTGTGGAGCGTACAGGAGGGACAAGACCTGCAGACAGGGCTGGGGGCAGAGAGCTGAGAGGCAGCTCCAGAGGAGAAGCAGCAAAGGGAGGGGGGCGAACCTTGGGGGACCCCCCCAGCGAGGGGGCATGACGTGGATGGTGATCCAGCAGATGAGGTTGAGGAGCCTTGAGTCACTGAAGCTGTATCAGTGCTGGGAATGGTGCTTGACAGCCTCCGAGGAAGGAGCCCCCCAATGGACCAGGAATTAGAAAGGATGTCAGCAGAGCAGTGGAGGAGCAAATGTGACAAGGCCCCAGGGACACCAAGAGAACAGGGGAACGCCCTGGAGTGAAGGGGGCAATCCCCGCCTCCAGGAGGTCATGGGGCCTTTTATCTCAGCCCCAGTCAGATAAGGATGCTCCTTCCTCTGAACTCCTGTGATATAGACAGTAAAACCTTGTATGGGCATACCAGCCCTAACAATCTGCAGACAGATGCTTTCCCATCCAGATTACAGGAGATGACGAGGAAAGCAGGAAGGCACGTGACGTCTCTACTGGACAGAGGTGCAGACCGACACTGCAGATCACACAGTACTTAGGTGACGAGGCTAGGTCTCCATCCCAGGTCTTCTACATACATGTGCATGCATGTATAGATATATGTATTGTGTTATCTCTAGGTAAGAACTCTCTTCCATTTATCTGCGTTCTGCCCTCTGGGACCAAACAGACCAAACTGAATCCTTTTTTCCCGGAGGATAGATAGACAGCTTTTCAGGCTCTGAGAATAGCAGTCATGTCCTCCAATATGGTAACTGTCTAAACTCTGGCCAGTTATTCCCTTAAAACTGTTTTGATCTTTGGGGCAGAAAGAAGACAATGCAGACTCTCAGGCCTCCAAACTGAGGGAGAAGCTCCAGCTAATCACGGCTCTCACAGGCAAGCCAGAGCCCAACAGTCCACCTGAGGAGGCCTCAGAAGAAGGTGAGTGAGCCCCTGGCCCACCTCAGAGGACTTAGGAGAAGAGGCCTTGGCAAGCCAGCCCAAGCTCAGACAGAAAGGGCTGGAGGATTGAGTCTGTTAAGGGTCGATGGGACCTGTTGAGTTGGAGATAAAATTCCCTGCAACTGTTACCTAGCAGGAGCCTTAGTCTCACATGGCCAAAGAATTAGCCCGAGTTGTAGCTTATGGGTTGTAGCTTACTTAACATTCACCAGTTTTAAATAGGAAAACTCAGTGCTTCTAAAAATCACCAGATACAACAGATAGAGTTCTGGGGATTGGTGGCTCCCCACTGCCCTGTCCTGCCCCGCCTCTGAAAAGGACCATCCCTGGCTCGTACTGAAATACGATTATCCACCCTTTCCTTAAAAGCTTCCAGGAACATGAATCCTTTGGGTAAAACTGGCATCTCCATAAAGGCCAGGGAAGATGCAGTCTGTGTCTTTGGTCCCTCAGGCCCTGCACATAGCTGGGCAGGCAATTCGTTGGATACCTTAGACCCAAGAACCCAAGGGATTGCCCAGAGGAGTTTTCTCTGGTGTCTCAGTGAGAGGAAGGGACCTTTGGTCATTATACAGATGAAGAAATTGGGGCCTTGTCAGTCTGCTGAGATTACAGAGACTGATGTAAAATAGCCCTTTGCCCACAAGCTTCCATTCTATCTGGGGAGTCAACATGTACATATGTAACCATGCAAAATAAATAATAAGAAAATCGGGGAAGGGGGTTAGAAGGAGCTTGTGTAGGAGATGGTGACATCTGAGCTGAGTTTTGAAGGAAATTGTGAATTCTCAAAGTGGAAGGTGAAGAGGGAGGGCAGTCCAGCAGTGGGACACAGCCTGGGCAAAGGTACTGGGATGGAAAATGGCATGTGTGTAAGAACAATAGAAAAGCTGGTCTGACCTCAGGCTTTTGGAAGGGGGGTGATGTTGAACAAGTCTGCAAAAAGTATAGGACTCTAAATACCCAAAAGCACCTGGTATTCTGCTTGGCGTGCAGGAGGGAGTCGCAGCTGACTGCTGTAGGGAGTGGAGATGTGGGCACACTTGCCTGTTAGGCAGGTCACATTGGCAGCTGAGCGGAGGATGGACTAGGGAGGCAGGGCAGGCCAGGCCAGGGAGGAAGGGTCTGTCTGGCAAAAGGCTGGCTCAGTGCATTGGTGTGCAGGAAGGCCTGGCAGGAGGAGTCGAGGCCCACACCAGAGCTGTGATGCAGGGGACTGGAAAGTTAAGAATAGGGGAGGATGAGTCAGTTCTAGACATGCTGAGTTTGAGACGCCTTTAGGACACCCCTTTCAGTGACCAAGAGGCAGCTGGAGATGCTAGGTGAGAAGTCAGGGTTGGAGATAGAGATCTGGTGGCCACCTGCATGAGGATGGTCACTGAAGCCCTGGGACGCCGGGCAAGGTCGCTAAACTCCTGCACTTTCCCCCGCTCCCAAACCTGCACAGTGAGGCTGCCAGGATGTGGCCAATGAAGGAGTTTGTTTTGCCCGATTGTGCTTATTTGTTTCAAGAGATTGTTTTTCTTTTTTTTTACCAATGGAGAGAGGCAGAAGTAGCAGGGAGAAAAAAAATACTTGATAATTGAAAAAAGTTATTAAATAGTAATAGTAATGAAAGCTATGGGGGCTCGTGAGGTCCCCAGTGAGAGGCTGTAAAGAGAGGAGGTCCCAGGACAGAGCCTCGGGGATTGCCTCTGTCAAGTGCACGTGGCCTTGAGGAGGATCCCCGGGGGGGAAGGCCGAGGCAGAGCAGGCAGAGGGTAGGAGGAGAAGCAAGAGAAAAGCGTTGTGAGAGCCCAGCGAGGGGAGAGCCTCCCAGAGCACAGGGCAGTCACCAGAGGCGCCAAGAAGGAGCCATCCGAGAACACCCAGCCTTGGCGTACGGTTCTGGACCATGCACTCCCCAAGGCCTTTCAGCCTGAAGCTGATCCATTCAGTCCTGTTCTTTGGGCCCAGGCCCTCTGCAGGTTCTGAATCTACCAGATTATCCCCTCCTCGAGTCTAGGTCACTCCGTCATCCCCAAGAGAAAATAAAGAGACCCTTTGCCAGGTGCCTTGCTACAGCCTTCATTCCACGTCTGACCAGTCCTGTCAAGGAAAGAGGCATCCATATGGCATGGCTTATTCTTAAGGAAACTTCGTGGTGGGCTCCAGGACAGAGGCAGACTGACCAGCCAGCGGCTAGGACGCCCACCTACCTACTCCATTCTGGCTACCCCTGTCTCCATGCTGTGGTTCTCCCATAGGCAGCGCAGGGGCTCCCCCTCACATCCCGACATCCATCAGTGCTCTTCTCCCTTCTTCCTGCTTACCCCAGGACTCTGCATCTCTGGTCACTGTGCCTAGGGTTATCTCGCACAGAAGCAAACCCCAGATCTAAGAGAAAACTATGGGACCAGATTTAAGGGTGGGGTGAGCCAGGCCCTCCTTGTACCCTTCCCCAACCCGAAGGTCATTGTCTCTGGTTGTTAGAGCCCTTCTGCCTTTCATGCTTCCCTTTGAGGCCTTTTCTGATTGTAGACTAACCTTGGCCTCATGTCCCTCCAGCGGCACAGTGCACACACCCTTTGTCACCCTGTTTTCCTTCCTTTAGATTTGATGGTGCCTTTAATGCTTTGCATTTGACTTCAAAGGCACCTTCCATGCCAGCTTAATTTGGTATCAATTCATCAGATTAATCCTCCTGTGCATGTCTGTTACAGAGAAAAAACAGAGTGCTACATCAAAGGTATCCACATTTCCAAAATTTTCCCCACGATCTCTTGGAAACCAGGGGGAGGCTGCCCATCTGAGATCTGTGTCCGTCCCAGAAGTTTCCAGCCTAACAGGTCAGTCTGAGAGGGAAGGAAGGCCAAGGATGGAGCTGGCCAGGATGGGTGTGGGAGGCTGAGGGAGTTTGAACCCACTCTTTAAAATTGGCCAAGTGTTTGTGAAGAGATCTCAGGAGAACCTTAGAACAGTCCAGTCGGAGGGCCTGACCACCTGCATGCTACAATTCCTACTCCCTGCAGGCTGTTCTTTCCTCACCTTCAAGATGTAGGGTTTGGAAGAGACATCCTCTGAGGTCCCTTGCAATCAGCCATGTGGCCCTAGGAGGACTCCTCTCTGGAGCTACCCAGGCCAGGAGTCATCCAGCTCTGGCCCAGAGACCTCCAGCAGAGAGAATCCACCACCTCCTAAAGCAGCTGGTCCCACTGGGGGGAAGGGGGGGCGCAGCTAAAGGGTTAAGAAACTTTTCCTTGAAGCCCAGATCTGCTTCTTGTCCACTTCCATGCCTGGCCCTGGCATCAGGAGACCTGGGCTCAGATTCTGCTTCTGTTCCTTAGTGCCTCTGTGAAGTCAGGCAGCTTCCCTGGGCCTCAGTTTCCTCACCTGTAAAATGAGGAGGTTGAACTCTGGCAGCCTCTGAGGTCCCTTCTCCTGACTGCCCTCCTCAGGACACTCTTTAGCCGATCAGTGTCCTTCTGAAAGTGTGTTGCCCAGAACATAAGAGTTTGATAAGAACACAGGACAGAGCAACTCTCCCCTTCCTTGCCCTCACCACTACATCCTTCTGGATGCTGCCCAAGATCCCACCCTGGTAACTCATTGAACTTGTGACCCACTCAAACCCCCAGGTCCTTTTCAGAACACCAGCCGACCTTTTACCTGGTCTTTGGGAAGGACCCAAGTGTAAGACTTTATGATTATCCCTATTGAGTAGATTGTATAAGTCCTTTGTGTAACCCAGTCATTAAGCTGGCTGGCAACTAGCGTTTTTTAAGTTTTTCTTCCCTTCTGAGTGCAAGGAAAGGATACACACCTAAGCAAAAAGAAACAGTCCCTGCCCTCTAGGAGTTTACATTCTAATGGAAAATACAGTACAGAATGGGGCCCTGAGGGGGAGATAGCAAAGTCTGTAGAATCTGGCATCTGTGGAGACCCTGGGAGGCCTTGTATTCACAGGCACTAGGACCAAGGGAGAACTTAGTATAAGCCTTGTGTCCCAAAGCTAGAAGGAGCCCGAGAAGCCCCCCAGCCCTGCCTCCCTCCCCCAGAGCAGGCACCCTGATGAGAGCAAAGAGAGACCACCCCTGAGTAGCCTGTGCTGAGTCAGCTGTGCAGCTCAGCCCTGCTCAGCTAGGGCTGGAGCTTTGGGGTTAGTTTGGGGAAGACAGGGATGAAATGGAGAGCCCCTGTAAGGATGGGGAAGAGCCCGGCGGCCACGTCCCCTGGAAGTCCTGCTGCCAAGGAGAAGGCAGGGGGTTCTCAGGCAGAGACCGGATGGCCATGTGCAGAGACCGTGAAAGACCTTCTTCAGTATGGTGTAGCGTAGATGCCCATGGTGGAGGATTTCTTTCATTCTTCCATCCATTTAATGTGTAATTAAGCTTACAGCTTAAAAAAATGGAGACATCCATGAAGGTTCACCCCATTTGTTAATGAATCAGTGAGTGAAACGTGTCAGCTCTAGGCTAACTTCAGTGGCTTCTAGGATTTCAGTAGGGGTACAGCCTCTTGAACACATTCCATGACAGGAGACTCACTCCTTCCTGTGGCTGTTCTCCCGCTGCTCCCAATTCTGTTCTTTTGGGCCAGACAACCAAAATGTAGGCCCTCTGTCATCCAGTGGCCTCCCATCTCATCCTGTCCAATGCAGCTGTCTTTTTGGAGGGGGTCTCTGCTTTGCTCTGCATCCTCCCTTTTGCATTGAGATCTGGAATGAAGGTGGGTTCATTTGAGAATCACTGGCCCCATTCCCTGTCCTTTCTCCCTGCCAGGAAGCACACTGAGAGCCTCATGCATCCTGCATGTGCCCTGAGGATGGCCCAGAGGCTCTTAGGCAGGGGTTGTGTGGGTGGGAAGACCAATGTGGGCTAACTCCTAGAACCTGCCTTTGGCTTGTTAGCAACAAAGTCTGCAGATAAGGGTTGGGGCATGGTATAAGCACCAACAATTATGCAAACCAATGGAGGCTCACTTGGCCTTCCTAGCTGTTGTAGACCTGACCTTTGGGAAGACCCCAGAGCAGGGAAGGGAGCAGATATTTATTAAGCAGACCCTGTACTAAGCACTTACAAATATTATTTCATTTGACCCTCACAGCACAGATGAGGAAACAGGCAGATGGGTTAAGTGCCTTGCCCAGGATCCCACCAGCAGTGTCTGAGGCCAGTTTTTACCTCTGGTGCCCCCTAGTTCTACAGCATCTCTAGCTAATCCTTCTGGCAGAGACAGCAGCTCCTTGAGAACCCAGGATATGGTGTTCAGGGGTTGCTGTGGCCAGGCAGGTCATTCACCTGCAGAGAGCCCTGGTGCCGAACCTCCAGCCCGACATGCTCTTGTCCTCCCTGTTTGAAGAAAGTCATTCCTCAGGAGCTGATGAGAATGAACACCACACAGTAGTGTGCATGTCTCTCGTCTCCCAGTCAGGCTTTAAAGATACACAGGAAATTGTTCTAGTTCCGGTAGCCAGGCAGTTATAAAAGCCCATGGTGGAGGGAGTTAGCCAGAGCGCTCAAGATGGGGAAGAAGGCTGCCAGTCTCTGGGCTTGACTTGTAGGGTCAATGTCGCTTCCATCAAATTGGTCTCAGCTCCAAACCTTATCAGGAGACCGTGAGGCCCTGTGAGCTAAGAGGTGAGGGCAAGACCTTACATCTACTTCCTCGGGGGCTTGTATGAGAAATCATTTTACATAGATTCCCTTCGGTGAGATTCTGCAAATGGAGTGCCCTAGGTCAGGCTTCCTGGCCAACAGCCCCTTAGGCTGCTTGTTTCTCAGTAAAACAGTAGGACCCCAGGCTCCTTAGCTCTCCTGCAGCTACTGCCCTCTCAAGCAGTTTGCCCAAGAGTGAGCTGGTGATGATCGAGTGTCTTCTTTCAACAGATCTTCTGAATTTGTTCCAAAAGATGGGCCAGGGACCCGAGGGGGAGCTGTCCTACCAGGATCTCTGGAACCTTCTCGGCTCTACCATCCCATCTGCCAAGAGCATGGCAGAGTTTGACATGGACAGAGATGGGAAATATTCCTTCCAGGAGCTGAGATTGGCTTTCGGTATTGAGCATATGGAGCAGAATTAGAATTGGAAAGCCAGCCCAGGCCTCCAGCTGGCCACCGCCTGACAAGTCGCCCATCCCTCAGCCCAGTAATCCCCACATCTTTGAAGCTGCATAGCACCCCTCATTTGGAGAAGCTATATAATGGTTATTTTTTTAATGAGGAGAACTTTTCCTTCTGGTCAGAGGCTCAGCAGTTACTGTGTTTTCAGGGCACCCACAGGAATGTCACTTTTAAAACTCCTACTAATCCAGGGAGCCCTCCTTCCTCTTGGGTCCCTTGTGAGAGGTAAGACCACATCTTTAAACTGAAAAATGTGTACATAGAGAAAGAAAAACCCCTATTTTCTATTTTACATAAATTTGCCTTAAATTAGCTGCACTTTATAGAAACCCAGAAAAATCTTGTCTTTTCTGTCCAAGAGAGGCCTTTTCCAAGCATTTGTTAGTAGTTGGCATTGAACAGGGAATTATGTGCACTGGGGGGCTGTGAGAAAACAGTTCATCATCAGCCATTAATGTCTAGACACTTCCCCCATGACCCAGGCAGGAGGGCTGCTGCTCACTAAGCAGTCATCCTGCCCCCTTACCCAGTCCTGACCAGAGAGTCAGAAAAGGGCCTAGTAAGCCCCTCCAACCTTGTTGGAAATTGTTCAGGTTGTGGAGCTTAGCTAAAGTGTTTGCAGGAAAGGATGCTTGAAACCCTGGAATCTGCCCTTTGTGGCTTCTCCTCCTCTTCCTAGAATGTTGCCTGACTCTCCTCCAGCTGATGGGATGGACACAGGCTTGTCCCCCACATGTGGCCTTGGCCCAGTCACCGGGGCCACCCTGGGGGGGGCCACCTTTTCTCTGCCACCAGCCAGTATCAGAGCTTCCTCCCAGGAGGGTTCTGTGGGCAAGAAGATCACAGAATGAAAGGTCAGACTTGTTGTGCCCTTGGCTGAGACGGGAGGCAGGAATCTCCTTGAATCTTAGCAAGTGCAATATCTTTCCTAGTCCTGCCCCCACGGGGGGGTTGGTGCTGGTTGTCCATTGTTGATAGGAGTCTTTTCGCCTTCCCGGGCAGTAAGTTCTGACCCCATCTGCCAATCCTAGAAGGGTGTCTGGATCATAGAGAAGGAAGTGTCTGCAGAGCTTATCATGGGGACCAGGGAGGCTGGAGAAGTCACCTCGAGGAAAACCCCCTTATTTAGATGAGCGTTGCTCTGGTGTTGGGCCCTTCACAACCTTGCAGCAAAGCATCATACCTACTTGGGTATGTGCTGTCCCTTTGGCATGATCCTTAACTTAAGTTTGATTCACAAAACCCTTGTATGGACAGAGAAGATCAGCTAGGGCAAGCAGGCCAGTGCCCTTCTGGGAATGTGTCCCATCTGCCACCATTGAAGGCTTCTCTCCCTGCATCCCCTTCTGGGCAAACCATGCTGTTGCCCAGCAGGACAACTTTATCTGCTGTTTACAGGCCCCCTTGGTGCCTGAGACCAGCGTCCTGGCCATGCCTGCAACCCTGTTTGATACACCTGTCCCTATAAATTCTCTAACAACCAAATAAAATCCTAGCAATAAAACTGATCACTCTAAGATCTGTATATATTGTACCATAAGGCTTTTGTCTACACCTGTTAGTTTTTTGATTTGGTTTTGTTTGAACTTTTGTGGAAACTGATTTCTGGGAACCACAGCTAAGGGGACAATTCAGACTGCTGCCCTTTTTAATTTCAGAGCAGTTGTTCATAGATCAGTGGAGAACCCTTGGTTAATTCTTAGTTGAAAAGTCAGTTTCTTTTAGGTTTTGTCTTAGGATCTTACTCAGGAGGAATCCCATTGGCATGAGCGAGGCCAGGCCCAGCCATGCAGTGCATCTGCCTTTGCTGGCCAGTTCCCAGGCAGGAGGGTCCCAGGGTTGAGTCACCTGCCTCCACTGAGACAGAGGCTGCCTGGCCTCCTCTGGGCCCCTCTGGCACCATACTGACTGGCAGTGTAGCCCGGGCACCCGAGTCACTGTGCCCCGTCCAGGCCCAGTAGTAGCTGACGGATTTCACAGGTGGTGAGCATGTAGCCACTCTGGCCCCCACCAGCCAAGGCTGCCTGGCTTTTCATTCATTTTACCTCTCCCGAGCCAACTCTTGGACTGTTTCTTGCCTTTCCCTGATTCTGGGTCAAGAAGCCAAGCATAGGAAGTGAGGCAGAACAGGCTCAGACTTTTATTAAGGGGACTTGTTCTATGAAGTTTGGATTCAGTCAAAGGGCCACACTTGAGGACCTAGAGGGCCACATGTGGCCACAGGATCCCTACCCCTGGGAGGGAACCAGGTGGGTTCTTGCCCATAAACTGACCTGTTCAGGGAAGGGGAGTTAGTTGACTGACAGCCTTAAATATTGGGCAGAGGAGAGGTGGGGGTGGGACATGAGAGGGAGATGTAATTGGGGGGGGGGGGTGCTGTGCACTGGCTTCATTGCCTGCAATTCAGCCCTGGGCCAGCCCCTCCCAGTCCAGGCAACTGTCTGCCATGGAACTGAATCAGGGGCTGACTTCACCCCACCCCACCCCTTCCACTCTCTCCCTCCCTTCCTCCCCCCTTTGCCATGCTCCCCTACTCCCCCACACAGTCCTATAGAGCATGGACCATCTTGCCCTCAATCATCCACCTTGTCACTGTCTCCTTTTGAGACAGGTGACTCTGCTCTGTCCCTGGAGCTGTGGAGGTCTGGCTAAAGCCCACACCCAGGGAGGGGATGGATGTCTCCTGTCCCTGGGGTAGTCTAGTCCCCTCGAGAGGAACCTTGCACTTTAATAACATGTAACAAGTTCAAATTTCTCTAAATAAAACATATTTCCTCTTTTTCTCGTGACTGTGTCTGTGATTAAAGCTTGTTGAGTGGATCGATTGTTTGTACAGCGAAGAGGAAGCAGCCACCTCCTGGAACACAGGGTTGTGAGGGCTGGGTGGGTAGAACCAAGAACCACCACATGAAGTTGGAGGCCCTTTTTTTTTTTTTTAAATGGGTCAGTGACCTGCAATGTTACCAGAGGAAGGACAGTTTGGGCTAGGGAAGGGACCATGTCTGAGAGCATGGAGGGGATTTCACAGGGACTTGTAAGGGGTCACAGTTCTCACACCCGGGAAAACCTCCAATGGGGGAGCTTCAAGGCCAACAAGCCCAGGCGAGACATGAACAAGAATCCCCTGCCCCAGACAGACAGGACGGATGGGAAAACAGACCAGAGAAATGACCAGGGGCAGAGCTAGAATTCGAACCTTTTGACCCCCAAATCCAGTGTTCCTTTGCCACAGGAACAAGGAGTTTGGGGCAGATCCCTAAACTGCAGCAGGGGGCATTTATGCAAAGTATGACGAACTTCCTCACCATAAGGGTGTGAGACACTGGGCACAGTGAGGAAGGTGGCAGGTCACACCTGAAATGCTTCCTGGCAGCTCTCCCCAAAGTAAGTCACCTGCCACCTCCCATCAAAGAACCCGTTTCTTCCTTTGCTAAGTGGGCAGAATGACAATTGCCTCCTCTTCCTTCCTTCCCTCCTTCACAGTCAAGCCACAAGGAAAGAATTTTCAGAACTTAAGTGCCAGCATTTGTCATAGGACTACCCGAGCCTTCACCTCACCCTTGTTAGGCTGCACTTCCCCACGACAGAGCCAGGAATGGAAGGATTGCTGATTTGGAGGCTGAAGACCTGAGCCGTTGGGCTATGGTTTGGGTACACGGCTCCTGAGGGAAGGCGGAGCAGGCAGATACCAGTGCTGTTGGTCACCTAGTGGTATCAGCTAACAGGATGACGGGAGAAGCTGAGGCCAGTTGTACCCCCATACCCCAGGGTCATGGGTTGAGAGCCGGAAGGGAGGCCCAGAAGAGGAGGAGGCTTGCCTAGTCACCCTGGCAGGGAGTAACTGTGGCTTCCCCCTCCCCCCAAGATGAGCAATGTTGCCTCCCAATCTCAGACCTGTGGCTCTAGTCAAATGATGATCTAAGGCCTAGATTTCAGGCCGTCCCAGGTTAACCCCTTTTGGGCTGCTGCAGCCCCCCCCCCCAACCCTCCATCGTCAAGACCAATGGGTTTTGTTTTTTAACATTTTATTGAGAAGTTTAATATCAGACTTGAATGGGATGGGGATAGGCAATTAAGGCCATTGAGAAGATGAAAGCTGTGAACTTTCAGAGAAAAAGATGATTGCATGCGTGTGAATCCAGAGCAAGCCTGGTCACTGGAGCATCTGGGTCCCCCACCCCACCCCTCCTCCTTCAGATCCAGGCAAGCTACAGCTTATAGGCCGAGCCCTTAGTGTTGAAACGACAGGCCTGATGGGCCAGGGCCGGCAGTGAATGAAACTGGGCCCTCCTCTCGGGACAGATGGTGAAAGGGAAAGAGGTGGAGTGGTTCACCATGGGTGGCACTTTGCACAGTGAAGGGGCAAAGGCCACCTCCTGGAAGATGGGGTTGTGTGGTGCTGGGGTGGGGTAGCAGGCCAGGGGCGGGGCGGAGGCCGGGGACCTGAGGAATCTGGCTTCTGAGACATCACTCATTCCTTCCGGATTTCTAGTCAGGGGCATGGGGGCCTCTGGCTTGGGGCTGGTCACTGGGAGGTCCATTTTGACTCCAGTATTCATGCCGTATTGCCGTCGCTTGTTGATCCAGTAGAGGAGGGGGCTATAGGTGAAGGTGGCCGCCTGCATCACCTCCACCCACTCCTGGGCCTGCTCTTCCCTCCGAACCTTCTTCCTCCAGTGGAGAAACACCATGCAGCCTCCGGTAACCACAGAACATAGCCCCAAGATCCCAAAGTACAGTGGGAGCCAGACTTGGGAGAGGAGATAATAGGACTGGCATTAACCAGCAACCAGAGATGTGAGCACCTGACCACGAGCATGCCTCCCTCCTCTTGGGGACCCCAGGGGCCTTGGAGGGCTTCTAAAAGGCTATAGACCCGCTCCATGGTGAAAGACCAACTGCCATTCCCAGAAGGGTCTCTGGATCATAGAGAAGGAAGTGTCTGCAGAGCTTATCATGGGGACCAGGGAGGCTGGAGAAGTCACCTCGAGGAAAACCCCCTTATTTAGATGAGCGTTGTTCTGGTATTGTTGCAGCAAAGCATCATACCTACTTGGGTATGTGCTGTCCCTTTGGCATGATCCTTAACTTAAGTTTGATTCACAAATCCCTAAGGGTACAGAGAAGATCAGCTAGGGAGCCCCAGGGGCCAAGGTGGAGATGCCCCAGAGATCTTGAGGACCAGGGCTCTTGCCACCCTCCCTCCCACCCCTCAGATGGTTTTTTGCTCTGTCCCCACGTCAGGCTGTCCATGCTGCTCTCTTTCCACAGATGGGGGAGAAGGGCCACCTACCACCAGGGATGCTCAGCTGTTCTCCTTGGGGATCCATAAGGGCAGAAGGCTGGGTGGGGCTGGGCAAGAGGGGCCTCAAGAGGCTCTCCAAAGGAAGGCCTCCTTTCCAGTCCTCCTCCAGCTAAGGTCAGAACCTCCAAGCATTGTTGTTCCTAAAGGTTGCCAGGTTCCAGGACCTGAACATTCTCGAGGCTGGGCTATCACTGGGACAAAGAGACTGACACCACCACCACTATTGCTACCCCCAGGCCAGGTACAGGGGGCACAAAAAGCCTCTCCTTGAGGTCTGGGGCTCCCTTTGGGAGGTTCTGTGGCACAACATGGTCATGAGAGCCACTAGGGAGAGAGAGGTGTCATTATCTCTAGCCTTCCCCTTCCTCCCTGCCCCCCACACCCCAAAGCTTCCCCAGAGCAATGCTTTGCACATCACAGACCAAGCAAATGTTTGCTGGATGACTGAATGAGTAAAGGGATGAAGGAAGGAAGGAAGGAAGGAAGGAAGGAAGGAAGGAAGGAAGGAAGGAAGGAAGGAAGGAAGGAAGGAAGGAAGGAAGGAAGGAAGGAAGGAAGGAACATTCAGGGTTTGCATAGGGCTCCACATGTTCATTTCTCTTGTAATAACCCAGTTTTTCACATTATTTCATGAAGTTGTGATTTCCTCTTGATGGTTGGCATGTCATTTAATGGAATTGTAATGGAATGTAAATTCTGTGAGACTTTCGTTTTTTTGAGCCCACCGTGTTCCACTTTTAAGTGCATCTGTGCCTCATGTCCCCCAGCAGGCAGCCCGTGAGCTCCCTAAAGACACAGACTGGGTGGTGGTCTACTCTTGTCTTCTCCAAGCAGAGCCAAGCACAATGCACTGAAAACATCCATTACCTGATAAATGCAGAGTGAATCTGGACTTGTAAAATATAGGACTGAAAGAGTCCACCATCTAACTGGGGACCAAAGGGCTTGAAGGAAAATCGCTGAGAAACATTCATCTGCACCCTGTAGATAAAACCCCGAGGGGCTTAGTCAGGAAGACCAGGGAGGGAACTTCCCTTGGCCACTTAACAGAATGATTCTCAGCAAGTCAGCCTCTGTTTCCTAATCTGTAAAATGGGAGGGTTCAACTGGATGCCCTTTAAAATCTTTTCGAGACCGAAATCTGTTACCATCAATGATCCCAGCAGGGGAGCTCTATGAATCAGCGCCTCCTTGGAGCCACCATGGTGCTCTGGGTTCAGAGATCGGCTTCCCTTGGTTCCAGACGTTCCCCTGCTGTCTTGGTGTTTTCACCATCCGTCCATCAAACCCAGCCTGGGACCCTCCTTTCCTTTCCCTGGGCCTCCTCCCTCCTCCATCCACAAACTCCAGGCCCAGGAGGGTTTTGTTGTTTTAGTATTCACAAGAGAAAAGGGGAATATACAGATTCCGCAGCAACGCGATGCCCAGTCCTGAGCCCTTCCAGCAGGCATCGGGGCTAGGATGGTCTTGTTTGAAGAGGCGCTGGCTGGGACTAAGATTCAGAGCTGGAGGGGGCCTCACCCCTGGGCCTGGCATCCAGACCAGGGGTCACCTTTGGCCTCTGAGCTTACCAGCTTTTACCACCCTAGAACTGCTTCTTGCCTGCACTTAGGAGGATGACAGAACCTCTATTTGCTTGTGTCCTCAACTACAAAGTGGCGACTGTAATGACAGCCCCAGTTATTGTAAAGATCAAATGCGATACTTGCACAAAGCTCTTAGTATACAGCAGGTGCTGCATACGTGCTTATTTCCTTCCCTTCCCCCACTCTGCCTCTCTCCTGTGCAGTTATTCACATGGGATCTTCCCTACTGGACTGTGAGCTCCTTGCAGCCAGGCAGGGGCCTTCATAATAACCCCAGAGCTTCCTGCCATGCCTGCCTTAGTAGGTGCTTAATAAATGCTTGTCGAGGCTCGGAGGAGATGGAGCCCACGGTTACCCTCAGAAGGGCCAGAAGTCCTCGCATTCCCCATCTAGAAGGTCTCTCCCAGCTGAGTCTGGTCCTCAGACAACAGAGACGGCAAACAGCCGTGAGGAGGCGTTAGGATTAGAATGCCTCGATGAGCGGAGCTCCCCATGCGAGAAGGAGTTGGAGTCCTACAAGCGGCCCCCTCCCCGCTCCCCCGCTCCCAGTTCAGAACTTCCCGAAGGCCCCTCCCCTCCCGAGGCTGCGCAGAAGAGGCCCCGCCCGCTGAGGAGGAACGTTGCTGCTGCGGAACCTTGGGCGCGTGGGCGGGGGCGGAAGCGGCGGCGCCTGGGGAGGGGGATGGAGGGGCGCGCTACGACTGCGGCGGAACTAGCGGCGGCGGAAGCAACAGTGGGGGCGGGAGCAGAAGCGGAGGGCGAGGGGGAAGAAACTATGGCGGCGGCCATGGCGGCCATGGCGGCGGGGGGTGCGGGCCCAGCCGTGCTGCAGGTGGCCGGCCTCTACCGGGGACTGTGCGCCGTGCGCAGTCGCGCCCTGGGTCCAGGCCTCGGCCTGGGACTTGTGGGGACCGAGCAGCTCCGGCTCTTCTCCGTGCGCCGTGGCGCCGGGAGCGGCGAGGCCGAGCTCGAGACCAACCCCTACTATGACAAGTACCGGGAAAAGATTCAGCAATTGCGCAGGTGCGGAGGGGAGGGGGGCGGGCCGGGGCAAGGAGGAACCCTCTTCTTAACTGGTGTGGGGAACCGGGGGACGGGGCAGGGGCGGAGAGGCACTCTCTCCCTGACTGCGCAGGCGCCGAGGGGCAGGGGTGGGGCTAGGACCCAGTGGAACTCCTCCCATAGACTGTATAGGCTCCGAACTACTAGGAGGAGGCGGGGACACTGGAACTAGATTCTGCGACTGCGCAGTGGGTGGAGGCCGGCTTGGAAGCAGCTCGTCTGTGAAATGGGAGTAACCTCCCTCTCTTCCCTGCCCCCATTCCCATCCCCCCCCCCCCCCGCGGTCACTATCAGAGGTGGTTGTTATTGGGACTTGGCTCCAAGGGCCCCGGGGAGCCCCTTCCTGCTCCTCCCCCTCGAGCCGGGGGGAGAGCGCCCGTGAGCCCCGGCCTTAGTTTGCCCATCTGTAATGTGAGGTGGGGTGGCCCCGAGCCCCCCCAGCCTTAGATCCGAGCCTTCCCAAGACCACGGGGCCCAGGCTCCTCTGCAGCCTTGGGTTGGAATCCAGTGTCCATGACGTCACGGCGCCGGGTATATAGTCGGTGCTTAATAAATGCTGGCTGCCTGAGGTCTGAATCCAGTGCCCCCATAGCCTCGTGGTACCAGGTATATCGTAGCTGCTTAATAAATGCTGGATGACTGAGGTCAGAATCCAGTGTC
>NW_027185852.1:28650315-28793765 GCF_028583685.1 Petaurus breviceps papuanus
GTAGCTGCTTAATAAATGCTGGATGACTGAGGTCAGAATCCAGTGTCCCTATAGCATCATGGTACCAGGTATATAGTAGGTGATTAATAAATGCCACCTGACTGAGGTCAGAATTCAGTGCCCCTATAGCCTCGTGGTACCAGGTATATCGTAGCTGCTTAATAAATGCTGGATGACTTTATAATCTCCAACTACACACCCCTAGGGAAGGAAGGAAAGAGGGATTTATTAAGTACTTCCTTCCAGACCCTTTACAAATATCTCATTCGATCATCAAAACAGCCCTGTGGGGTTGGTGCTGTGATTATCCCCATTTTACATTTGAGGAAACTGAGGCAGGCTGTGGTTAAATGACTTGCCCAGGGTCACACAGCTAGGAAGTGTGAGGCAGGCTTTGAACTCGGGTCTTTCCTAGTCCAGGCCCAGGGCTCTAGCCACTGAGCTGCCTTGCTATGCCTGGGCTGGGAGGGATCTTGTTGGAGGTCCTCTTCTCCACCCCTCTGCGACCTGACCCCTCAACTTTCCCGCAGGTCTGACCCCGCCGCCTTCGAGTCCCGCCTGGAGAAGCGGCACGAGCTTCGGAAGCAGCCCGTGGGACACTCCAAGCAAGCCGACTTTATCAAGTGTGTGGAGCAGAAGGCAAGAGAGCTTTGCTGCAGCCACTGTAGTCCCTGCCTGACAACCGGACCCCAGGGATGCGGGGGAGGGGGGGGGACCACGACAGGAGGGGCCCAGCACAGCACGAAGGTCAGTGCCACCTGCTAGCAAAGGGACCTCCTAGGAGGGAGGGCCACTGATATCAGCTGGGACTGGGAGGTCAAACTCTCTCAGACCTGCCAGGCCAGCCCACCTGGTTTTGGGCATCTCCCACCAGGGGTTTGGCTCTGCAGTGGGAACCTTCACTTCCAGCTCTAGGCCCAGGATCCAGTGAACTCTGAGCCTCTGCATGCGTGAGGAGAATGTGGAAAGGGGGGTCCCCCAAGCCAGGCCAGGCACAGGTGCCCTGTTCAGCCTCTAACCTGGACCTGCCTTTTGGAAGAGATCTGGGCTCCTCTGTGGCTCCTTCCAAGAACCTGCCTCACCTGGTGGCCCACCACCCACCTCCCCCAGCCAAGCTCTCTGTCCCCCCACACGTACTCTCTGCCTCCCCCTCCCACCTCCTCTAAGAAGCAGCCATGAGATTCTGATTCATCCTGTCTGGTGTCTCACAGTGGAGCCCAGCCCAAAGGCTGACCAGAGCAGAGCTGGGCTCCAGGGGTCCTTGTTCCTGAGGACAGGTAGCTGGCCCAGTCCCTGCCCTCCTTTCTGCTCTAGTTCACCTCTCAAAGGCAGCCACTCACCAAGAAAGATGATCAGGGAAAGTCAGAGATTGGAGTGTACGTTCTAAGCAGAATGAAGAAGGCAGATTTGGTGAGGGGGAGAGAGGCTGGGAATGTGCTCTTGCCTAAAAGTTCAGAGCCAGCCTCAGGCAGCTTCCCTGACTGTTCCCTTTCCCTCCCACAAAGCAGAGAACAATTAACTTCTTTTTTTCAGACTGAAGCCCTGGAGAAACAGTCGAAGAGAGGCTTCACCAAAGACAAGGTAGGGTCGGACTGGGTGTCCCCAGCCCAGAGCTCCTGCCTTGGTAGGCCGCTCTGATGTTGTGGCAGGCTCAGTGAGTGGCTGCCAAGGGCCCTGTACAGCCTGAGGCTTCTGGGTGCTGGGGATGGGGATGCTCCATCTCTTTGTATCCCGGTACAGCTCCCGAATCCCTGGGAGGGACGGAGAGCCAGTGTTGCTATTCCTGTTTTTCCAGTATAGAACCTGAGCATCCAGGAGGGTTGAGTCCCAGGCTGGGCTGTACCTGGAGCCAGGAGAGTTGGCACCAAAGCTCCTGTTTCTGCCGTATCAGAAGGAAAAAGCATGTGTGACAAGTGAAGCTGAGCAGAGGCCTGGCTAGAGCCATGAGCTTGTGGGAAAATACTCTCTCCCTCTGTGCCTCAACTTCCTCCTCTGTAAAATGGTGAAGGGTTATTAACCGAGGTTCTTGGGTCTATGGACAAATACCTTTGTTTTAACTTCTAACCAAAATGTAGTGTTTATTTCAGTTATGATTTTCTAAAGCATTAGTCTGAGGAAGTCCATAGGCTTCCCCAGAGGGCTCCAAGACATGCACACACGGTAAAGAGCTGGTCTGGATGTCCCTCCTAGCGCTGTCAGTCTGTGTATCCATAAATGAGAGTATTGCTGGGAGGACTGGCCTTCTCAGGCTTAGGGAGGCTGGGTGTCTGTCTTCTTCAGCTTTAATAACTCGCTCCTGGCCCCACCCCAAGGATGGGGTCTAGCACTGAGCCCCAAAGCACTGGAGGAGATGTGGGACTGGTAGCAGCCTCAGGCACCTTCCTCCAGTCCTTCCTGGTCACTCTGGGCCATCAAGAGGCCTGGGGCCTTTGGAGAGTGGAGATATACTCTGAATGCAAGAAGCCGGGCTTCCTTATTCCCCCTGAGATGTTTGTGAAGCAGGGATGAATTTGGGAAATCCCCCAGCCTGGAGGCCTCTGCCTGCCCCTGGCAGCCTCTCCTCTTCCCTCCCCTCCCCTCCCCTCCCCTCCCAGAGGCCTTTCCTTTGACGGCCTTCATTTTCCATTTCAGACTCTCAGCTCAATCTTGAACCTTGAGATGGTGAAAGATAAAACCGGGGAAGAGATCCAGCAGGTAGAGTATTTCCATGTCCTTCCTTGGGGTGAGCAGCTGCTCCCAGGGGAGGGAAGGCCTTTTGGAGATGCTCAGGTAGGGCCCATGGAGGGTGGCAGCAGCTCCCATGGACTGGTCACTTCTGGGCTGGGGCCCCAGGGCCTCTGAGGTCAGCCCAGCACCAGGTGCTCCTGAGTCTGGCACCCTGTCTCTGTGTTGTGTTCTCCCAGCACCTCCAGGGCAGGCTCACGGCTGTAGAAACCCCACTAACATCTTGTCCCGTGCCTGCTTCAAAACCTCAAGAACCATCACTCGTACTACTCATCCCTGGGGGAACTGGAATAAGTTTAGAAACTTTAAGGCCCGTAGAGCTGGGTGGTGCCAGGAGGGGCGAGAGCCCTGGGCCTGGAGTCAGAAAACCCTGAGTTCAGCTGTGTCACCCTGGACAAGTCACTTACCCTCTGTTTGTTTTCTGATCTGTAAAGTGAGGATAATATATGCACATACCTCCCAGGGTCATTATGAAATTTGAAAAGCATTTTGCAGACTTTAAAATGCATATTAATCCTAACTAGCTATTATTGTTATTAATAATAATATCCAAACTTACTGTCCTGGCATTCAGAGCCCTCCTAATCTGGCCCCAGCCTTTCCCTCCTCAGCCTCGTGTGCCGCTGCCACCCCATTGACACTCTTGTGTTCTAGTGAAGCTGGACTTCCTGCTGCTCGTGACTGGGCTTTACCCCAATGGCATCAAAACCAAATAGGAGCAGCAGTCACTCCCCTGCACCTCAGGATCCCTGTGGGTGTGTAGTGACTTAGAAAGCCATGCGTTAACAGCATCTGTGTTTTCTTATATTTTTATTTATTTTGTTAAATATTCCCCAATTATGTTTTAATCTAGTTTTAGCCTTGCTCAGGAGTGTTGTGGGTCACATGTTTGGGAAATATCTAACAAAATAAGAGGGCAGAGTCTTGAGGCTGTTGGCATAGTGCAAGTGAGAGATGGCAAGGCCCAGGATGGCGACACTGATTTGGAAAGATGGGGATGGTGGGGTTCAGCAGCTTTGAGGTTCTGTGGGCTGGGAAAAGACAAGAAGCCGAGGGTGGGTCTGGGGTGACTGGGAGGAGCAGTGCCCTTAGAGAGGGGAGGGGTTGGGGACGAGACATTGTGCTCCACTATGGGCGTGCAGAGCTTGAGATGCCCCCTAGACATGTGACCAGAATCCGATGGACAGCGGGTGGCGTGGGTCTGTGTCTTAAGCTACAGAACAGAGCTGTAGATGGAGATCACAAGCTTCATAGGGATGGTGAGGAAATTCACCGAGAGGGAGGCCTCAGAGAGAGAAGAGGACCCAGTGTGCCTGGTGGTGCCTTGAAGGAGACTGAGCAGAAGTCAGGCAGGGAGCAGGAGGAAAGCCTGGGCAGTAGGGCTGTATGCTGCAGGACTGATGAATCAGTCAGCAGGCATTAGTAAGTGCCTCCTGTGTGCCGGGCCCTGGGGATACAGAGACAGGCAGATGGCAGTCTCTGCCCTCAAGCAGCTCACCGCCTGGCATATCAGCAGAGTAAAGGCGCTAGTATTGAGGGATATGGAAGAAGTTTCTTGTACCTGTTGGGATTTTAGTGAGCACCTGAAGGAAGCCAGGAAACAAAAGAGGTGAGGTGAGGGGGAAAGCATTGCAGGCCTGTGGGACAGCCAGGGAAGGTGCCTGGGGTTGGGAGATGGTGTGTCCTGTGCAAGGAACATCCATTGTCACTGGATCCCAGAGGATGGGGTGGGGAGTAAAGTGTAAGAACACCAGAAAGGGGGGGTGGGGACAGCTTCTGACGGAAGAGCTTCTCTTTTATCCTGGTGGCATAGGGAACCACTGGAGTTTATTGGTTAGAAGGGTAACATGGCCAGGCCTGTGCTGTAGGAAAATCCCTTTAACAAGTGATGGAGGCCAGGTGGGAGTGGGGAGAGCTGAGACACCCGCCCCCCCTCCGCAGCAGCCAGTGCAGTGGTAGTCCAGCCATAATGATGGCCTGCAGCCGGGGGGGTGGCCATGTCAGAGCAGAGAAGGTAGAAGACACATGACATACGACAGAGACACAAACGGCAGGTCAAGAACGAAGCTGAGGCAAGGATGTGAGGTTTCCTAATGAAGAGAGTCGGCCTCAGAGAGAGTAGTTCAGTGAAGAGGTCAGAAGTCAGACTGCACACAGTGATTGGAGGAAATGTTAAAGCACCAGTATCACCTGGTTTCCTTGCCTGTGAAAGAGGAGAGCTCTGGACAGTTGCTTGAGGGGATGGGAAGGCCAAGGGAGGGGAGACCTGGGCCTGCTCGTAGGCATCGGCAGGAGCCAGTAGAGAGATGGGGATGGAGAGGAATGAGGGGTCAGATAGTCAGGGGGCCTGAGAAAAAAATAAGGGCATAAGTCCAGGGGCTGCCTTGGGGAGAAGGGCCATGGGGACTAAAGATCAAGAGCATGGAAGATGATGCCATGGGTGTTTGAGCTCTTAAAGACAGAAGGGGGATTTGTGGTGAACAGCCTCAATTTCCTGAGAGATGAGTGCTGTGCCCAGAGTAAGGGTGGGGAGGTGTGGGAAGCCTCTGTGCAGGGGCGTAGGGAGCAGGAAAAGCGCTGCCTTCTGCAGTGACGGCTCATTTGAGATTGGCTAGAGTGGCTCCGGTGGGCTCGGTTGTGTGCCTTCCTCCAGCCCCAGCTGGGAGTGAAGGAGATGGGCAGTTCAAGTTGCTCAGGATTCGAGAGCTGGAGACCACGTAACATTGAAGGGGCTCCCTAAGGGGTCACATCTGGACGGTGGTCTGGCCCCAGGGTTTGATGAGGGCCAAAAGTGGGGTTGGTAGGAATCCATAAGAGGCAGAATGGAAGATCCGGCGCAGACGGGGGGATCTGGGGAGTCTGAATCACAAAGGGAGGTTTGTCAAGTGAAGGTGAGATCAAGGATATGACTGTCCCTGTGTGCAGCCAGGAGGCAACTCTGAGCAGTGTTGACGGTCCCCCCGCCCCTGTTAGTAGGCAGGAGTTGGGGTGAAAAGCAAGACTGGGGCCGGGCTGTAAACTGGAAGCTGCGTTTGGACCAGTGGAGGTGAAGACCTCATTGCTTCCTTTGGGGTTAGTGGTAATAATGAACATGGTGCCGGCACAGGATGCCTCTTCGGTCTGGCCAGACAAAGACAGCGGGGGCAGTGAGCCCATTGGATCTGAAGATCTGAAGAGACAGAGAGGATGTGCCCACGGGCCCAGGTGCCCAGCCAGCTCTGTTCCCGTGGGGGACATCTGTAGGTTGTGATATCAGAGGTGGAGGATGGGCAGGGACTCACATGTTGCTTAAGCTGGTTTAAGTTTAAGAAAAGAGCAGAAGACAAACAAGCATGTCCCTCGGGGACATGAGGCTGTGGAGAGATGAAGGGAGCATCTCCCCCAGTTCATGGGCTGGAAGCCTGGAGTGCCCAGGCAGCTGCATCATCCACCGGCAGTGTTCGTCCCCCATCTCTTCTGATTCACACCCCTGGCCAGAGCCTGGCCAGTTGTGGACTAGGCCACGGCCACTTCAGTTAGGATTGACCCCATTCCAGATGAGGAAGCAGGCCCAGAGAGGCTAATAGACTTGCCCAGGGTCACACAGCTGGCGTCAGAAGTTCAGCATTCTTCCCCTACGTCGTGCTTTCCTTTCCGCCCCAGCTTTGCACAGTTCACATCATGGAGATGCAGTCCTGTTCTCCCCCAGACCTTTGGGGCATTCTCTGGTGCCTCATTTGAGATAAGACTCTAACCTCGGGGCCCAGTGATCTTCCCCAGCATGCCATTGGTGCTGTTCTTGGGAAGGAGGTGGTACGAGCAGATCCAAATGCCTGGGGGAGCGTGGTGCCAATGGTGGGCTTCAGGGCATGGCCCCCTGAAGCAGGGCTCTGCTGGGGAGCCAAGAAGGCATCGTGCTGAACACCAGCTCATTACTCCTTCACTAAGGACCAGTGACATTGCTCGTCATAAAAATATACTTGCAGAAGCTTTCCTTGCCCATGGCCTCGGGGCACCCACTTGTGAGCATTAGTGGGGAGGGCTTCTGTCTGGCAGGGATTCCCCTCAGCTCCCCTGTGACCTCACGCTGCTCCTTCTTGTCTCTCACCAGATCTGGCAGCAGTATTTCGCAACAAAAGATACCGTCTATGCTGTTATCCCTGTAAGTTGTTTGGAGGAGGGATGGAGGTAGTGTGAGCACCTGAGCTCAGGGTGGGGGCTGCCTCTTCTGCTGCTGTGCCCCATCTCTCTGGGGAGCCCCTGTCCCCCAGGGGGGCATTGCATGCTCCTCTCTCTGTCTGACACTTGTGACTCTTGTCCTTCCCTCATCTCAGAGACGTCTCTGGGTCTCAAGTCCTTGGTAGTAGGCCAAGGCTGCCAAAACATTTCCAAATTCATTTATTGTCCGTTGGTTTGCTATTTGAAGATGCTGTTTCTAACAGGCCTCCAGAACTAGCGGATGTGGGAGGTCTTGGGATCACAGGGTCTTGAGGTTAAGAGGCCTTAGACAGGCCTTGGCTGCTTCTCCACTTTGCCTAAGCTGATAGGAGTAGCCGGCGCCAGGTGACTTATTAGAATTCAGAATGTTCTTGCCCAGCTAGAACATTGAGATGAACCGCGTACGGCATTCAGAGAGCAAGAATCCGTTCACAAGCGGAGGGTGGGAGAGTATGTCTGGAGGCAGGGCGTCTTAGGAGACTGCACACTGAATGAGAGTCTGCAGTGTGGTGTGACAGCCAGGGAAGCCAAGGCCATCTCGGGCTGCTATAAGGCCTCTCCTCTGGGGCTTGTCTTCAGCTCTAAGTAACATGTTTTAGGAAGGACTCTGGAGAGAGCCCAGAGGAGAACAGCCAGGATAATGGGATGCCGGCTGCTTGTGCCCTCTGACGCACCTGGGAAAAAGGCAGGGCTCAGAGGAGAAGACCCAGGAGGGGGAACGTGTGTGAGCAGTTATTGGCCGGTATGACTCCATGTAAGGCCTCCTGCTACCCAAGTGTTTGCTGAGGCCTTGTCAGGGGCCAGAGGTCTGGGCTGAGCCTGAGCCCCCAGAGCGCTAACTGGGTGCCTGCCGGCATCGAGCACAAGCATGCCATTGGTTTGTCTTGGACATTCCTTTGTTTTATTTCTTGTTTCCACCCTGCAGGCAGAGAAGTTTGACTTGATCTGGAGCCGAGCCCAGAAGTGTCCCTCCGTAAGTTCATCTGCTCACTGGGTGCGGGAGGGGGCTATGGCCTCAGCTGCCCTGGTCAGCCTGTCAGCATGCGGGCAGAGGTGCCGAGGCATGGGGTGGGGGGGAGGGAAGGGAGGTGGTTGGACTGCTCAGTCACTTGCCCTTGGAGGTCTAAACCACAAAACTTTTATTTGGGTGAATCCCCAGAAGCGGGAAAGCCTTTCCCTGAAGGCCCCAATCTTTTCATCAGCCTCTAAGCTGGTGACTGGAGATGAGAGAGAGATGACCTGGGTGCGGGCTCTGCCTCGGGTGGTCAGTCAGTAAACATGAAGCCCGGCACTGGGCTCAATGCTAGGGATAAAAGGAAGGTGAAAGGCAGTCTCTGCCCTCAGGAAGCTCACAGTCTAACAGATGAGAAAGCATGTGGACAGCTGCATGCCAACAAGCTGTGGACGAGGTAACTTGAAATTATCTGCAAAAGGAAGGCAGGTGCATTGAGAGGAGTTAAAGGCTGGGACTCCAAGGAAGCCAGGGCAGAGATGAGGAGGGAGAGCATTCCAGGCACTGGGCAGCTGGTGCAAAGGCTGGGAGTTGGGAGACTGCAGCTACAGAGAGGCTGATACCTCTGGATCACAGAGTATGTAGGGGGAGGTCCACATCCAAAGACTTTGTGGTTTTTTTGTTTGTTTTTTGCTTTTTTTTTTTGGAGGGGAGAAGGCAGGGCAATTGGGGTTAAGTGACTTGCCCAAGGTCACATGGCTAGTAAGTGTCTGAGGCTGGATTTAAACTCAGGTCCTCCTGACTCCAGGGCCAGTGCTCAATTCACTGCACTACCTAGCCACCCCAAGACTTTGTTATTGATGCTGGAGGTGATAAGGGAACCACAGCAGTGTCCTGAGCAGAGGGAGGCCATGGTCAGACCTTAGCTTTAGGAAGGTCATTTTCACAACTGAGTGGAAGGTGGCCTAGAGCCAGGGGAGCGTTGGCACAGGCAGGCCCACCAGCAGACCTGCAGGGGTGAAGCGATGAGGGTCTGCACCAGGGTAGATCAGGGTCAGAGGACAGGAGGGTCATTTGGGAAAACCGTTGTAAAGGTAAAATCCACAGGCTTAGCAACAGCTTGGTTATGGGGCAGTGAGAGGGTGAGGAGTGGAGGGCACCACCTGCCAGTGAGGGGCGGACCTGGGGACAGGAAGGAAGTGTGATTTCTGTTTGGGACATGTCCAGCTTAAGATGTCTGCTGGGTCATTCAGCTTGGGATGTCTGATAGGCAGCCAGAGATGTGAGATCAGGGGTTAGAAGAGAGGTAGAGGTGAGGATCACCAGGGTGGAGATGGTCAGAGAAACCTTGGGCACCGAGGGGTCACCAAGTGATACAGAGGGTGAAGAGAAGGAGGCCCAGGACAGAAGGGACTCCCACCTACGGCTAGAGAGAGGGCATGACCTGGAGAAGGAGGATCCAGCAGAGGAGACAGGAGCAGCCGCACAGCCTGGCTCAGGGCTCCAGGCCCAGAGGAGGTGCTGACCTGCTTTGGTGGAGGGCCTTTCCTCCCTACATCTTCCTAATAGCAATAATAACTAGCATTTCTATAGCTCTCAAAAACCCAGAGGTCTGGTTGCTGTCCCTGAAGCCCGTATTACCTATTAGTTCTTTCTGGTATTTTGGGGGGCATGTTTGTACTTTCCTAGGCCCCTGAGGCCCTGGCAGCCCCTGGGAGGTCTTTGCTGGACATCTCACCTCCCACCCCCACTGTTTACTCCCTGCAGTTCCTGTGTGCCCTCCCAAGGAGGGAAGGTTACGAGTTCTTTGTGGGACAGTGGTCAGGTCCAGAGCTCCACTTCACTGCCCTTATAAACATCCAGGTAAGTGAGCAGCATTGCAGGGTTCCCAGCCAAGAAGGGTGGGCTTTGTTCTTGGTTGGAGTCAGAGGCCAGTGTGTCTTCACCCCCCAAAAGTAGGGCTCTTCCCACAAATAATGTTTCCCAGAATTAAGGTTCAAGAGTCAGAAGCAGCCCCAGGGGCCCTTGCTCTGATGCTAGAGAGGGAGTCGTGTTAAATGTCCGCCTCCTTTAGGGGGTTTTCCCTGACCCCTGGAGCCCTCAGGATGTCTCCTGACACTTCTCCCAGGCTCTGAGCATCAACGACCTTGGATTGTCAGTTATCTGTTTATATGTTTATGGTTCATAAGCACAGATGTCTCCTGGACCCCCACCCCCAGCCTGAGGATCACTCTCTGAGCCATCTCACAGCCCCTGCCAGACAGGAGGATGGCCAAGACCAGTCACACATGTCTCTGTCCCTCCATGGCACAGAGTGGGTGCACCATGTCTAACCCGCTGGGGGCCTTGCAGGGGTCAGCATGGCTTTCAGAGCTTAGATTAGGTTGGCCACGAGTGCGGGCTGCTGGGGTGAGCTTAAAAATCTCCTGATTCTCCCAGCTGGGGGGGGGGGGGTTTCCCCCGCCTGACCCCCCTAAGCATCCCATCCTGTTCTTGAGGGCAGGCACTTAGTCTTCTGATTAGTTATTTTTGTTTTGGTTTTTTTTTGGGGGGGGTGGGTTTGTTTTTGGCAGTTGGGGTTAAGTGACTTCCCCAAGGTAACACAGCTAGTAAGTACTAAGTGTCTGGGGCCAGATTTGAATTCAGGTCCTCCTGATTCCAGGACCAGTGCTCTATTCACTGTGCCACCTCGCTGCCCCCTCCCTCCCTGCCCCCGATGTCATTATTTAGTCCAGCCCACCCATTTCCCAGCCACTTACTTTCTCTACCACAAGCCACCTCGAAGGATTTGGGAGAGAAAACAAGATCACTCTGAAGCTTTCCTTAGAGCAGCCCAGGGGTAGGCAGTGTATGTTTGAGGAAACAGAGGCTCAGTGGCCCCCAGTCACACAGCCAGGAAGGGGAAACAGCACTGAATGAGGAGCCAGGAAAGGCCTAGGTTCAGATCCACATGCTCACTCGACTTCTTTGAGTCTTGGTTTCCTTTTCTGTAAAGCTGGAGTAAAAGCCCTTGTACCTCCCTCTCTTAACCATACAAACACTGCCATCATCATCATTATTATTACTATATCACCATGTGTTATTGATGTCATGATTATTGAATTACTGACTTAAATGGAACTCCATGCTTCAAGCTCCTGAGGGTGAGGAGCTGACTGGGACGGCCCAGGGGAGGGTGTCCATGCCTGTCCTGCCAAGCTGTTTTCTAATCAACAATTTAAAGGACCTTTCCCGATGTTTGAGCTAGACAGCCACACTTTTGGAACCAGTGCTGAGAAAACCTCCTCCAGCTCAGCTGGGGCCGTCACCCTTGGCCAGTCCAAAGCTAGACTGGTCTGGCATCTGCCCCCAACTTTACCCTCTTCCGGAGGCTTCCTGTGGGGCCATGGCCGGCCTCTGTGTAGTCACTTTAAATCTGTTCTTTTTTTTCTCCTCAATAGAATAGACCCTTCTTGAAGGCAGAGGCTCTTCAGGGGATTTTGGCTCCACAGCCACGGTGCCTGGCCCCCATTACATGAATGTCACACCCAGGGTGCCCCCCACAACTCCCTTTCCCCTTACATGAATGGTACTTGTGGCTTTTCTTTGGGAAACTACTTATTACAAGTGACTAAAGGGCTGGCACCATTGCGGTAACCCTGGGTTTCTCTCCTTTGCAGACTCGCGGGGAGGCAGCATCCAGCCAGCTCGTTCTCTACCACTTCCCAGAGCTCAAGGAGGAAAAGGGCATCGTGCTCATGACGGCAGAGATGGATTCCACTTTTTTGGTAAGATGCATCACTGACACCAGGCCTTGCACCAAGTACTGGGCTGCCAGTCCCTGCCCTCAGGGAGCTCCCAGTCTAATGGGGAGACAGCATGGAAACAGCTGGGTACAAGCAAGCCATAGACAATACTAGGTTGGAGGTAATCACAGAGGGTTGGCCCTGGCATTAAGAGGGATGGGAAAGGGGAATTTTAGCTGAAGGAAGCCAGGAATCGAGGAGAGGAGGGAGAGCCTTCCAGGCATGGCCTCCTCTCTGCAGCACCAGAGGTAAGACAACTCCCACAAACCTCCTGGGAAGCCAGGCCTGGTGGAAGCAGAGTCCCAAGAAGAAATACACCAAGCACACCCCCAGAACTCCTCCAGACAGATCCAGAAAACACACCAGACCCGCTCTTGTTGGGGAGATTAGGGAAAAGTCACAGTGAGGCCTGTTCCAACTCAGGTGGGCAGAATGCACCAGTGCCCATCATGAGAGGGGTCCCAGGCCTGTACAGATGCCAGCTGGCAGCCCTGCCAGCCCCTGCCCCACTCTGGGGCACACAGGCAGACTGAGGGTAGATGAGGAGCAGGCATGCACAGCAGGATATGGAAGGAGGATAATCAGAGGCAGCAGCAGCAATGAGGAGGCGCGGCCTCAGGGGCAGAGCAGGGTCTTGGGGCCAGTTTCTAGCCCAGCCTGAGGAGGAATGTCCAGAGCCGATCCGGGACTGGCAGAGCTGGAAGCAGGGGGCAGAGAGCAGATGTTGCCCTGGATCCGACCACGTGGGGAGCACTAAAAGTTTGTAGGCCCCAGCAGGAGATCCTGGAATGACAATACTCCATGCTCCAGAAGAGCAGCAGCAAGACTCCCTTTTTTTCACCATGGTTCTAGAATGGCCATGGGTTTAAATGACACCACCCCCTCAGCCCCCCAAGGGAGAATGGGGGTCCCAGTTCCTAGAGCCGAAGCAGAGGGAGTGAGGAGGTTCCTCCAGCTTGCATGCTCCCAGTTCAGGATCACTGGACCAGAGGAATCTTTTCATCATGGCGTGGAAACTGGCCACAAACTGGGCTTGTACAAGCTTCAGAAGGGTGAGGACAGCCAAGGCCAGCATAGTTAGACTGCACTACCCAAAGCAGTGGTCCTGTGGTGCTAATGGAGTCCAAGGCCCAGGGTTCTAATCCTGCCCCTGCCACTTCCTGGCCCTGGAACCTCAGGTAGCCCTGGGCCTGGTGGGCCTCACAAGATGGGCTTAGACAAGACACTTGCCAAGACTCCTGCTCAGAGCAGGCACGAGCCTGTAAAGCTGAAGTCCCTAGCGAATAGAACAAAATGCTGTCCTTGAAGACCTATTCACAGAGAGGAGGGCTGGCATGTGGGCAGAAGTCCATCCCAAAGGCCTAGAAAGGGCTTCGGAGGGCAAGGCCATCCACTGAGGGCCCTTCTAAGGTGGGGGAGCTACGGCCGCCAGGGGAGGCCTTAACCATGTTCCCTTCCCTTTCAGAAAATCCCTGAGGCTCAGTGCATTGCCAACCAGGTGCAGCTCTTCTATGCCACTGACCGCCAGGAGACCTATGGCCTGGTAGAGACCTTTAACCTCCGACCCAATGAATTCAAATACATGTCTGTCATCGCAGAGCTGGAGCAGAGTGGGCTTGCAGCTGAGCTGAGACCCTCCCGAGAATCAGACAAAGCCTAGAGCTGGGGCTGTTGTACTAATGGTGGTGGTCAGTCCTGGAAAGGGGCCCAAGGACCCATCGTACGCACACAGGAGCTCACACACACACACTGGACGCCTTCTGTGTTTCCCGGGATGTTTATTGTGGGGAAGGGACCCTGGAGCTTGGTCTTTAGATCTCACAGGGTTGGGTGTTACAAGAACTCTTTTCCAGCCTCCTTAGGCTGTCCTTGGGAAGTGAGTGGAAGCCAGGGCAGTGACACTCGACAGGATAGTTGGCTTAACATCATTAACATTGCAGTATCAAAATGTGACACTGTGGTTGCATGCCATTGGTTTTGACATTACAGCCCCAAAGTGGTGGAGTTGTCCTTTATGTAGAGTTAAGAAGAGATGATGCTGGCCTGCCTGCCGTGGCCACGTACATGGCTTTCACGTACGTGTCTTTCATGTATGCGGCAGGCCAGGCACAGGCATCTCCAGGGGGGCTGCCCATTTCATCCAGAGGTGTCCGTGTGGTTTAGTTGGAATTGTGCTGGACTGGCCCGGGTGCCCGTCTTGTGACCTCCAGGGCTGGCACTTGGTGGAGACAGCAAGCAGTTTTGATAGCCCTGAGAGGAAACCACGGAGTGTGCTCATTCTTCTCACCTGCCCCTTAGAAACACTCTCCAGGTGAAGCGTGCTTGGAGGGGGTGAATCAGTACAGTCTGAGCATATACATAGATATAAAAACGGGCGCCCAGTCCTGCGTCTCGGGGTGGTGGTCCCCGGCCTGGAGCCCCGGAGCTGTTAGCATATGAACAACAGGGCACGGCTCCCTGCTCGAGCAATAAAACCGCTTCTGGCTCTCCAGCCTTATCTCCATGTGTGATGTCTGAGCTGGGGCAGGATTGGTGCCAACTGTTAGAATCAGAACCTCTCCTCAGTCCCCAGGAGTCCAGGGAAGCCACCAGAGCAAGAAGGGGCTTTGAAAGTTGGAGAGGGGCAGCTAGGTGGCACAGTGAGTAGAGCACCAGCCCTGGAGTTGGGAAGACCCGAGTTCAAATCCGGCCTCAGACATTTAACACAAAAACTAGCCAAATGACCTTGGGCAAGTCACTTAACCCCCATTGCCCTCCAAAAAGAAAGAAGGAAAGTTGGAGATTCCTCCCTGCTGAGTGTGGAGGGCAGCCAGGATCACAGGGGGTCAGGAACCTCATGTGAGGATCAGAGGAGGCTCAGGGAACATGAGGGATTAGACCCAAGAGGTTGGAACGAGGGATGATGGGAAGAAGAGACAGTGACTGGATTTCAGGGTCCTTGTGAAAATACATCTGATGGCACAAAGCACCTTCTATCTGGTTATTTGTGTCCATGTCTTTTAATAATAACATTTATCTAGAGCTCTAGAACTTGCCAAGCGATGAGATACAACAGCCCTTGGAGGTAAGGGCTCTTATCCTCAATTCACGGTTCAGAAAACTGAGGCAGGAAAAGGTGAAGTATCTGAGGCTGGATTTTAACTCGGGCCTTATATGTCTTACTAGGCAACCTGCTTCATAACAGCTCGGGCCTGGCTTATTCTCCTCACTTCCTGATAGTTGGGGTAATCTCAAGCAGGTCTGCAGCTTTAGGAAGTCTCCAAGCAAAGGCTAAGTGTTGAGCGCTATTAGCAGCAGCATCGTGGAACATCCCTGTGGGGCTGCAGTTGGGCCTGATGCCTTTGGGGCCTTTCCCAGGCCTGTGACCTCACAGCCCCACGCCACGGTGAGGGCACCTCAGATGAGGGGAACACTGACATACTGGTGAGCATCTTTGAGGAAGAGAGCCTATGTGGCGAGAGGCCTGGACACTGGGCCAAGGGACCTGAATCAGTTATGGGAATTTGGGAGGGGAGGGTGGTTAGTTTGGAGAGGAAGAAAATGGCTAGAGCCTGTTCTTTCATGATCCTCACAGCAACCCATGGGGAAGGGGCTATGAGGAAGCTGAGACCCAAAGAGACCTTCTAGACCTTGAGGTCCAGTGAGCCATGAGAGAAAACTTAGGCTGCACTAAAGAGCAGGATGGCACATGCCAAGGATGTTGTTTAGGGGGTCTTGGCTAGGGAGTGACACATGTGACAGGAGATGCAGCCCCTGCCCTTAGAGTCTAGTGGGGGATAAAGGGCACACACACCAATAGCTGGGTGGGGAGTATTTTGTGCCATGAGAGAGGGGACCAGAGCACCCCAAGGATCTGTCACTGGCCCTGTTCTAAACAGTAAAGCTGTCCAAAAATAAAATGAGCTGCCTCAGGAAGAAGTGAGCTCCCCATCACAGAATGCTGAAGGACAATGTCTCAGATATTCTAGAAGGAAGGCCTTGATGCCCTCTTCTGAGGTCAGATGTTCCTTATTGCTTGTGGTTCTAGACTACCCCCTCCCCCACATTCCCTTCCCATCCCAGTCACTAGCGTCAGACCTAACACAAGCCCTCAGATGGTTTAAAATCAGCCGCAGCTCTTGCCCAAGATTCAAGAGGCCTCTCAGCATTCGAAGGTGTCACGCTCACCGGATTGCTCCCAACAATGAGGGGGGCCCTTGAGGCCCCAGGACTGCCCCAACAAGCACTTTGCCATCACCTGTCACAGTCCAGAGCGCCTCAGGCTTGGCAGCAACATCATAGTCCCCATCCAGCATTTGTGGCGGGGAGAAGGGAGAGGTGACTCTGTCAGGGTCACTGCTTATGTCAGGGGCAGGGCCAGGTTGGGAGCTGGCCACCAGCCTTCCCACCTTCATCTCTATTCTGTATGACACTCAGCCAACATATAGCTCTTCTCCCTGTCTTAATTTCCAAGTTCTTACAGACTCCCTGATCTTCACTTTGATGGAATCTGTCATGAATTCCCAAATTTCATGAGCTCGAGTATTGAGTGCTATGACATTTTTCATTTATATAACACTTTAAAGTTTGCTGAGCATTTTATATACATTCATTTAATGTTCATGACAATCCTAGGAGGGAGGTCCTATTACCAGTTTTACAGATATGGAAATTGAGGCTTATCAAAAGAAGAATTGAAAACAACCATATAAAGTGATCTTCCAAGTTACCAATAAGAAAAGCGGAAAAAAAAAAAAAGACCAATCCTGTGATCTTTGGGAAAGATGACAAAAGATGGGAATAGTATTGAAGAGAAAGGCACACCAGGGTATTGCTGATAGAGCTGTGCATTGGTATAACCATTCTGGAGACCTTTTTGGAATTATGTAAATAAAGTGATTAAAATGTCCTCACTCTGACCCAGAGATTCCAACCCGTTGCTCCAAGGAGGCCATTGACAATAAGAAAGTCTCCATATACACCAATTATTTATAACAGCACTTTTGGTGATATACAAAAAAATTGGAAACAAAGTCAATGCCAATCAATTGGGGTATGATTGAGCCAATTGTGGTACCTGAATATAATAAAATCTTATTTTGCTGTAATCTTACTCTGCGTATGATGAATACAAAGAAGCCAGGGAAGACTTACATGAACTGATACCAAGTGTGAATAGGAAGCGCCACAGAACAGCACCATCAGAAGTTCACTCCCCTCGGGACTACTCGGATGCTCCTTGCAGCCCCTTTCTCTAGTTCTAAGGAAAATGCCGGTGGGGCTGGCCATGTCTTCTTCTCCAGGCTTCACTCCTGACTCTTTCGGCTTTCCGTACCACAGGCTCCTTCCCACCCTCCTTTTCAGTTTTAATTGGGGTGAGATTAGGGGACAGGGTGACTGACAATGAGGTCGGGAAAAAAAGGGAAAAAAGAAAAAAGGATTTTTCAAAACATTTAAAGAAGCAGAAGAGAATAGAAAGAGGATTGGAGGGAGAGACAAGCAAGCAAGGCAGCTTTACAACTAACATGTTTCATGAAGTAATTTTTAAAATTCAGTTTTTTCAAACTTTTTTCTCCCTCCCATCCCCCCCCAAAAAAAAGAACCCTGTGCCAAATAAGTATAGGTAAGCAAAACAAATTCCCCTCTAGGGCATGTCTGAAAATGTAAGTCCCACTCTGCTTATTACTCCATCATCTTTCTGTCAAGAGATCCTTCATCCTTTGTCTCTGGAATCATGGGTGGTTATTGAGTTAATCAGCTTAGCATCTTTCAAAGTGCTTCATTTTTACAATGTTGATGCTACAGTAGAAGTTCTCCCGGTTCTGTTCACCTCACTGCCTTGGTTCATACAAGTCTTCCCAGGTTTCTCTAAAACCATTTTCCTCCTCATCTCCCAAAGCAATAGTTCTCTATTATACTCATACACCATAATTTGGTCAGCCATTACACATTGTTTTGTTAAAGCAAGTCGTTGTACCAGACGTTCCAAATACAATCCCCTTTCTCGTCTTTACAGATGGAAATGTCCATACTAATTGGGGTTTGTCAAGAATAACGAAAAAAAAAAATTTTTTTTGCTTTTTTTTGGGGGGGGAGGGCACTTGGGGTTAAGTGACTTGCCCAAGGTCACACAGCTAGTAAGTGTTAAGGGTCTGAGATTGGATTTGAATTCAGGTCCTCCTGATTCCAGGGCCGGTGCTCTATTCACTGTGCCACCTAGCTGCCCTGAAAAAAATTATTTTTTAAAAAAGAAAATGCACCTTTGTTTATTGTAGAGGTTAGGGGGAAAGAATAATGACCTGCAATTTCATTGACATTCAAATGAGCAAATTTTCTCTACCACAGCTGAATAGCCAGAAACTCCTCTGCAGCTTGGGAATCTGCCTACAACATGAGAAGATGAGCCATTTGCCCAGGGTCACACAACTAGTATGTATCAGAGGTGAAATCTGAACCCAGGTCTCCCCAGCTCCGAGGCAGGCTCTCTTATCTATTAGACCAAAGGCATATAGAGCACTTTTTCCCCGTAAGAGATAAGGAGGGAAATGGTTTTAGAGAAATCCGGAAAGGCTTGTACCATATCTGTGGGGAGAAGGAGGGAAGATCATGATGTGGTGGTTTCATCTTTACTCTCCTCAACTATGAAAATAGGAAGGGACCATAGAGATCACCCAGATCTTCCTCTGGGGAGCACTTGAAGGGTAACATTAGTTCCCAGCTGGGAGTCGGCCCCGGAGAAGCAGAACTCCCCCACCTCCCTCAAGGCTGGATCTTTACAGGGACTCCCTTGTTCTAGGTAAAGTGTCATAAGGAAGACAGATAGTGAAGGGCAGAGAAGATTGGGATGCGGAATCAGACCTGGCAAGTGACACATACCAGTCACTAGCCCCTCTCTTTGAGGCCCAGTTTCCTAAGTGAGGTGGCCACTGACATCACTTCTGGATTCTGCAGTGGAGTGGTCTGAGTCCACTAAACCTCAAACACTTGGTCCCAAAGCCAAGGACTTTCCTAGTGATTGGGGGATCATTGGCATCCCAGTCCAGCGGCACCAGTGTGAAAAGGCGAGAGTAGGCTGTCTGTGCAGAAAGCCTTTGTCCTGGTGGGTTTCATTGTCCCTGTGGCCTCTGCCTGGGCTCCATGAAGGCAATTTCTGGGCCCATGGGTGAGTAAGCAAAGGCAGATGATGTATGAGAAGCCCAGCAAGGGCTGTAGACAGCAGACACAGCCATAGATCTTAGCAAAGAGACTCACACCCCATTGGGGATGGGATTGATGGGTTGTGACTCTTCTACCGCTGCCCAGCTCCTCATTTTAGAACCTGGCAGCTGGCTGTCCACGAGTCCTGGGCTCCAGGGCAGCGGCTGAGAAAACAACACAGTCAAGGTCGTCTTGCTCGCTAATCAACCTGCTCCCACCGAAGTTATTTTCAGAGCCAGAGCCCCCAGGCCCAGCTCCACCGTCTGCTTCTCCATGAGATGTCCCCTGTATCCCTGGCTGGAAGTGATCATTTCCACCTCTGAACTCCCAAAGAGCTTCCTATCTCATGCAGGCATCTCTCTGCAGTTCTTTTTATTATGTGATAGCTTTATGGTATAGCTGTCCTCAAGTCTAATCCTCCAACACTACTACAGTCAGAAGCCCGCATTAGGAACCAGAGCACTTGTGTTTGCTGATCCTGAAGGTTCTCCTTAGGACCTATGTGACATGGGTCAAGTCACTTTCCCTCCCTGGGCCTATTTCCTCCTCTAGAAGTCATTAGGCAAGGTCATTTCCAGCTTGAGTATCTGTGGACACTGTGACTATAAGTTTCATGAGGGTAAGGTCAGTATCTCCCTCATCTTTGATCCCCACCCAGCACTGAGCACTGGACCCTACATATAGTAGGTGCTAAGGAAATGTGGGTTGAATGGAAGAAGGTATGAAATTAAATTGGATTAAAGTTCATCCAGTAACCTTCTTCTTCTGAAGACTTGGAGCCCTGAGCTCATTCCAAAGCTTTTCTCTTTTACCCTCTACTCAGTGTATGGCTTTCTCTCCCCAACCCATCTTCTAGCCTCAGACACTTGCTATCTGTGTGACCCTGGGCAAGTCACTTAACCCTGTTTGCCTCGGTTTCCTCATCTATAAAATGAGCTGGAGAAGGAAATGGGAAACCAGCCAGTATCTTTGCCAACAAAAGCCCAATGGAACTCAAGGGATTGTGGAACTGAATGTTGTAAACTAAAAGTAAATAAATAAATGTAAATTAAAAAAAAAAAGAAAAGCCCAAATGGGGTCACAAAGAGATGGACATGAGTGAACAGCATCCAGATTGCTCTAGAGTAGAGGTTCTTGAACTAGAATCCATAGATAGATTTCAGAGGGTCTGTGAACCTGAATGGTAAAAAAAAAAAGTCTATCTTCATTTTCACCAACTTTTAATTAAAATTGAGCACTCACTTTAATAATGAATAACAATTAAAAATATGGTTCTTAGAAGAGGTCCATAGCTTTTACCAAATGGCATCCCCCAAAGGGATCAATAACACAAGAAAGGGGAACATATGCTCTAGAACTGACCCCCCCCAAGGAAGCCAAGATAATAAGAAGTCAAGCTTGGCAAAGGTACTTAGAACTCTTCAGAGGAAAAGTGCTGCCCAAGGTGTACTTAGTCTGTCAGGTTACCAGTGATAATTCACAGAATATTCACATGGACTTGGTTGATCACAAATCCAAGCATGTATGATTCTGTTATAGTCGATTCCCCAACAATGCCATGAACTTCGTGCCGAGTAAATATTAAATTAAGAAAAATATGAAGTACTCTGGTGGAGTCTCAGAGCTGTAGGGAAGCCCAGGGGCAGCAAGCTAAACCATTCCAGAACAGGAATCTCCCCTGAAGACAGTCATCCAGCCTTCCCTTGGAGACCTCCAGGGACAGAGAGCTCACTGCCACTCAGAACAGCCCACCCTGCTTTGGAATAACTGCCCATCTAACTCATTGCCCCTAGCTGTTCCCCCTGTCATCTCAAAAGAGGCTTAGATCCCATGAATTGGAAGTCAATAGCCCCTCTCTACCCTGTCCTTGTCACTCACCTAGAATTTTGTGTTCAGTTCTAAGCTCAACAGTTTTAAGGACAATGGTCAGCTGGAGAACAGGGGAAGACAAACAAGTGGACCTGTTAGCCTGGAGAAGGGAAGACTTGGGGGGCTGTGATAACTGCGAATGTCATCTCACTTGATCCTCACACCAGCCTTGGGAGGCAAATGATATTATTATACCCATTTTACAGTTGAGGACACTGAGACAGACAGAGGCTTACTGAGGCTGGTAGGTGACTGAGGTAGGACTGGTTCCAGTTACAGATGCTGTACCAGGAACACTTGGGAGGGGGCAAGGAAAAATAACAAATTTTTCACTATCAAAATTACAAAGTGTACATCATCATCAATCATCATTACAGTCATTAGCATTTATATAGTGCTATAGGGATTATTACATTTTACAAAGAAGGAAACTGAGGTTCATAGAGAGGAAGCTTAAGTAAGCTCCCAGAGCTGGGGGGTATCAGAGTCAAGATCTGAACTCAGGTCTCTTGACTCTAAACCAATCCATCCCCTTCCCACTAACTTGTGACCCCGGCATCCAGCCTGGCTCATTTGCATAAGACTCTCCTCATTGGTGGAGAGAAGGATGACATTGTGCCACTTTCCTGCCCTCGGGGCAGAGTGGACTTGTGAGCCTCTGAAAGGAGAGACCCTCTTCTGTCCTGCTGTTGAGGACTCTCTTCAGGCAGGGACCAGAGTAGAGAGAGAAGGACATGGGAAGGCAGATATAGAGGGACAGCCTGCTCCTCAGTAACCTCCTGATAACCCTGATAATACCTCCTTAGAGAGAATTCAGGGAATTTCCCCATCACTCAGATAAATGGATTCCCTTAATAGTCACAATTTGTAATGGCCTTCTGTGTAAGTAGGATTTATTTGGTGGGAAGGGGTCAAGTCTTTGGATATAAGTTTGAGGTGCCCCTTCCTCTTTAGGAGGAAGGAATCAGGCATCAATCAAGGGCTTATTCTGTGCCAAATGTTATCTCATTTGGTGATCACAACAACCTTAAGAAATAGGTGCTATTAACTATCCTCATTTTACAATTAAGAAAACTTAGACAGAAGTGACTTGACCAGGGTCACACAACTAGTGAGTGTCTACAGCTGGATTTGAACTCAGGTCTTCCTACCTTCAGACCAAACAGCACTCTGTTCATCATTCCACCCCACCTTGCTGCCCAATTAAGTGAGAGCAATCAGGAAAGCATCCTCAGTCTAAGGGGGAGAGGAGATCGTTTCCTAAAAGGAGCTGATAAGTGTCACGCTAGTCTGGTATCTCTTCTCTAAAAAGAATAGAGGAACAGGTTTCATGGCCCCTTCTCCTGCTCCCCTCCAGGTAGGGATCAAGGTCTCCTTTGGAAATGGATGGTCAAAATTCCAGAGATATCCACCAATGCCTTTTCTTGAGCCACATCTAATGAAACCATGTGGACCATACCGGCAGCCCTGCCCCCTCCCACCAGCCTGCAAAACTTTCTCTCTCTCTCTCTCTCTCTCTCTCTCTCTCTCTCTCTCTCTCTCTCTCTCTCTCTCTCTCTCTCTCTCTCTCTGGAAAAATACTCTTTAGATGTGAAGTTGGAAGGTTCCTCCTAGGATCAAGAGCCCTGGGGTTCCCCATTACCCTCAGGGCTGGCCACCAGGGCTCCGGGCCACTAGAGGATGCAGAGGAGATAGGAAGGAAAGTAAGAGCTCTCTCAGAAGCTTTAACATCCAGGAGATGGAAGCTGTCATCAAGGCAGAATGAATCCAGGGCCGTGTCTCTGTATGTGTCTCCTGGGAGTTCAGGAAGAGGATGAGGGGTTCAGGAAGGGAAAGGGGCTCAGTGACAGAAAAAGTCGCTCGATGACGGGGGAAACTCATTAAGAAGATGGAGGTTCATGGAGGGGATAGTGGCTCATGGAGTAAATAGAGCCTCCAAATAGCCACAGCCTAGGATGGACCCCCTGACTCACACTGGCTGTGCTCACCCCTAAGAACTCAGACCAAGGACCTACTATGTGCCAAGCACCATGCTAAAGCATACTATGTGCCAGTGCTAATAATAATTAATAGCTTGCATTTCTATCGTACTTTAAGGTTTGCAAAGCACTTTACACACATTAATTCATTTTATCTTCATAACAACCCTGACAAAGAGGGGCTGTTTTACAGAAGAAGGCGCTGAGGCACAGGTGAAGTGACTTTCCCAGGGCCACACAGCCAGTAAGCATCTGAGACAGGATTTGAACCTGATTCCTCTGGCGTGCAGAACCAGGAACTTTATGCAGAACTGTCCTTTATGCCACACAGCTCCGAACCACCAGGAAGCTCTAGCTACCATGTCTCCATTCACAGAATCATGATTTTGCAGTTAGAAGGGGCCCCAGAAATCAGCCTATTGAGCTGAATCATTGAAGAAGTCCTGCCTGATTCAGCCTTTGCTGGGAGATCCCCTGGGGAGGATGCCTCCACCTCCCTGAGCATCTCATTCCACTCTGGGGCAGCTCTCACTAAGGGGAGTTTTTCTTGAGATCATGACAATCCCAGCCTCTTTTCAGCTTCCCACCCGCCCAGCCTGGACCATGGCTCCTCATTGCTCTGCCTTCTGTACTCATGGTTCTGGAGGGCTGGCCAATCTAATCTCTCACCCACTGGCCAGCCCTCCAGAACCATGAGTACAGCAGTCACAGCCCCTTTCCCCCCTCTCCCCATCCCACCCAATCCTCTCTTCTCCATGTTACATAATTCCTTCAGCTGACCCTCTTAGGAGAACAGAATCCAAGCCCTTCTTCGTTCTGGCTGCCATCCTCAGGACACTCTGCAGTTTGTCAATGTCTTTCTTAAACTGTGTGGTCCAGAAATGAACCAAATGCTCCAGATGAGGTCTGGTGACAGCAAAGGACAGAGGGACTCCCACCTCCCTATTCCTGGAGGTTCTGCCTCACTTAATGAAGCCCAAGATGGTGGTAGCTTTAGGGGCTGCCACTGATGACTCGTTATTGAGCTTATGTTCCATTAAAACACCCAGATCATTTTCAGACAAACTCCTGTTGAACCTCGTAAAGTCAAGATTTGAATCCCACCATAACACTATATGCTGCTCCCTACTAAAATTCATCTTCACCCTGGGTTTTAACCCATCAAGATCTTTTTTTGGATTCTGGTTTTGTCATCTGGTATATTAGCCATCCCTCCCAAATTTGTGTCATCCAGAAATGGCATGGTACACATCTATACCTTTACCTCTAGCCTTAATCACTGAATGGGTGTTGCCTCAGTCAAACTGAGAACTGGGAAGGATCTTACTCCACAAAGACCAGAGTCTTCCCCTGCATCAAGGGCCATCCCCAGTCATCCTGATCCATATTTGGCCACTGAACCCAGATGGCTCTGGAGGAGACAGTGAGGCTGGTGACTTTGCACAGCCCTGCCTCACTTACATCCAATTCACTTTCATGTCATGGCATCACCTCCCTGATGTCATGATCTGTTTCAAGAATGAAGAACAAACAAAAACAGGAAGACAGAAATGTTCAACATGGTTGGTTTAACAGATGGCCGCCAGATGGTGCCATAGTGCACAGAGCACTGCACCTGGAGCCTCTAAGATCTTCACAAGGAGCCTCAGACATCTTATAACTGTGTGACCTTGGGTAAGTCACTTACCTTCTGTCTGCCTCGGTTTCCCCATCTGTAAACTGGGGAGCATAGTAGCACCTACTTCCCAGGGTTGTTGTGAGGACCAACTGAGATAATAATTGTGAATTCCTCTATAAACCTTAAAGCGTTACATAAATGTTGTTATTAGTATCAGGGCCAGCCACAAATCCCTGGGGTACTGTACTTCAGACCTCCTTCCACACTCACATGAAACCATTAACAATCAGTCTTCTAGTCTAGTCATTCAACTATTTCCGAATCCACTTCATTGTCCTAGCCTCCCCGCCCCCATCTCTTCCACAAGAATAGCACAAAAGAATTTATGAAATGGAGCCAAGGAAACCAACCCACAATGGCAACAATGGAAATGGGAAGAAAAGGCCCTGAAACAATCCCAAGTCAATGGTGCAAAATGACCAAGGACAAGCTTGGTCTTGGCGGCTCAGGCACAATAACTGTATTATCAGGGTGTTCCCAAAGAGCGGGTTGGTTTTGCTGGATTTTTTTCTCGTATTCCTGTTTTCTTAAAAAAAAAGTCTTTGTGGTAAGGGATGGCTCTCTGGATCAAACGATGCCCTCGCTGTAAAAAGGGCTTAGTACCTAGCAGGCACTTAATAAATACTTAGCACCTTCCCTCACTTAGGAAGGAAACTTTGGGAAATTTAGGCAATGTCAAAAACAAAGGCATCAATTCAAAAAAAATGTTAATAAAGCTTTGCTAAATCTAGGTATATTATAGCTAGCTCCTAGTCCTAGCCCTATGGCTGATGGGCAGCGTGACTGTGGACATGTCACTGCATTCCTCTGGACTCGAGATTCCCTCATCGTAAAACGAAGAGGCTCCGAGACCTCTAAGGGTCCTCCCAGCTCTGATAGTCTGTGTTCTAGGTTCTAAGCTCTCTCACCTCTAACATCCCATATTCTAGGTTCTAAGGGCTCTCCAGCTCTGACATTCTATATTCTATGCTCCCTCCCAGCTGACATTCCATGTTCTAAGTTCTAAGGTCCCTCCAGCTCTGACATTGTCTTCTATATGTTCAAGTCCCTGTAAGTCTTGACAGTCTCTGCTCTACAGCCTAAACTCTTCCCACCCTTTGAGATTCCACATTCTAGGTTCTAAGGTCCTTCCTAGCTCTGATATTCTGTGTTTTTTGTTCTAAGATCCCTATAAGCTCTGACCTTGTCAGGATCTAAGACTCCTCTCCAGCCTGGGAGAAAACAAACTAGAGACATCTTGGGATAGAAGCCCTGTGAGGGAGAGTTCTCACAATCCTTTCCATTTCGGGTGTTGGAGGGGAGGTGGAGCTGTCTCCTCCAGGGGTACACCACTGTGGACACTGGCTGACTGGTGCCCCAGCTGAACAACCTAGCGTTCAGGATATCTGCTCTCCCTGACCCTCTGCCCATCAGAGTGGCCGTCTATCTCGGGATTCCCCAAAGCAAAGACAAAAGCCCCCCAAGCCCACCTTGTCCAGTCCATCCCCATGCTCCTCATCTCAAGAGTGCTGAGGCATCTCTCTCCCTCCTGTCCCAAGGAGACACTCCAGCTCCTTGGGGCTGGACCACTGTCTGCCTACTTTGGGTAGCACTTTGGGGTCATCAAAAGAAGCTTCTCTAGGCCTGGGGAGCTGATAATGACACCCTGAACAGGCCCTCCTGGGGGAAACCGCCTCCTAGACCAAGGATTCCTTTTTGTATTATCTCCTAAACCTCCCCACTCTCTGAACTCTGGCTCAGGGACCAAGTCTGTTCACCATCTGGCCACTGCTGCAGTGCCCTCTGGGATTGGCCCCTCCTAAATTCCATGTGCTTTCCTGGAAGCTCCTTTTTTTCCAATTTTTTTTAAAATTTATTTTTAACATTCTTTTTTGGGGGGGTTCTGAATTCTCTCCCTCTCCCACTCATTGTCAAGGCAAGAAATGTGATATCAATTATACATGTGAGATCATACAAAACATTCCCATATTAGCCATGTTGAAAAAAATGCAAGAAAAACAAAGAAAGTGAAAACAATTATGCTTCAATCTGCATTCACACTCTATCAGTTCTTTTTCTGGAGGTGGATAGCACTTTTCATCAATGAGTCCTTCAGAATTGTCTTAGATAATTGTATAGATCAGACTAGCTAAATCTATCAAAGGTGGTCATCTCATAATGTTTCTGTTACTATTTACATTGTTCTCCTGGTTCTGCTCACTTCACTCAGCATCAGTTCATGTAAGTCTTTCCAGGTTTTTCTCAAGTCTTCCTGCTCATCATTTCTTATGGAATAATTCACATACCGTCACATTCATATACCACAACTTGTTTAGCCATTCCCCAAATTATGGACATCCCCTCAATTTCCAGTTCTTTGCCACCACAAAAAGAGCTACTATAAATATTTTTGGACATGTGGGTCCTTTTCCTTTTTCTCTGATCTCTTTGGGATATAGACTTAGCACTGGTATTTCTGGGGCAAAGGGTATGCACAGTTTTATAGCCCTTTGGGCAGAGTTTTAGAAGTTTCTGCTCTTTCTTTTCCTTTCCACAGAACTCAGGAAGTCCTGGGAGCTGAACAGTCTGGGCTTTCAGAGGCATCAATCCAACCCAGACCAGAACCAGATCCCTCTGCAACATCCCCATCAAGTGGTCATCCAGCCTGTGCTTGGTGGCCTCTAAGAAGGGAGAACTCAAAGCTTTGCTGAGGCTAAATATCCCCAACTTCTTCAGTCCTTATAGGAACACAAAGCCCTTTCCCCTTTTCCTCCGCAGTCACCAGCTTATAAAGTCTTTTTTTTATTTAAAGCAATTGGGGTTAAGTAACTTGCTCAAGGTTACATGGCCAGTTATTTCTGGGTGTGGTGCTAAGTATCTGAGCCTGGATTCGACCCCCCAGGTCATCCTGACACTGGGGGCCAGTGCTCTTACTCGCTGAGCCACCTGGCTGCCCCAGATAAAGATTTCTTTCTTTCTTTCTTTTTTTTTTTGGCGGGCAATTGGGGTTAAGTAACTTGCCCAAGGTTACATGGCTAGTTTTTTTTGTGTTAAATGTCTGAGGCTGGAACCAAACTCGGGTCCTCCCGACTCTGGGACCAGTGCTTTTACTCACTGCGCCACCTAGCGACCCCTATAAAGTCTTTTTTAATCAGTGGACCCATAACTGACCACAGGACTCCAGATGTAGCCAAACAAGGAGAGAGGGACTGACCGACAGGGGTGATGAGAAAGAGGGGGGGGGGGGTGGAGAAAGAGAGAAAGAAGGAAGGAAGGAAGGAAAAAAGTAAAAAAGGAAAGAAGGAAAGAAGGAGGGAGGGAGGAAACAAGGAAGGGATGGAGAAAAAGAAAGAAAGATAAAAGGAGAAAGAGGAAGAAAGAGAGAGAGGGAGATGTAGTTGTGCCCCTAGAAAGGTAAATCTAAGCCAGATTGTGAAGGCCTTTAAAAACCAAACAGAGGAGTGTATAATTTACCCCATAAAGGCAAAAGGAAGTTCCTAGAGTTGCATGGAGGATGGTTTGGAGAGGGAAGAACCTGACAATAGTGAGACCAATGAGGTTGTCTCAATAGTTCAGGGGAGAAGGGACTGTGAGAATGAAGAGAACAGAGGGATGTGAGTGATGATGTGGAGATAGCCTTGCCTTTATGAAACACCTTACAAAAATCTCCGTCAATTGTGTCTGCATCATTACCTTGATCCACCACTTAAATAACCCTTTCCTCCTATGACACAGCTCCAGTCCCCTCATCACCATACTCTGGGTGCTTTCCTCTTGGTCAAAATCCTTCCTACACAGTGATGCCTATTTTTTGGGTCTTTAAAAACAGTGTCTGGGGGCGGGTAGGTGGCGCAGTGAGTAAAGCACCAGCCCGGAGTCAGGAGAACCCAAGTTCGATTCCGGCCTCAGACACTTAACACCCACACAAAAAAAACTAGACATGTAACCTTGGGCAAATTATTTAACCCCAATTGCCCTCTAAAAGGCAAAACAAAACAAAAAACAGTGTCTACTGACAGATAGGAGCTCCCAGGATCCTTCTCCAATCTGCACCGCACTTTCTCAGGGGAATGGCAGCCTCACACAAAGGACTGTGACCCAGCACCCCAAGACCTGGATGCATGCCCTGGAGAGCTTTGGAACAAGGGGGGGGTGGTAGTAACCTCAGGTACAATTGCAGGGGGCGTTGAATAAAAATAAGGGGGTAGTGGAAGCATAAGGAAAGAAGAGAAGAGATTTTTGAAAAATTGTACGTTTCATCTGTTGTGTAACAGAATTAAAGTTGTAGTAATTACATTATTTTCCAAATAAACACACAAAATGCAAGTTATAATTGATCAGTGGTCAAGTTCACCAACAGGTCTTAACAAGCAAGTGTTGGCAGGTGAGCATGTCACAAATGGTCAGGAATTCCAGCATGCATTGGCAGGAATATGTACATATAATGACTTGTTTACAGTAAGATACTATAGGGTTACATGACACAATATTGCACTGTCAAAATTTCAATGCAGGAAAACCCCCAAATTTACAATAAATTATTAAATTTAAGGCATCATTTTAAAAAATATGTTTTATGTTTTTTTAATGATGCAATTTTTTTTAAGTTAGAGGGTTAGAGAAGGTAGATTTCCAGGGGTCAATGAGTAATTTTTTTTAAAGGGGGAGGTAGGCCAAATAAGCTTGGAAACCTCTGGTCTAAGACAAATCAGTCAGCAGGGTGATAGTAGGGGTGCTAGGTTGGGCTGAAGAGGAGAGGGCTAGCTCCTCCCTCTTTCTGGCCGTCACCTTTGTGGGTCACTGCTCTCTTAGCCAACTTCTCTGTCTTTTCCATTAGCATGACTTTCTCTCTACTTTTCACCTCTGGAAGAAGAGCCCAGACATCACCAACAACATCCTTTCAAAGCCACCACAGGAAAGCAGTGGGAAGATGAAGTGGTGGAGGTGGCCGCCCCTCGTTCCAGTCCCAACTTGCTCACACTCTTCTCCCCATTCCCGAGACTGCTGTTTTATTTGTTTAGGACTAATCTGAAAGGCATAAAAATCCATAATTCTTTCTTCTCTTGCTCTGAGCTCCCAACCAGGAAAACTACCCTGGCAGACAAAAATCCGTTTAAACACTCATCTCTGTCTGTTTCTTTGTCCGTCCCTCAGTCCCTCTCTTTCTGTCTATCTCTCATTCCCCTCCTATTCTCTTTCTCAGCTGTATTTGAGTGATGAAGCACACAAATCATTCATCACATTTATTTTAAAAGAATTGGATTTAAAACATCAGTAAAAACATTACTAATATGGAAAAAATGTTTTACATGATTGTATATATATAATCTAGATCAAATTGCTTGCCATCTTGGAGGGAGGTGAGGGAGGAAGTGAGAAAATTTGGAACTCGAAATTTTCTATAAAAAGTGAATGCTAAAAATTGTCTTTATATGTCATTGGAAAAAAATTAAATACTATTTAAAAGAAAAAAACCAAGAGACGTCCAATAGGGACACACACACACACACACAAAACTAAAATAAAATAAAACAACAGCGAAACAGAAAGCAAAATAGGAGGGGTGGGTTGGTAGAATGAGATGGAAAGAATGCTGAATCCAAAGTCAGGAGAGACCTATCTTGAAATCTCAACAGTTATGAGTCTGGTCAAGAACTAGAGCCTGGGGAAAAGGCTTGTCTCTCTCCCCAAAGAGTGAGACACAAAGAAGAAAGTACTGGAGGAGAAAATAAGACAAGTCCAGTTGTGACCTCAGCAGCAGGAATGGTTCCAACAACCCCCCATCTGCTCCATGGACTCCTTCCCAGTCTGGTCACACGGTCCTTGTTTTGGTGTCCCAGCATGTCGCTGTCACACCTGCCTCATGCAAATGTCAGTCAGTCCCCTCCTCTCCCTGGGGTTCTCTTCCCGGAGGTGGTACCTGCCCGGCAGCCTACAGTACAGTGGCGGCTCTGTTTCTATTCCCCAGTGGTGACTCCCAGGGCCGATAGCACCAGCTCCACACATACAGGTGCTGGTGAAGGTTTAACAATTGACTTTCTGGAGAAAAAAATTTTTTTCACATGATGCACTTCTAAGTTGAATCTACATTATTAACATTTTCTCTATCGCTTTCTTAAGTACAGACAATCAAGAAAACAATAAATCAAGCCCAGATCTGTAGCATGTGCAGATTTTCAAGGTGCAAATGCTAACACTGAAAATTTAACAATTCCTGAGCAATTTGGGATTGGTAGGAGAGGTGGCCCCTTCCCTTCACCTTCCCACCATCGTCCTGTGGGGGGTTTGAAAGGAAAACCCTTCTTCCAGAGTATAAGACTAGAGAGAAAGTCATGCCCAATGGAAAAGACAGACAAAGTGGCTAAGAAAGCAGTGACCCAAGCACACAAAGGTGAATGCCAGAAAGAGGGAGTAAGTAGCCCTCTTCTTTTTAGACCAGCCTAGAGACCCTAGTATTACATTGCTGGCTCATTTGCCTAAAACTAACCTAGGTCCATGGGTACCTAGGTAGCACAGTGGAGAGAGTGCCAGGCCTGGAGTTAGGAAGACTTGAGTTTAAATCCAGCCTTAGACACTTACTAGTTGTGTGACCCTGGGCAAGTCACTTAATCCTGTTTGCCTCAGTTTCCTCATCTGGAGGATAAGAGGGGAAAAAGAGGCATTTTTTCCTCATCCTCATCCCCTTCCCTTCCGTTCCCTTCCCTTCCCTTCCCTTCCCTTCCCTTCCCTTCCCTTCCCTTCCTTTCCCTTCCCTTCCCTTCCCTTCATCTTCTGCTACTGCTGTCCAGTCATGTGTTCCTTCCTCCCCTCTCCCCCACCTATTAATTTAGAAGGTTATTTTTTTAGCCAAAGTTAAATTTACATTAAATTAAATGTTTTTGCATTAGGATCAGTCCCCTCTTTGTCTCCTGTGGGACCTGGGACAGTGTGGGGAGGGGGCTGGAGGGAGGTGCAGCTCCCACCAGAATAACACCAAAGTACATGAACTCTAAGGTTTGAAAAGAGCTTGAGCTCGAGGCAAAGAACAGGCAGAGCCAGGATCAGTCTCAGCCCAGAAGTCTGTGTAAGAACAGCAGTCTACTGAGCATAGACACTGGGCACTTTCCAAGTTTGGGAGCTGAGTCCCCTGCCATGACCAAGATGTCTGCCAGGTCCCTGGCCATAACAGCAGTGAGAGTCAGGGAGTGGAAGGACGTGCAGCCCCATCCTTGTTTGCTTGTTTATTGGGCCAGAGCCATGAGGAATTCCCATGATGGAAAAGTCCTTCACCTATCCAGATCTCGACTTTTCTGTAATCTACTAAAGAGTTTCGTGGCATAGTACTGGGGGTGAAGTAGCTTGAACACAGGTCTTTCTGACTCCAAAGCTGGTTCTCTATCCACCATACCACACTGTCTCTCATTGCTGTCTTACAAATGAGGAAACCAAAACTCAAAGATATAAGGTTGCCTGTGGTCACACAATTATTAAGGGAAGCAGCAGGACATTAGTGCAAATCCTGACTCTGACCTTGGGCAGGGTATTTAACTTCTCTGGGCCTCCATTTCTTCACCTGTAAAATGAGGATTGGGGTGAGACTAGACGGCCTCTTCCTTCTAGGTCTTGGGTCCTACATTTAGGAGAAGGGTTAACACCCCAGGGGAGGTCAGCGCCCCATTTGACAGACTTAGAAAGTGAGGCTGCAATGGGCAACAAGAATACTGTCAGGGTTTAAAACAGAGTTTCTCCTCACTTTGGTTTTAGCCTCTCTTACAGGGGCTCTCTTGAGCTGCACTTTCCCTGCCCCTGCCCCAATCCCAGGCTTCCATTTCCCCCTTGTCATGACCAAGGACACCTGTTTGTAGCTGGAACCCCTGCCCACCAAACTCCATGGGCGAAGGTAAGGAAGGGAAAGAGGGGCAGGAAAAATGCCTCTCTTTCCCCTCTCACTGTCCTCTAAGTATGGTGATCTCCCTCCAAAGGGGAAGGTTCTGTCTCAGTAGGGAAGGCAACAGGGAAATGGAATTTCCCGGGATATCAGGGTGGGCACTGGGGCCTGGGCAGGCCAGTTCAAAGATAAGGGATTCTAGAGCCTGGGGAGTTAGAGGAAGGGATGGACATGAAGATAAGAAGCCTTGGCAAGGGGAAGGAACACTGATAAGGGGTGGAAAGATGCCCCCCAAAACAGGCTTAGGGCAGGAGTGATAGGACAGGCTGGAAGAGCTGAGTGGGGACAGACAGCATTCATCATTCCTTCCTGACCCAACCAACCCCCCTCCCAATTCCATCAGTCCTTTGGTCCCAAAGGGCAGGACCCAGCAGGAAGCTGGGGCAGCTATCAGACCGATGACCCAGACATCCCCCAGGAAAAGTGACATGGCTGGATTGGTGAAGAGGGAAGGGCACAGACCTTCATCTCAGGCCCTCTGAGGGTTCAGAGGCCCTGGGTACCTGCAGCTAGGAAAGGAGGGAAGTTCCTGACAGGGTGCCTTCAATGCCTTCTCTCTCCTTTCCTCTACTCTGCCCAGTCCCTTCCTCCCAGCTCTGAATACTCAGGGTCCCCTACCATGCCCTTCACAGGCAACGCCCAGGACTCCACACCTTTTCCTTCTTCCTGCCTGTATTCTCTATCTTCAAACCCTTCCCTCTGCCCTGGTTAATGGGAAAAACTCATTCCTATACCCAGTGGCTGCCAAAGGCACAAATGTGTTGTGCCCACCAATTCAACTCAACAAACATCAATTATAGGAAATGATCAGAATATCAGATCAGAAGGTGTCCTCAGGAGGCTTATCCTATTTAATGGGTAGAAAGCCCCTCCCTGGTAGATGGTCTTCCAGCTTCCCTTTTTTGAATACCTCCAGAGATGAGAGGCTCCCTACCTGGTGAGGCAGCCCCTTCTCTTGTAAGCATTTCTCTCTTTTTCATTCTTTATTACAAAGGATGAGGAAAGGAAAGAGGGAGAATATACTTGGGTGATGTTAAAAATAATAATAATAATCACTAGTGTTTAGAGAATGCTTTGTAGTTTACAAAGTGGTTTGTACATGTTATCTCATTGAACCCTCACAACAGCCCTTGGAGGCAGGTGCTGTTGTTAGCCCATTTTACAGGGGAGGAAGCTGAGGCAAACAGGTGAAGTGACTTACCCAGGGTCACACAGCTAGCAAGTATCTGAGGCAGCATTTGAACCTGAGTCTCCCTGAGTCCGCTATACGATAGCTCACAAAAGATAGCTGGTGCTACTTTGTGCAGGGCCTAGAATGCCAAGGTCAGGAGGGTCACCTTTCCTCACCATGAATTCCATGACGACTTTTGCGTGTGAGCAGTGTGTCTGAGGCAATGAGCAGATGGTGAAAGGGGAATCATAGGTCAGTTTTCTGCTGCCCTCCTGGGCCCTCACCCCCTCTTTGAACTGCCTTGCACCCTTCCCCCAGGTCCATGGGCTCATTTGGCACAGCTGTTTGCCTGGGGCTCCCTGGAAGAGTCCCATTCCTCCTAACCTCTGACTTCTCCTTCTATTCCAGGACAAAGACAGCCCCCGGGAGGTGAGTGTGGCTCTAACTTGGGGTGGGGGGGGAATCCTAGGTTTATTCAGCTATGGGAAGATGGAGGCTGGGGCCAAGACCTCATTCCTCTGCTGTAGTTCTAGGAATTGAAAGCCCAGGCTTGCCCCAGCAGAAGATACCTGAGTTTGAATCCTGACTCACCAACCATTAGTGATCTTGACTACTTTGATGCCCCTCTCTGGGCCTCCTCCTTTCTAAAGGGATGGGACTGGTCAGAATTACTGCTAAGCTTCCTTCTAGCTGCCCTAAAATCCTATCCTACAGTAAACCTGCACTTCACTGAGGCTTCAGGACCTGGGACCCTGGGGCCACTGAGAACCACAGAGATGTAGCAGGAAACTCGAAAATGTGGACCTAGGCAGGGTCGGGGCTAGGCTGGGAAGAAGCAGAAACAAGAATGTCAGGAAGGGACCTATTCACAGAACATGATTGCTGGAAATGCTTTCATTTTACAGATGGGGAAACTGAGACCCAGAGAGAAGGAACTTACCCAAGTTACTGTCAGGACTAAGATTAGAACCTGGGTCTCCTAACTTATCATCACAGAATCTCAGAGTTGGAAAAGACCTTAGAGGGAGTTAATCCAGCCCCAGGCCCTGAGCAGGAGTCTCTGTCTCAACGGAGGTTAGAAGGCCACTAGAAATGGAGAACCCACCACCTCCTGAGTCAGCCCTTCCCAGTCTGGGGCAGCTCCTGCTGGTGGGAAGACTTTCTTTACATTGAACTGACTGTCTTTCTACAGCTAAAATGCTCCCCTCTCCTTGCCAAGCAGAACAAAGTTAATCCGTCTTCCCCAGGACCTCACAGCCCCCTGAGCCTTCTGTCCTCCAAGATAAACATCTCCACTGCCCTTGGATCCTCCACGGGTGGTCTCCATCCTCTGGACTCAATATCCTTCCTAAAACAGGCTGCCCAGACCTCAGCAGACTGTCAGATCAGCTCCAAAGTCCTCTGCTAAAGACTGCCCTCTGTGCCAGGCATTTGGGGGTTGCCCCGTCGGTCAGCTCTGAACTGACCTCTCTGTAGAACCCTCTAATCCATGCCACCTCATCCCCAAAGACATCAGTCTACACGTATTTACTTGATGTCTTATTACATGCCAAGTGCTGGACATAGAAAGAAGAGGAAAAAACAGTCCCTGTCTTCAAGAAACTCTCAGTCTAAGAAGGGAGACAATCTGCAACAGCCATGTACTAAGGAGAGATACACAGGATATATACAAAGGTAATCAACTGAGGGAAAACACCAAGATTAAGGGGACAGACTTCTGCACAACTACCCGTGTTTCCCCGATAATAAGACCTATCCCGAAAATAAGCCCTCCCCTTACTGTGTAAGATTCCTCTAAAATAAGCCCTCCCCCGAAAATAAGCCCTATTGAGATTGCTACTGTAGTGAAGGTGATCCCCTGCGCTACACGTTACATTACGGTACCCTCTGTATGTACCGTCCCCACCCCCCCGGAAACGCACACCGCGCTCCGAGCTGCATCCAATCAGAGCTGCAGCAGTGAGCGCATCATCCTGTTCTTCCCCAGTGATTTGCTTATTGAATAAAGGTACATTTTTTTGCTCACATTTACCTGTTTATTAAAATTGCTGTCAATATTCATTAAAATAAGCCCTCCCTTGAAAATAAGCCCTCTGGTGTTTTTCTGTCCCAAAAAATAATAAGACAGTGTCTTATTACCGGGGAAACACGGTATGTAAAAACCAGACACAGACGGAGATGGAATGGAGAAGGTGCTGGCATAAAGAGGGCCAAGAAAGGTGGGATTGGGGTAAACTGAGTCTGTCACATTCCCCAGATCTGCCAGACCAGCTCCCAGAGAGAATTAGCATCAGAACTGGGACCAGAAGCCAGTCTTCTGACTCCCAGGTGAGTAAATGACTTTCCTGGCCAAAGTCCCACATAAGGGTGGGTGGCAGGGCCAGGACTAGAAGCTCTCCCTCCTGGTCTCCAGGTCAGTCCTCTTTCCACACACTGCTGACTCAGTCAGGTCACCTCCTTCATCTCCTTGCCAAGCTCTCCTGGGTCTTGGGCCTCAGAAGTTTCCTCCTTCCACCAAACACACTGCATTCGCCACCCCCCAACAAATAGAGAGGCCACTCAAATCAACCCCCTTTGACCTGATAGGCATTCAGATAGTGTCTGCTTTGGAGAGAGTTCCAGGAAGCCTATTAGGGCCCCTAACTACTGCCCTTTAGATCCATGCCAGGCCTCAGCATGGGTCAGGTCGATACATGAGGAAAAGAATCCCAGCCAGAGTTTACCCTAAGATCTCATCCTCTGTCCCAAGCAGGCCTAGGAGGCCAGCAGGAGCTCAGGAATGCTCCGGCTCCCCAAGCAGCCCTGTCCAGTCCTATGAAGCAGTGTGGAAAGGTGGAAAGACATCTAGGCTTGAACCCAGGCAGCCTGGTTGCAGGGGATCAGTTCTGCTTCACCCTATATAGGTGATTCTGGGTAAGTGGTTTCCGTTCTCTGAACCTATTTCCTCCTCTCTAAAATGGAGCCACCGCCCTTGCATGGCCTACTTCATAGGAGTCATTGTGAGGACCAAATAAGACGGCACAGATGAAGCTTTCTGCAAACCCAGTGTGCCACAGTAATGTTAGCTTTTAGGACTGGCTTGGCTGGGCAGGGCTGGACTCCCCATCCTTGGGCACTCCCTTCATTGCCCCCCTCAAGGTTCCCAGGCCAATTGGCCTGATCCCTGACCTCAGGAGTCATTTAAAGGCAATATTACTGAATACATTTTCTGCAAAACTGATCACAATGTCCCTGTAAGGGAGCGAATGCCAGGATTGTTGCCCCCACTTTTCAGATGAAGAAGGCAAGTGAGGTTGGGTGAAGTGAGAGAAGGAACTCTCCTGTGGTCCAATGGCTAACAAATATCCCCCCCAAGGTCTCCCTTCTGCTCTTACTACTCAAGAAGCCACCCGACAGAATCTGGACATGCAGGAGCCAGGAAGAACCCTGCACTGTGTGGAGTGATTGCAGCAGGCAGCCAGAAGCTTTGGTGGGCTGGGAATCCTGTATCCCTGGCCCCTCAGGGCTTTCTTAGTGCAGGGGGACTGCCAGTCCAGTTGGTCACATCTGGGAGCTAGGTCAGGGCCCAAACTGAAGCCTCAACTCAGATTAGGACTCAGTTTTGAATCAGGATCAGAGTCAAGGCCTTATCTGGGACAGGACACTCTTAGACCAGCATCAGGGATCAGTGTGGGGCCAGGGTCAAGACCAGGGCCCAGACTGAGACCAAGGTCAGGACTCAGGTGAAGCTAGCTTGTAGAGTGGATCAAGTTCTGGGCCTGGAGCTAGGGAGACCTGAGTTCAAATCTGGTATCAGACACTTACTAGCTGTGTGACCCTGGGCAAGTCACTTAACCTGTTTTCCTGTTTCCTCACCTGTAAAATGGGAATAAAATGGGGATTATAATTAGCACCCTGCTGCCAGGATTGTTGTGAAGATATTTGTAAAGACTGCACAGTGCCTGGCACATGGTAGTTGCTACATAAATATTCTTCTTGCTGTTATCATTAGTCTGGAGCCATTGACAAGGTTCAAACTAGGGCCAAGACCAGGATCAGGACCCAGGCTCCAGTCAGGACCAGAATCAGGGTCAGGGCTCAGCCCAGGACCAGGGTCAAGGTCAGGGCTCAGTCCAGGGTCAGGGTCAGGGTCAGGACTAGGATCAGGACCCAGGCTCCGATCAGGACCAGGGTCAGGGCCCAGGGCCCTGTCACTGAGTAGTGGTCCACAGCAGCTGATGGAGAACAGCTGCGAGAAGAGAGCGAGTGTGGGAAGGGGCGGAGGATGGGGGCTGCCGGAGGCCCGTGGGCAGGTCTGGCAGCGTGGCGGGGGCGGGGTCAGAGGCGGGGCTGGTCGAGATTCCCCTGACCTGATCCTCAGCCGGGCTGGGCGAGCCGTAACATTCTCTGCAGCTGTTTCCAGTGCTCGAGGCCGGCCCCGTGCGGAAGAGAGTGAGCTCCCGGGCGGAGGAACAGACGGACAGGCAGGCGGACCGACAGACGGGCGGACAGCCGGACCCGCCTCCTCGAACGCCCGGCCCGGTCGTTGCCCGGTAAGTGACCCCCCCCCACACCCCACCCCTGGACCCCGCCCCCCGCCGAAATGTGGCTCGGCACCGCCAGGGTTCAGCGCACCCACAGCGCCGGGCGGAGCCCCAGGCGTCCGGAGCTGGACCGCGACCCTCCTGGAGGGGCCGGCCTGAGCTGCACCAGGCACCTAGCGCCTAGGGGAACCTAGGACCGGGGCCAGAGGCGGGGCCGCTCTGCGAGGGTCACGGACGCAGGGGTGGGGGAATCCAGGCTTCCGTCCTCAGGAAACCCCCTTTCTAAGAAGGATATGCTTCACCCAGCGTATCAGAGCCTAGAGGCAGATGGGCTGGTGGAGAGAGGCCGGGGCTTGGAGGCAGACGCCCTGGACTCTAGTCTTAGCTCTGACAGTTTCTTCTTCTGGAGAATGGGCACGATTATAGCCCCTACCAACCAGGGCGTCAGTGAGCGCCTCTCTGTTAATATGAGTCCTTGCAGCCCTGAATCGTGAGAGCAGTGTGGACTTGTATTAACCCTCCCACCAGGAGCCTCTTAAGCCCCTGGCTGTGTCTCAGTCGTTCCCTCTATAAAATGGACTGTTTGGGGGGAGGTAGATGGGACAATACCTGAGGCCTGTGCCTCTCCAGGGCAGCCCCACTCTGAGTGACTTCATATGGGCTGGTCTGGGCAGGGCAGGGCAGGGCAGCCTTCCTGGAGGAGGTGCGTTTGAGGCAGAGCTTTGGAAGAAGCTGCAGTCAATTGGCTGTTTTTACCAGGAAGGACACTGACACCCAGAGAAAGGAAGGGACTTAGCCCAAGTCCTAAGGGAGTTAGTGGCACCTAGAGATTCCCAAGGCAGTGGCCTTCCTCCCCCACCCTCCATGTCTGAACTGCCTAAGTGACTGAGACCCAGAGGTAAGGTAGGACATGCTGCCCTGATGCACAGGGAGGCCTAGAGCTGGGGAAGTAGGAGCAGAGGGGAGTCAAGATGAGGCCTAGGTGCCTCATAGCTCAATTTCATCCAGTCTTTTGAGGCAGGCTGGCCTCATGGTTCCCCTTTTCCTAAAGGGGAAAACTGAAGTTCAAACTGTTGGGTAACTTCTCTGGGGTCCCAGGAAACCCCCAGGCCCTGACCTGGCTCTGCATAATAAATATTAGATCTGGAGGGACCCTAAGATATACCAGGGAGTCTGTTACATTTGAGGAAACTGAGGCAAAGCAAGACCAGGGCCTTGCCCTGGTCCACATGTCCAGGTGTCCTATCTCAAAGGTCTGTTTTTTCCCCTCAAAAGAGGCCCTGAAAGGCCTCTAGAGGAAATCAGAGGCCCAGCAGCCAGTGCTTAGAGGAGAAGCTGGGCTAGTTCAGGGTTGGCAGTGAGGTGTGAATATATGGAGGTGAGGAGAGGACAGGGGCCTCTCTGGAACCCTCCTGAGCTGAGTTCTCCTAGCTGGCCTGGTGGGCATGATGTGTGGGATTAGCCTTGGCCTGGGAGAGCAGGAGAGTTGCCAAGCAGCCAACTGAGGCTGTCCCAGAGAGGGAGGGGCTGCCTCTAGGGCAGTGAGTGGCCCTTCTCTGGAGGGTTTGAACAGAAGCTGGATGCTCCCTTGTCTTTGGGGGACTTCTTCTTGTGTGGGTTGGACCAGATACTCTTGAGATCGTTGCCAACTCCAATTCTGGGATCCTCTGAATCTAGGGAGGGGCCAGTGGAGGTAGGAAACAAAGTGATTCTTCTCGGTTTGCAAAGAAAGAACTGTCTGCTCTCCCATCTCCCTGAGTTCACACCAAAGCCCAGGGAGGGTCTCACAGCTGGGATCAGCCCTTGTTATTTTCTACATTTTACAAAGGAAGAAACTGAGGCCAAAGGAGAAAAACTACCCCTGCCCCAGACCTCCCAGCAAGGTCCCTCAGTCCACCCGCAGCAAGCACCTGCATGTGAACTGCACTAGGCTCTGGGGATTCAGAGACAAGAATGAGAGCCCAGGCCTTGGGGGAACCTCCCCTTCTCTGTTTGGTGCCCAAGCAAAGGCCATTGGATCGCAGGAGCATCATATTTTAGGCTGAAAGCTGCTAGCTCCCCACCCCCCAAGAAAACTAGCCCCTGTCCTGGGGAGGGGCTCACCCCTGGTGCACAGACCTGGCCTGCAGAGGCACTGAAGTGGAATCTTCCCCCCCTCCCCTTCTGGAAGAAGCCCAGAGAGGCTAACGATTTACCCCCAAAGGGTGGAGCAGGAGGGAGGGAGGGAGGAGTGCTGCCCCTGGCCAGCCTCTCACCTGAGCCCTGTCTCTGGTACTAGTCACCTCCAGAAGCCCACCCTGAACCAGGAGTCAGGAAAGAGGCCCGCTTCTGACACTAACGGCAGCTTTGCCTCTCAGGGCCTCAGTTCCTTCTACTGTCAAATGAAGACAATTCATCTTCATACTCTCTACCTTCCAGGGGTTTATGGGGAAAATGTCTTATTCACTTCAAGGCCTCAGAGAAATGGGCAGGCAGGCTCCCAACTACTGCTCTTGCTGCCTCTTCCCTCCTCAAGCTAGAAAGTTTGCCCCATTCATCCTCCTGCCCCCCTCAGCATGGCCCCAGATACGGCCTTGTCCAAATGAACCCAAATGTCCAAATGGCCCTGTGTCCGAAGACCTAGGAAAAAAGAGGCAGCCAGGCATAACTCCATGTGGTCATACCAGAGCCAACTTCAGTCCTTCCCGATGAGGTTGATATGCAGTCCCTCTGCTTGGGTTAGGAAAGCAGCTTCTCTTTTTGGAGGCCCCTGAGGGCTCACCTCTCTGGGACCTCTTTTCCCTGCCCCCCACAAGGGTCAGTCTCTGGCGCTTCATTAGGGGTCTTTTCCTGACTCTCTCCAAGGGCTCCCTGGGTTAGGGAAGACAGAGCTGACTTATGCTGGCCCCGAGTTAAAAGAGAATCAGAAATTGCCCAGGAAGAAGGCAAAGGTGGGCTTGGGTTGAGTCTCCCTCATGGATTTGTCTCCCTGGGGCTCCCCCCTTCCTGGGAGGGAAACAGAAGGGGAGAAAGGAGGGCTTCAGGGTTGTATCTTAAATAGCAGCTCTGCTTGGGAGGAAGGGGTCTGTGTGTGTATGGCATATGTGTGTGAATGTATGTGTGTTGCATGTGTATGTATTGTGTATGTGTGTATGTATCATGCATGTGTGTGTTGTGTGTATATGTGTGTGAGTGTGTATGTCTGTATGTGTCTATATGTGTCTGTGTGTAAGTGTGTGTATATGTATTGTATATATCATGTGTCTCTGTGTGTATATGTGTGTGTGTGAGAGTGTGTGTGTGAGACAGACAGAGGCGGACTCAGTGCAGCAGAATGGCCAAATGAGCTGACTTCAAGCCCAGCCCCAGCTATCCCTGGTCATTCTCCTCAGAAAAGTAAGAATGATTGTTCTAACTCAGAAAGTGCTTTGTCAGCATTGCTGAAGGTCTCTGTGTTTCAAGGAAGGACGCCAGTCTATCAGTGAGATGACCCTGAGTATTTAATCTTTGTGTGTTCTCAGAAGAAGGGGCCAGATGAGGCCATTTCCAAGGGCACTTTCAGCTCTGAGGTATAAGAGGAAGCCACCAGTGGATAAGACACCCCCCTGAATTCAGCCTGAATCACTAGGACCCTGCAGAAAGAAAAAAAAAAACCTCACCAGGTTTTTGAGGGCTTGGCTTGCTTAGAGCATAACTGAGGCACCAACTCAGAGAAGGGCTGGGTTATCCCTTGGCAGAGATTGGCCTGAGGGTACCCACACCCCTGCCCCATCCAGCCTAGGAGAACTGTATCTTCTGGGCCCCTCCTCAGAGAGGAGGGAGCAGAGTGAGCAGAGCCCCTGACCAACCCCCATGGTGTCCACGTTGATGGAAGCCAGGAAGGGCTGTGTGAGTCAGACACATCCCTGTCCATCTCCCTGGGCGTCCTCCAGAGAGGAGGCCTCAGAAAGGAGAATAGCCTCTTCAGAAGAACCCGGACCAAACCCCCAAATTTCCAAGAGGAGATCTAAGGAGAAGGAGTGCAGTCCAGGCGTGACCACCAGCCTGTTTGGATACATGGAGGTGCTAGGTGTAGGGTGAAGTCTGGGGATAGCTGGGTGTTTGGCTGGAACGCAGAGTGTGTGGAAGGGAGTCGAGAGAAACAAGGCTGGAAAGTCAGACTGGAGCCCAATTGCGAAGGGCCTTCAGTACCATTTACTTTCCCTGGTCCTCGGTCCCCTCTGACCTGGCCCCCTGGACATCTGCCAACATGTCAACTGCTTTTATGTCTCATTCCACGTCCATCCTCTGCCTTTGAGTTGGAAGGCACAAAACTAGAATGAGGAAAGTATACTCTGGACTGACAGTCAGTCAAGAAGCCTTTATTAAGCACCTGTGCTAAGCACTGGGGATAAAAAAAAGGCAAAAACGACACCCCTTCCCTCAAGGAGCTTATATTCTAATAAGGGAAACAAACAGGTGTCCCAGCTGAAGGAATGGGGATGTTTAATCTGGAAAAGAGGAGACTCAGGGGAGACGTGAGAGATGCCTTCAAGTATCTGGAGATCTGCCAGGGGGAAGAGGGATGAGTGTTGTTCTCCTTGGCCCCAGGGAGATGGACAGGGAAATAAATTACTAGGTGCACAGAAGATCCAGATTGGATGGAAAGTAACTTGCAGTCAGAGATACTAGGAGAAGCCTTTCCTGCTGAAAGTGAGACTTGAGCTGAGTCTTGAAGGAAACTAGAAAGCCTTAGTGAGGCAGGAAAGCATCCCAGGCATGAGGGACAGCCTGTACAAAGGCAAGGAGGTGGGAAATGGAGTGTGATGTTTGAGGAGCAGCAAGAATGCCAGTGTAACTGGATGGTTGAGTACATGGGTGGGAGTAATATGTAAGATTAGAAAGGTAGGGAAGAACCAGGTTGTGAAATGCGTTAAAGGTCCTCTGCCCAGAAGACTTCAGTGCTGGAAGACCAGGGATGGTCAAGTCTATAGGAGAATGGGAAATGTCTGACCAACATGGATTGGCTCTGTGTCCTCCCTCTGCCCAAGAATACTGGGGGGGGGGGAGGGGAACTTCGTAGAGCCATATTTAAAGGGGTCAGCCTTTCATATGTAAAGGAAGTGAACCATCCGGACCCAGAGTCAGCAGATGTGTCTACATAAAGCTTCTGCAGAGTCATCTACTCTCCTACTCCCCCAGCCCCCATGACTAACCGAACACAGGGTTAACACAGTTGACCAAGGCTGGAGGGCAATTTTAGTTTGTGCGAAACCAGGTCCCTTTAGATGAGTATTGAGCCTGTGATCAGTCCCTGCTCGGAGAGTTCACAGGCTAGGAGAGATGGGATACCCCTGCCAGGCTGTCCACCACCACAGAGAGTAATACATGATATGCCAGCCCTTCAAGAGTCGCAGAGAAAGAGCCCTGAAAGTGCTCAGGAATGAATACTGGACAGATTGAATCTGCAAGTGTCAAAAGGGTACAGTGTTAAAGGGGGTAAGAGTGAGGGCATGGTCCATGGCTTATCAGGATTCTGCCTGTGAGTCAGCAGTATGGTATAACAGTCACGAAAGTGAAGGTGATCCCAGACTTTATTAAAGTGGGACAAAGGAGGGGAGAGTCCCTCTGGTCAGACTACAAGGAGAAGCTTGTGTTCAGTTCTAGGCACCACAGATAAGGTGGAGTGTCCAGAGGACGGCCATACCCAGAAGGTGAAGGGCATGAGTCTGCCCCACCTGTTTCACTGTAGTCTCCAGGGTAAGGCCTCCTGAAACAGGTGTCTCAGCTGAAGACACTGGGGATGTTTAATCTGGAAAAGAGGAGACTCAGGGGAGACTTGAGAGATGCCTTCAAGTATCTGGAGATCTGCCAGGGGGAAGAGGGATGAGTGTTGTTCTCCTTGGCCACAGAGCCAGACCCAGAAACAAAGGGACAGCCAGGAAAAACTTTCCCACAATGAGAGCTCTCTCCAAAGGGCTGGAGAGATGGTGAGGTCCCTCTGCTCTGGGGTCTTCAAGCAGACGCTGAATGTCTTGTTGGGGATGTGATGTCAGGGATTCTGGGATTAGGCCATTCCTTCTAGAAGGTCTCTTGAGGCTGTACCCCATGGTGTCCTTCAGTTCTGGGTATAAGCAGATCCCTCCCTGCCTGGCCCGCCAGCAGCATCCTTGGCAGGGATGGGTGATGCCTGATTTCTCTTCTTGTTCCCCAGAATGGAGCAGGGTTTGGCCATATATTGGCCGAATTATTCTTCCTGGGTGAGGAAGCCCATCCTTCCCCGCCCCACAGCCTACTTAGTCCTTCCCCTCTGTGGCTGCTCCTGTCATCCTCCGAGAGGGCCCCTCCTCTTTCCCTCCCCACCTCCCCAGCCTGCAGCCCACACATCCTGCTGGTCTCTTTCCTCTGTCAGCTAGAAAAACCGGAAAGAGTTTTTGGGCAGAAACTTCCCTCCCCCATGCCCTGGGAATCCCCGGGGCCGGAAGGACAATGGGATATCCAGGAGGAAGTGTCCGACTGCCAACCAACACAAAGCACAGGGCAGCTGTGGTCACCAAGGCCATCATATCCAGCCCCCTGTCTCAGGACTGAAAGTTCTTGTGCTCTAGGTGCCCAGCCTCTCTGCAGAGCAGTGCCAGCATTGGCAGGAGTCTGCATCAAGGGTGGCTGGCATGGGCCTGGTCTTTGGCCCTCATATAGCATAGGGAAACTGGAGAAGGGTCTCCAGTGAAGCTAGCCTAGCCCCTTCCTCATGGAGCTCAGCTTCTAGCAGGGTCTGCCTGGCCTCTATGCAGATGACATGCAAGGCTTCAGTGAAGGCTCGGGAAGCTGCTGGGAGAGGTTTGAGTGGGGCAAGCTATGACTGCTTAATAAATGTCAATGGATTCTATCAGGAAAGCTTCCTGTACGAGGTGGGGGTTGGACTTGGAAGGATAGGTAGGATTTTAGTATTGGGGGGGGGGGGAGTGGAGGAAGGCAGCCGTCCCAGGTTTCAGGAACAGCATGAAAGAAGGCATCAGATCCAGACATGGTCAGGACCTTAAGGACCATCATTCCCAAACCCCTCATTTTACAGATGAGGAAACTGAAGCTCAGCCAGGTTATGAAGTCTGCCTAGGGTCACACAATAAGCATCTCAAGTGACATGCAGGGTGTCTGAGGGGAGGGGGCTAGCCTCTCATAGCACCCTCTCTTTCTTATAGACCCAAGCCACTTCAAGCTCCCAGCCATGGCTTTGTGCCTGAAACAGGTGTTCAACAAGGACAAGACATTCCGGCCTCGGAAGCGCTTTGAGCCGGGCACTGAACGCTTTGAGCTCTACAAGAAGGCGCAGGCCTCACTGAAGTCGGGCCTGGACCTGCGGGCCGTGGTGCGGCTGCCGCCAGGGGAGAGCATCAACGACTGGCTGGCTGTGCACGTGGTGGACTTCTTCAATCGCATCAACCTCATCTATGGCACGATGGGTGAGTGCTGCACGGAGGCCAGCTGCCCCGTGATGTCGGGCGGCCCGCGCTATGAGTACCGCTGGCAGGATGAGCAACAGTACCGGCGGCCCGCCAAGCTGCCCGCCCCTCGCTACATGGCGCTGCTCATGGACTGGATCGAGGGGCTCATCAACAATGAGGACGTCTTCCCCACCCAAGTGGGTGAGTGCCCTGGCCAGGGTGGGAGGGAGGCAAAGACTGGGACATCAGGAAGCCCTGTGGAGGGGGAAGAGGACAGACACAGCCCTGCTGTGGGGAGCCCCTGGGCTGAGGGGGCAGCTCTGGGCCTCTAGGGAGCTCCTGAAGGGCAGGGCTGTGACCTCTCCACCCGATGATAGTCCCTGACTGAAGGCTTAGCCCTGGAGGGGGGGCACTGGAGCTCCTGGGAGGAAAGAACACAGTGATGACGTCCTCCTCCTCCTTGGAGACTCAACTTATCTCCTCTGTCCAGAAGCTGGCTTTCTGACTTTAGGCTGAGTATCTCCAACCCACCCACTTGCTGAGGTATCCCTGACCTTGGTCTGGTGGGGGTGGGGAGGAAGGGGATCAGCTAAAGGAAGATAGCACGGGCATAACAGCTTGTGGGGCCTCAACCCTGTTCCCCACCCAGCCCAGCTTCCTCTCTGGGGAGTAGGATCTTCCTGTGGCCTGTGGACGCAGGCAGTGTTCTCACTCTATGGCATGAGCCATATTTTTCAATGCTTTCCCCCAGTACCTGGCCTTCATATTGGTTGGCAAGGTCATTGGACTGGGTTGGGTCTTCCCAGTAAGAGCTCCCTAACACCAAAAGTGTTTCATCAGACACTGAGGGTCCTACCTTGAGAAGGAAGCGGGGCTAGGACTCAGGGGTGGGAAGCCTGCAGCCTTGAGATCCTCAAGTGCAGCCCTTTGACTGAGTCCAAGTTTTATAGAACAAATCCTTTTATTAAGGGAATTTGTTCTGTGATGTTTGGATTCAGTCAAAGGGCTGCACTTGAGGACCTAGAGGGCCACATGTGGCTTCGGGCAAGTGTCTCCACTCATCCCCTCAAGAAGTGACCCTCCCTTATCAGGGCTGGAGAAGGCACCGGGGAGGGAGAGCTTAGGGTCTCAAGTAGAACCCAAGAAAGTCTGGAAATGGCTGAGGCCAGAGAGGGGTGGGGCCATGCTGTTAAAGGGACAAGGAGAAACTGGCCTAGAAAACCAAAGGTTAAGTGCAGGGAGGCAGTCAGTGGTGGGAAGAATGCTGGATGTGGTCGGAGGACATGGGTTCAAATTCTGCCTTTGCTAGTCACTGCCTTGTAACCTTAGTCAAGCAGCTTCCCTTATCACCTTATTATCTCTAAGGTGACCTCTTAGAGGCCTCCAAGGTGCTTTGCAGCCCTAGCTCTCTGAGCCTGGGAAAGAGCCATAGCTTCCTGGGGCAATCACAACTCCTGACAGTGTGGCAGGGGGCAGAGGGCCAGGAGGTCCGGGATCAACTCTTTGCCTGGGTCAGGCCTTCTTTGGAAGACTAGGTTCATTTCTGGGCCCTACAGTTTTCAGATGGACATTGATCAGTCGCCTGAATGGGGAATAGCTTTGGGCCCCCATGTCTCAGAAGGATCTGTTGAGGGAAGTGGGGGTGTTTAACGTGGAGGAGAGAAGGCTCGGGAAGACATGAGAGCTGTCTTAGGTATTTGAAGAGCTATAGTATGGAGGAAGGATCAGCCTTGTTCTGCTTGGTCCATCAGTTCAGAACTAGGAACAGTGGAAGGAGGGGGGGGATGTTGCAAAGATGACAATTTAGTCTGGATGTCAGGAAGAACTTACTAAAGTGGATTGGGCTATCTCAGGAACACACTAAAGTGGATTGGGCTATCTCAGGAACTTATTAATGTGAATTGGACTCTCTCAGGAGGCAGTGAGCTCCCCATCTTTGGAGGAAGACATGCTATTTTTCCATCTGGTGAACTGGAGGTCTTTAAGCAGAGACTGGAAACTCCTTGTCTTATAGTGGAGATTTCTTCCTGGATGTGTCCCTTCCACTTCTCAGATTCCATGATTCTCAGACAACAGGCCTGCTCCATGTCTGAGGCTTGACTCAAAGTCTCTCTAGCTTGGGAGGGTCTACCAGAAGTTCTGTATCACTGGCAAAGCCTTCAAGAGCCACCTCCCATCCCCACCAGAGAAGAAGCACCTATGGGTCAGTAAATTACAGATTGAAGGTCTTTAAGCAGAGGCTGGACATGGCCCCAGGACTCTGCGGAGTTCAGTGTCCTACATGTCTAGTGTCTAGGTTACATGATTTCCCTTACCTGGGAATACAAGTCACTGGGGAGAGCAGACTCCATGATGGCTAGGTTCCAAATACAGGTGGAGATGGTCTTTCTTCTGGCCTCTGGGAACTGAACTGATCCCTCCTTCTCTTGGCCATTCCCAAGCCAGATAATCTTTGGGCCCTTGGTGTAGCTTTCTTGCTTCCCTTGCTGTCTTGGTCCCACCCTTTGAGCCAATCATGGGCCTCAGTCAGTCACTCTGACCCTGACCTTTTCCATATACATACTCCATTCCATATCACACCCATAAGATAACATTGTTCTCCAGAAAAACATGGGTGTAACTGCTTCTAAGTAAGATGACAGAACCCTAGAGTCCCCAGTTGGAAAGACCCTTTGAAGTCATCCAGTTCCAATGTAAAACCCTATCAACAGCATCTCCAACAGGTAGGTGACCACCTAGCCTCTATTTGCCTATCTCCCATGACAGGGAGCTCACTACTTAAGAAGGCTGCCTCAGGAGTGTTAGAGAGTCCTTCTTACTATCAAGCAGAAATCTTAGCCCTGCTTGGGTCATGATTTGGCATCAGGAATAAAGGGAGAAAGTCTGCCTGTTCAATTCAACAACCCCTTATTAAGACATATGGTGTCTGCAATACAAAGAGACCTGTGCTTGGGGATGGATGAAGAAATACAGCTTTGGTCTCTTCTGGGCCCTTACCTTATGGCACTGTCAGTCTCATGAGGGGATGCACTCAGGCCACAGTACTCATGACATTCCCTGACTCAAGAGGGACAAAGCCAGCATGACATGAGATCTAATGGGAAAGATGCTGGAAGCCTGGGGAGCCCAGGGAGGGGGCATCCTGGGATCAGTGGCAGTGGACCGAGATCGTGAAGGACCCGGAGGAAGCCAAGCCAACAGGAAGGTGTAAGCTCCTCAAAGGCAGAAACTGCATCATTTTGGCTGCTCTGTGCCTGGCATGTCGAAGGCACTCAATAAATGTTGATTGCATTGAAGCAAATGAAACTGGTAAAGACAGAAAAGGACCATAAGGAGCTCATTACCTTGGCATAGGCCCAGAGGCAGGATTGACGATGGGTCAGGGCACCTTCCTCTCACTGTCATCCCACTTAACTGGTGCTTAGTGTGTGTGCAGGAGGGTGATGGAATGAGGCAGGGTGCTGCCAGATCACAGAGAGCCTTGAATGCCAGGGAGAAAAACGAGTCTAAACATGAAGTAGTGGGCAGAAGGGAGATGGTGATGGTGTTTAGAGAGGAGAAGAGACCACATGCATGTGTGATGAAGGTGATTCTGGTAGGGATGGGGAACTCAAGGCCCTTCCCTATTGTGATTGCCTTTCCCTGGCCACACTCCGGCCTATCAGGGTCTTTCCCAGAATGCAAGGCCAAGAGTTGAACAACACGAGCCCCCATTTGTGGCCAGGCCAGGGCAGGGGACAGAGGGATTCCACATCCTTAACGTTGTTCAGTCCTGTCCAATGCTCCATGACCCCATTTGGGTCTTTCTTGGCAGAGATACTGGAGTGTTTGCCATTTCCTTCTCCAGCTCATTATACAGATGAGGAGACTCAGGCAAACAGGGTGAAGTGACTTGCCCAGGGTCACACAGCCTGTAAGTGTCTGAGGCCGGATTTGAACTCAGGAAGACATCATCCTGATTCCAGCCCTGGTGCTCTACCGGCTGCCTCCCTGTCGCTGGCTGTCTAAACACAGCCTGGGATCCTACCAGCTTTTTTGGCTGAACTGTATCATGCTATTGACTGACAAGGAGCTTGGAGCCCACTGTAGCCCCCACATCTGTTTCAGACAAATTGCACCCTCACCATGCCTCCCCCATCTTATACTTAAAAAGCTGATTTCCTTAAAATCCAAATGTAAGATTTTACATTTTCCTTCATCAAACTTCAACATGTAAGACAGGCCAGCATCGTGGACAAAGGGCCGGCCTTCACATCAGGAAGACCTGGGTTGACATCCAGTCTTTACTCAACCTGGACAAGTCACTTATTCTCCCAATGCCCCAGAAAGCTCTCTGAGACCCAGGAGTTACAAAGGAAGTGCCCAGAACAGCTCATTCCCTGTCTCCTCAAACCCCCCTCTTCTGAACTTCCCAGTTACCGTGAGAGCTCTGCCATCTTCCCAGTCACTATCTTTGGCCCCTCACTCAAGTTTACCCCATATATTGATTTAATCCTGCACGAAGCTTGGAATATCTTCCTGCACCGTGTCCCTTCCCTCTTCGGACACTGCCCCACTCTGGTGCAGGCCCCCTCCCCACATCACACCTGGACTATGGTAGTCGCTGCTGGTGGGTCTGCCTGCCTCGAGGCTCTTTCCACTCAGCCACTGACCCTGTTAGGTCCCCCACCCCCTCACTAGACTCCAGTGGCCTCCCATAAGCTCCATGCTCAGATAGAATGTCCTGTGTGTTTTGTCATTGAAAGCCTTTCACAGCCTGGCTTCTCTTCACCCACCCCTCCAGGCTTCCCTCTGTGCCATGGAGCCACAAAACTTCCACAAGTTTGGGTTCAGTCAAAGGGCCACTCTTGAGAGAGGGCCATGTGTGGCCTCCAGGCCACAGGTTCCCCACCCCTGACCTAAGTTATTCCTTCTCCTTCAATCTCTGCTCTTAGAATAAAACTACAGGCAGGATCCCAGGGGCAGGGAGTGGTGGGCTGGGCCAGAGGCTCAGAGTGAGGCATCAATGGGAGGTGGATTTCTTCCTCTTCTTTCTTCAGAATGGGGCAGAGAACCCCGGTATTTTGGCTCTTCTGCAGGGAAATGAGCTTGGAAATGGGGGCTGGGGTGCATATGAGGTGACCATAGTACAGGGGTCCCAATGTCCAAGGGCCTGAATATCCCAGGATCCAGATATCCAAGGGCCCTTATGTCCTGGGGTCCTGGATATCTAGGGGTCCAGAGGGCCCTGTGTATGGGATCCTGACGTTCTGGGGTCTTAATGTCTAGGGTTCTGGACATCCAGGGGTCCAGATGTCTAGGAGCGCAGATATCTTGGGGTCTGGATTCCAGGGGTCTAGATTCTGAATCAGTTCTTTCTCACTTACCTGCAGGGGTCCCTTTCCCCAAGAACTTCCAGCAAGTGTGCACCAAGATCCTGACCCGCCTTTTCCGTGTCTTTGTTCATGTCTACATCCACCATTTTGATGGCATCATTGCCATGGGTGCCGAGGCCCATGTCAACACCTGCTACAAGCACTTCTACTACTTTATCCAGGAGTTCAGCCTAGTGGACCACCGGGAGCTCGAGCCACTGGTAAGACAGGCCTCAGGCTTCCCCCCACACTTCCAGGCCCCCCTGCCTCCTTGCCCATCATGCCTGTTTCTCCAGGGCCTCAAAGCTTACAAACTACTCCCCACCCCCTAACGTCCATGATTTTTTTTTTTTTTTGCTTTTTTGAAGGGGGGAAGGTAGGGCAATTGGGGTTAAATGACTTGCTCAAGATCACTCGGCTAGTTTTTGTGTTCAGTGTCTGAGGCCGCATTTGAACTCAGGTCCTCCTGACTCCAGGGCTGGTGCTCTATTCACTGCGCCACCTAGCCGCCCCATCCTAAAGTCCATTATTAGTCCCATTTCATGGAGGAGAAAACTGAGGGTGCAAGAGCCCAGGATCACAGAGCTAGTGAATGTCCGAGCCAGACTTTGAACCCTTCAAAATTCTCCTGTCTTCAGGCCCACTGCCTCAACTGCCTCTGTAGGCTTCATGTTTTCATATCTAATGCAGGAAGCATCGTCCAGCCTGGGGGAGACTCTGCTCGCCCTCCTGTGGACACTCTGTTGTCCTCTACCCATCAGGGGCAGTGCCAGCCTCCTCTCCAGATCTGTCCACGTTCTTATGTCTTTGGCCATTCTGTTTGGTGCTTAATGGTTTTAGGGGTAGTTCGCTGTAAGAAAGCCTCATGTATAAAATTCTGATGGTGCCAACTAGATAAATGGAGAGGCAGAGATCATTCTCGTTATATAGGAACCCTTCCCATTACCATTGCATTGCCATGAAGCCCTGAGAACTCACTGAGTACCAGATCACAGCCTTCTCAAGGGAGGAATGTACTGGGGGGGGGGGGGGGGGGGGAACAGGCCTTGAGGCCTAGGGCCTTCTGGATCCTCAGTCCTGACTTTCTTTGTCCATGCTTTTGACATTCCAGAGAGAGATGACAGAGAGGATCTGTCATTGAGCCCCCAACTGCCTGGGAGAAGATGCTGACCTTTGGCCTGGAGCTTCAGGACCTTGGTGGGGAAAAGGCAACTGCCCCCATGACTGTGGCCATAGAGAGACCCATGACACTCTCTGCCTCTGGCACCCCTCCCCAAGACCCTCCAAATACCCCTTTTCATTTTCCCGAGTCTGCCCACCCTCTCTCCTGCTGGAAGTGGGTCAGGAAGGACCAGGAAGAAAGACAGAAAGAGAAGGACACACTTCAGAAACTGCCAGGAGGGAGGGCCTCACGAATCTGAAATTTCCTTTAAGAGCCTTCCCCCATCCTCATGCCATTCTGGACAAGGACTCTAAGCAGCTCCCAGCAGGTAGCTGGTATAGGGGTATAATTAACCCAAAGTCTTGGACAGAGTAGGGGCCAGAGTCAGGAGGGCCCAAAGTGTGACCCTGTGAGATCGCCTGCCTCCAGGGGCTGTCAGTGAGATCAAGAAGCATTTACTAAGTGTTTTCTGTATCCCAGGCACTGAGCTGAGGGCTGAGTGTATGTGTCTGGCTGACTAGCCCTTGTGCTTAGATCTCTGTGTAGGTGTGACTCCTTTCCTCTGTGTCTGTGTGTGTGTGTGTGTGTGTGTGTAGGTGTAGTTGTGTTTTCCTGTGTGACTCCCTGACTTCATGCCTCTGAGCTAAGGGCCTTGTGCATATGGGGCAATAGTGAGCAATGTTTTACAGTTTGGGGGGAGGGGAGGGTATCCTTGCCACCATTCCTCCCCCAGGGGGGACCCTGTAGAACCAAGCACTTAAAGGAGGCTCAGTGAGCAGTTAGGACCCTGGTCGTGACTGTCCAGAAGGCCCCCTACCCCACTCCGGTTCCCAGCTTGAGGCTCTCTGGGAAAGGACACCTCATCCATCCTCAGCATGACTGTGTTGGGAGGGAGGGGGCTGTGTGGAAGGGCCCTGCTGCTCTCAAAAGTCCCCTGTCCCTCCCCACCTCAAGAAGTCATTTTCAGGGGGTTGACCAAGCAGGCCTTGCTTGCATGGAGCCAAGATCTTCCATGCTATGGCTTGAGATGCTGCTTCTTTGGTCTTTAGCATGGTTGGAAGCCATCCCCTGAGAAGCCCTTACAAAGACAACTTTGGCCAAAGCCACTCTGGGCTCATGAGGCTACTCTTAGGCTGTCAGATGCCACCGAATAAGCTATTTGGATTGAAGAGACCATTCCTGGATTCTTCCCCAAAACTAGAGCAGACCCGGCCCTTTGGCCAAACCCTTCAGGCAAAGCCACTTTTCAGGATTCTTCACTGCTTGAAGCTAAAGGGTTACCAGTTAGAGAAACATAGAGGAGTGTGTGTATCCAAGCCAGAGTCGCTCTCTCACTCTGTGCATTCATGCACACTCATCCTTCACACACTCACTGAAGATCCAGTGGGGTTGAAGATGGAGAAAGAATGAGCAGGAGAGATGGGAGGCCCACTGGGGATGCCTGCTGGGTTCTCCCCTTGCCTTCCCATTCACCACCCTAATTAGATGCCACTGAGTCCTGCCCACTTATTCGGCCAATCATTGATGAACCTTCACCCCCTCCCAACTCGGAGCCAGGCCTAGCCAGGGGGTAGATGTGAGACTCAGCAGAGCTAGTCCCTGCCCTCAGGGAGCTTCTGGTCTTCCCTTCTCACAATGCAGGATCTCAGCAGACCCTTTGCCTCCCCACTTGTAAACCCTGATGGAAGCTTTGCTGGGACCAGAGCCAACTTAGACTAAATTAAGAGGGTGAGGGAAGACCCCCATCCCCTGAGACCTGAGCCTAATTAATTCTTGCCATTCCCAGGGACTATTCACTCTGATGATGTGAAAGGAAGCAGACTGGGGGGAGGGGGTATGGTCTGAGCCTAGAGGGGATTCCAGGAAGCCTTAGCTTCTGCCCCCCCCACCCCCACCCCTCTGCCCAATCAGAGTGATTGGAATCACCCTTTGCTGGGGTCACATAGGGAAGGGGTAACTTTTTTTCTTAAGTGAAGGGAAAGAGTGTATTGTTTTTATTTTAAACAAAGAAAAATAAAGAAGAAATACAGTCTCAGTCTCTGCGTTGGGCCAGATGGGCTCCTTTGATGTCCTAAGGCTTAAAAAGCAAGGCTTACCACACCCCTATGGGGGAAGTGCTTTGGTCTGAGATCCAAGGGCCGACCTAGGGTGGGGCTGGTATGGCTCTGAGCTCTGGGTGGGAGGGCTCAGCCTGAGGCTGGGGGTGTCCTGGAACTCTGAGCATGGGGGGGGGAGCTTCCACAGGTGTGGAGAAGTAGGAACATGGGGGGGGGCTCCCCTAGAAGTGAGGGAGGGAGGTTGACCCTTGGAAAGACTTCTGTACTCTGCATGGGGGGAATTTAGAAGGGAAAACTAAGAATCCTGGTTTGCCGCCCCCCTCCCCCCAAGACGGGTCCAAGCCAGGCTCCAGACCTTGCCTTCTTTCCTCTCAGACTCAAAACTGATCCTTCCTGATCCCTAGACTAGGGGACACAGAAAGAAAACCTTATGAGCCCGGGAATGATGTGCCCATGTTTTCTCTGGGCTAAGGCCAGGCTCCCAGTCTTCAGGCCAGACCCTAGTACCTAGAATTACTTCTGGGAGCTTCAATGAAGCCCAGGCCACAGAATCTCCAGACTGGAAGGGAGTGGAGATCTCCTGGACAACATCAAGCCTCCCTTGAAGCACAGATGGGCTGTTCCCTTCTTCACCAGGCAGCTCACTCCTTTGTCTAGGGAAGTTCAGCCTCCTTTCCTCCTCCTCCACCAGCCTTGGGCCCTCGTTCTGCCTTCTGGGGCAGAGCAGAACCCAGAGGAGCCAGCACATACTCTGGAAGACGACCCTCCTGTCCCTCTGAGCCATCCCTTCTGTGGGAGGGGAGGAGGGAGAAACAGACAACACCTGTACCCATATACAAAGTATATATAAAGTGATTTAGAGGGTGAAGGATCTCTGATAGCTGGGGGAGCCAGGAAGGGCTGCCTGTCAGAGGTGGCCCCTGGACTGAGCCTTAAAGGACAGTGGTGTTTGTCACTCATCTAGGGACACTTGGGGCAGGTGGGCTCCCAGGTGGACCTTCCCATCACCCAGAGCTGTGGTGCCTTCATATCACTAACTTGGAAAGGCTACTCTGCTCGCTCCTGTGGATCAGAGCTCCGGGAAATCACACAGCTCATAGAATCAGGGCTCAAAGGCCTGTTAGAGGCAATCAAGCACAACCCACTTATTTTACAGATAAGGAAACTGAGGCCCAGAGAGGCACACAGGTAGTAAGTGTCCCATCTACGGTAACCTGCTGCCTCCTATCTCAAGAGAGATACTCATATCTCTCCAATATGCCCCCTTCTCTTCTCTGACACTGTCACTCCCCCTTGGATCACTGTACTAGCTGCTTGGGGGTCCACCTGCCTCAAGGCTCTCCCCACTCAAGCTGTCAAGGGGGTCTTCCTGAAGTGCAGGTCTGACCATCTTATCCCCCTCCTTCATAAACTCCAGCAGCTTCCTATCACCTCCAGAATCGGCTACAAAATCCCCTGTCAGTCAGTCAATAGACTTGTTGAGGTGTTGGGAGTTAGATCGATCTATTAATAAACAAACATTTCTTAAGCACCTACTGTTTGCCAAGCATTTTGCTAAGAATTAAGGAAAAGAAGAAAAGGCAAAAGACAGTCCCTGCCCTCGAGGAGCCCACCGTCTCACTGTTAGATTCGGAGATGCTGGTCTCCTTGCTATTGCCTGAATAAGACCCTCCATCTCGCAGCTCCAGGCATTTCTACTGGCCTGCCCTTCCCCCCCCATGCCCTTCCTGCTCATCACTGCCCCTTGGCTTCCTTCAAGTCCCAGCCAACGTCCCCCCTCCTCTAGGAAGCCTCTCCTGATGCCACCCAATGCTGGGGCTCCCTCTGTTAATCGTTCACAATTGATCCTGTCAATGGCTTGTTAGAAGACCCTTGTTTTGTGCTAGACCATGAGCTCCTTGTGAGCAGGCACTGGTTTTTACCCTTTGTATTTCTAGCACTTAACACAGTTCCTGGCACATAGTAGGCCCTTAATAAATGCCTGTTGACTAGTGAAACAGAGAGAGGAGGAGGGTGGTAGTGAGAGGGAGGAAGAGCAGGGGAGGGAAAGAGGGAGGAGGGAGAGAGGAGAGAGAAAGGTGGGAGAAGGGAGGGGAAAAGAGTGGAGGAAGAAAGAGCAAGGGAGGGGAAGAAAGAGAAAGGGAGGCAGAGAGCTAAAGGGAGGAGGGAAAGAGTGGAGAGGAGAGAGGGAGGGAGGGAAGGGGAGAGAGATCTGGAGATCTGGGATTTCATCTGGGGGAGCTCCCCCTGTTTCTCTTCAGCTCCCCATCCAGGCAGAGCAGGGAATCACGGAGTCCTAGAGAGTGGCTGCCCTGTTCTACACAGCCTGCCCCTGAGGTTGGCTGTGGGTCCCACAGGTGACCAGCAGGCTATTTCCCCAAGGTTTTAAACCTCAAAGGAGGCTGGATGGAAAAATACTGGCGGGAGCCCCGTGACTTATCTAGTCTTGTGCAAGGGGAGGAAGGCAAAAGGGGGGGTGGGTGGGGGGGGGGGGCCTTATGGTGTCACAAGTTCTCTCTGGAAGGATACTGCAGGACAGCTGAGAAGACACAATTCCTGGGAAACAGAAACTTAAACAGAAAAGCAAAGTAATATGCAAATGCTGAGATTGTCTGGTAGAAAGGCTCTGAGACACACCAGATGAGAGCCTGATTTGGAATCAAGGAGACCTGGGCTCAAGCCTTGCCCTTCCTGGGTAAGTCACTGAACCTTAGCCTGCCTCAGTTTCCTGATCTGGGCTCACTTCACCTCCCCCTCCCCCCCCCCCCCCTCCCCGCCCCGGGCAGTTGACTGCTGCTCCATTTAGAGTTCCAGGGATAACTTGGAAGGGTTGCGGTTTCTAACACTCTCTCTCTTGAGTCTCATGATCCCTTATGAATCTGGTCCCTGAGAGTTCTTTCTCCCTTAACAGAGTCCCCACCATCTTTGCTTTGGGTAGAAGAGTTAGTGATGGACAAATCACTTCCAGCTGGTGTTGCAGTGGATGGAGCACTGGGCCTTGAGTCAGGAAGACCTGAGTTCAAATCTGGACTCAAGATGCTTTCTAGCTGTGTGACCCTGGGCAAGTCACTTTACCTCTGCCTGCCTCAGTTTCCTCATCTGTAAAATGGGGATCATAATAGCACCAACCACCCAGGGTTGTGAGGATCAAATGGGAAAATATTTGTAAGAGTGCTTAGCACAGTGTTTGGCACATAGTTGTGTTCTATCATGCTATTCCCTCCCCCGAGATTCTGCCCTGGAGGGCCCAACTGCCTGTAATAGTGGGAGATGGGAGAGAGAATGGAGATAGTGTGTTATTCTAAGGAAATGCAGCCTGCTGAGCTAACCTGGGAAGGTGGGAAGCTTTATCCTTTCTTAAGGGGCATCCACATATGCCCAAATGAGGACCCTGACAACTCCTGGTTAGGACAGGCCCCACAAGGTATTTAAACTCAAAGGAACCTTTACTGCCCTCTGACCCCCATCCCACCCCAAAATTGAGGAATCATTATCTAATCAAGAACATAGAATGTTGACATTCAAAAGGATCTCAGTGACTATTTAGGGTCCTCTCCTCCTGCAGAACCAGAGGGGAAGGAGCTAGTTCAGGATCCTGCAGCACCTCAGTGTTAGGGTCAGGGCTGGAAGCCAGGGGTCTTAGAGGCTGCTAGGTAGTCCAGTGGGTAGAGCCAGAAATACCTGAGTTCAAATCCAACCCCAGATGCTTAACTTACTGTCTAGCCCCAGCCCATCACTTAACCTCTGTTTGCCTCAGTTTCCTTAACTGTAAAATGGAGATTAATAACAACACTTCCCTCGGAGGGTCACTGTGAGGATCCAATGAGACAATAATTATAACCAGTCTGGCAGACAGTAGGTGCTATGTATATTTATTCCTTCCTTCCTGTTCCGGATATCCCCCTGCTTGCCCTCTGTCCCATTCACTTCAGGGACCCTTCAGTCATTCCAGGGCTCATTCTAACAGTCACTCCTGATGTTTTCATTCATTTCCTACTTTTGACCTCTGCTCCAGGATCACCAGAAGCCCCGTCCCCCTCCCCCTTGCCAGTATCTTCTCTCTACAGAATTGCTTCATAGATGTCCTGTGTTCGTTTGTGTACCTGCAGTTTCCCCCAAGGTATCGAATAGCTAGAAATGTAAATAAATATCACCTTGAGGTCTGCAAGGCACTTTGCAGATGTGATCTCCTAGGATGCTCCCATTTTACAGAAGAGAAAACTAAGGCAGACAGGTTCAGTGACCTGTCCAGGGTCACACAGCTAGAAAGGGCCAGAGCCTGGATTTGGACTCAGGTCTTCCTGGCTCCGGACACAGCGCTGCTTCTTCAGGGCAGGCAGGGACTGCTTCCTTCGGGCTGGCACTTTGCCTAGCAGGCCCTCCCTTCATAAATGTTTGTTGAGTGGCTCCGTGAAGGAGGCGGGAGGCTGTGAAGTCGTGCCACAAGGACAGTGGCTGAGCTGAGGACTGGATGCAGATCCTATCCCTGGCACTCCGACACTGAGACCTTTAAGGGCTCTCTCATCTGTAAAGTGGGGATAATTCTTACGGCGCTCCTTAGCACAAAAGTGGCTAAGTAACCTGCGGGGCCTTGTCCTGATCGTAAAGGAGCTGCGAGAAGGTCAGCTCCAGCTTTTAGCCCAGGAGCACCCAGAGGGAGTGTTCGGTCTTTTGTATGCAACAGGTGTCCAATCAATGCCAGCTGATTGATGATTACCCCAAAGGTTCTGGAATCACTCCCAGCCAGTCACTCACTCACTCCACCTGTTCGTGGAGATCGGGATTCTCCCTGCGCTTAGCACAGAGTAAGCGCTTAATAAATGTCCACTGATTGACATAACTCCGGATCACCATACCAGGAATACGCCTGGTATATATACATCTTCCCCAGATCCTAATGCGCCTGCGTAAAACTGCCTCTGCCTCCGCCTCGCGGATCCTCAGGGTGCCTGCGCTCCCCTGTCTGAGCCGCCCCATTCCTCTGTCCCGCCGGAGGAGGGGAAGGGGCGGTCCTCGTGGAGGTCGGGAGGGATCAGGGCGCAGGCGTAGCCCCGCCTCGAGCCCACCCACCTAGTCTAGGACGGAGGAGGTTACCGGGAGGGGTGGGGGAGGTGACTGGAGGTCTTCAGAGCGCAGGTCCGAACTTGCCCGGCTCCCCTGGTTGGCTACAAGAAGACCCAAGGCGCAGGCGTGTCCCCGCTCCCTCTTCGCCCTCTGCTTCCGGGTTCCCAGATGAGTTTTGACTCTTCTGAGAAGACTTAGGCTCAGGACGAGCGGGAGACCGAGCAAGAAGCGGAGGTGAGAGGGGTCTTTGGGGGGGAGGGGAGTCTGAGAAGGGTCTCAGGGTGGAAAGGGGGAAACTGGAAAGGGTGCTGTGAGGAGGGAGCAGCGTTGGGAGTTGTACTTGCCAGAGAGGAGCGCTGTTGGTGGCCAGACTGTAGGAGGTCTGAAAAAGATCCGGGGGTCTTAGTGGACCACCAGCTCAGTGGGCGTCAGCAGTGGGATGGGGCAGCTCCGACAAAGCTCGTGGCATCTTGGGCTGCCTGGGAATAGAGAGAGCTTTGCTGCTCTCTGCCCACCTCAAGCCCCCTCAGGAGTGTTGTGACCAGTTCTGGCCGCTGGGATGGGTAGAGGTCCTCGAGGGGCTCTGTGGGAGACTGAGATGGAGAAGAGGGGGGATCCCAGAGGACTGCTGCACTGAGGGAGGCTGGGCCTGAGCTCAGAGGACAGAGCCAGGAGCGGAAGCTCCAAAGAGCGCCTCGGGCTGGATCAGTCGGGGGTGTCCAAGGATAGGACGGGCCCTTTGTCAGATGCCGGGGATCAGACTCCGCTTTGACTCCGAGGCTCCGATTCAGGCGTGATACGGCAGCGAAGGTGGGGAGGAGGAGGAGACCCCGTGTCCTTGGGTAGGGTCTTGGGTCACGAGGGCCTCGTTTTAGGAAGGATCCAACAAACTGGGCCGGAGGAGGGAGCCCAGGGTAGCGAAGGGCTTTAGGACCCTTCTAGAAGAGAATCCACCAAGGAGTTGGGGACGTTTCAACCTGGAGCAGAAGATCTTTGTGGAGGGGGGCCAGCGGTGTGGAGTTGTCTTTAAGAATCTGATCATGGGCAGGACCTCTGGCTGTCTGGTCTGGCCCCTGCACGCAGGAGGCTGCACCAGACCCCACCAGATGGGTGCTCATCCAGCCTGTGCTTGGAGACCCCCGAGGACGGGAGCCCACCATTTGTCGGGGCAGCCCCAGGGGACGGACTTAGGACTGGGGGAGTCACAAGTCGGGGTGTCCTGAGGTGGAATGGGAGGGCTCCTTCTCTTGGGAGGTCTTCAGATGTAGGCTCCACACCCCCTTGTTGGGGATGTGACAGAGGGGAATTCTCGTTCATGGACTGCTAGGACTTAGGGGCTTGACGCCCCTTCTAATTCTGTGACCTCAATGAGTGTGTGTGAGCAGGGGCTTTGCCAGAGGAGGCATTTGGCCGCTTTATGAAGCTGCTTAATTCATTCTATTGCAGGTGAGATAACCCACCTGGACCCTCCTGGGCCCTCAGCTGTGTTGGCTGCAGCTGCTGGGGCGGCTGTTTGGCATGCTCTCTAAATGCACTCAGGACAATCTGGGGCCAGGAGCACTTTTTCTTTGTAGAAGTCTCCCTGGCCCCCATGGAGAGCAGAGGGAAGCCATGGGGTGACATGTCTCACCCATTTGTGGCCTTCAGCATTTTTCCCAGCCTCTGGCCCCCTTTTGCTATTCCAGTTATCTGCTTGCTTCCTTTGCCTGTGGTTATCATATTACACGTAGGTCACAGATGTGTTTTGCAATGCCTGGAGGAATTTGGTGACAAGAAGGTGGGGTGGCATTTCTCAGCCCAGCACCTTAGGCACCTTCCCTTGCCCTCTGGAGTAGGCCACATCTTCCAGTGGACCCACCTGCTGGGAAGATGTAATAGTAATGGAATTTAAAGATCTCCCTGTATTGGCTTGGTTGTCGGGTTGAGTGTTAAAATCCAGAGTTTGGGAATCCCACTTGTGGGATGGACTTGTTGACATGAAAAGAGAGGGCTGAACTGAGAGGAGCTGGTGCTGTGGATTTAGAGAAGCACAATCAGAGGAGGAGAGGCAGAAGAATTTTTGGAAGCAGCATCATGGAGGCAGAGAGACAGAGAGGATTGCTGAGGGCCAGCTCGAGCTGCCCAGGACTTTTGAGAGCTGCCAAGGACATGGCTGTGATGCTGGTACTTTGTCTGTTTTGATGTTGTTTTGCCAGATTTGTCCACTGGTGAAGGACAGTGCTGTTGTTGCAGAGGTCCTGGAACCTTGCTGTTGGTTCAGGAGCCCCAAAGAAGGATTTTCTTGTTGTATGTTTATAGAAATCCTGGGAGAGGGTTTTGCTAATGTTTTCAGGGGTCCTGGGACTGTTCTACAGACAAAGAAAAAATTAATGAATACACTGGCAATATATCTTGTGGCCTTGTTAAGCTTTGTCTCACCAGAAACAGAGATTGCTGAGAACTTGCCTCGAGTCAAGATCAACAAAAGACCTCTCTTTGGGTATTAAATGCTGTGATGAAATCTTAACCTTGCTGTAGCTCAGGAGTAGATGGCCTTTATGCTCTCTACTTCCCCTTTTGAGAAGGTGCTTGGTGGTAACTGATGATAATTGTACTTCAGTTGTGATCCAAGGGTATTTTGAACCTTGGGAAGTTGTCTTTGCTTGGCATTACAGAAGGAGAGTGAGAAATTCTGTGGTTTTCTGGGTGTTTGTGAGCTACTCCTGGGCCCAGCAGGTTATCTTGGTGCAACCTCAATGAGCTCTGACAAGCTAGCACTGGGAGCATTCTCTCTGATGAAAAAAGGCTCCTCTCAGTGGTGGGGGTGGGATTAGGAGGGCATAAATACTGTGTTTGGCATGACTTTGTAAGCTGTATGGAAATATCAGGCTTGTGGATGCAGCTGTCTAAAAATATTCCAATTCTTTCTTAGAACGTGTGAAGGTTTTCCTCACATCAAGCATAAAATTTATCCCTGCAGTTTCTTGGTTCCTCCTCATTCTGCCCTCCTGGGCCACACCAGACAAGTCTTATTGGGCCCCATGACACAGAGCCCTTCGGACACTTGAAGACAGTTCTCATCTTTCCCAGGGCATTTTTGCAACTCCAGTGAAATGCCTGGGTTATGAATATGTGCACCTAAAAATATCCAGACTCTTCCTTCTGACATATCCCTGATCCTTACCCCTCTTCTCTAGTCCAAAGAACCCTCCAGTTGATTCTCATGTTATGAACTAAGGCTCTCCTTCTTGTAGTTCACTCATTGTCAGTCATATCCGACTCTTTGTGCCCCTATTTGGGGTTTTCTTGGCGGTGACACTGGAGTGGTTGACCATTTCCTTCTCTGGCTCATTTCTCAGATGAGGAAACTGAGGCCAATATGGTGAAGTGACTTGCCCAGGGTCACACAGCTAGGGAGTGTCTGAGGCCAGGTTTGAAGTTGGGTCTTCCTGGCTCCAGGCCTAGAGCTCTGTCCACTGCTCTCTCCTAGGCTCTCCACTGTCCTTCAGATATTTGAATCAAGTTATCATGTCCTTCAGTCATTTGCAGTCTGGAGTTTCTGGAAGACTTTACCATCTCCTATTTAGATTGTGAGCTAGAAGCCTTTAATGAACGGAAGGGAGCGAATATCTTCCTGTTTTATGTCCAGCTTGATAGTAAGACTTCTCAGAGGACCGGCCAACTTTGATCTGTTGTCTCTCCGTTAAGGAGTCTCTCTTGATTTTGACTCATACGCTGTCTGCACATGCTTTCGTTGTTCCTTAGAAGACTGTAAGGAGCGCTGCTCCACCAGAGCAGAGGCTTTTTGCAAAATCATTATAGTCCCCACCCCTTTCCCCTGGACTAAGAGACAGTATTGCTTGTGTTATTTTTTGCCATCTTCTGGTATTATAGAGTAGTTTATCTGCTGGTGTTGTCCTTGATTGCCACATTTCTTCCCTGTTTGCTAAGGAAAACCAGTATTTTCTGAGACCATTTCTAGGCTCTGTTGAGTCACTTCATTGATATAAGTTCCTGTATGTCAACCCCGAGAACAAATGACGAAAGACCCACAGAGGTTTTGCAGCTGCTGTTAACTATAAAAAAAAAACAGAGAGCTCCCCGCAGGTTATCAAAACCACGGTTAACTTAATAATAAAATAGACTAAAACCGAAGAGATAACAGCGGTGATAAGCAAAAGGCTTTCTTCATTTAGTTGGAGGAGGGAAACTAGACACGTGTGCCCTGCTTTAGTGCGGGCAGATCTCAGCGCTCATGCTGAGGCTATTCAGTGAGCTGTATAGCCCTGACAGTGAGGGGTGACAGCAACAGGGAGACCAGTTTGATTCATAGCAGGATGAGTACTGCAGGTGCTTGTCCAGGCTCAGGGCCCACCTGGTGCTGGTGTGAAATGATTCTGGGATTTTGCTGTGACTGAGACCATCCAGAGGGTGAGTAAAAAGGATTGTTGTTATGTCAAACTCAAGGCATAGCTTGCTTGCTGATCCTTAGCTCTGGAAAACAGGGTGTCTCCCAAGAGTAAAAAGAGAGGGACAGTCTGGGCATGGGGATCCTGACACTTACATCAGTTGAATGTCCATAGGATGTTCCTACTTCTGTTTCCTTTTTCCCTTTTCCTTTCCCCTTGCCCCTCCCCCCTCACTGTCTCAACCCCCTTCCCCTTTCTCTCTTTCACTCTGTTTCTTTTTCCTTCCCCTCTCTACCTACTTCTCTCCCTTTTTGGGTTTCCCCTGACTTCTCCATGCCCTTTTACCTTGCCCTCCCTGTCTGGCTACTCCTTAATTTCCTCTGAGGGATCATCACCCATGTTCTACCCCCTATGCATATATTCCAAGGTTCTGTCCTCCTCCTTCTCCCCTCTCGTGGTGACCCATCCATCTCACCTCTACTCCCCTCAATGTCCCACTGCATATCTGCTTGTGCCTTCCTCTGTGCTCCCTAGAATCCCTGCTCTAACATTAAAAGAAAAAAGAAAATCCCTTCATTTTAGACTTCTTTCCAACATTCTGGCCCCCTTCTGACCCTCACTGACACCTGCTTGCCACCAGATGAGCCTCTGCCTCCTTGGCCTTCCTTGCCACTTCTGGCTGTACTTTCTCTCCTAACCGCCGAGCTGGTGGAGTATGTCCCATCACCACACCCACACTCTCCTGTCCTCCCTTGGGGTTTGGTGGAGCCATGGTTCTCATTCACCCTAGCTCCTTGTAAGGGCCGGTGACTGATGCCCAGCAGTCTCCCTCCTTTCTCTGTGCCTTCAGTGCCAGCTTCAGTCTCCCTTTTCACCCCTATCCCAGGGGGCTCCAGCAGCAGCTGACATTCCTTCTGATTCCCCCACTTCACCTCAGCCACACACAGGGATAGTCACTCTTACTTTGCCATCACCCCTCACGTTCTTCCTCTCTGTCGATGAGCTCTGAGATGCTCTTCCAGTCACTCCCTCCCCCCAGTGCCTGCCTTTCCTCCTCACTCTCACTCCCATCCTTTCACTCCGTTCTTTGCCAAGCCAGCAAGTCTGTTCTGCTTCCTCTCGAAGCTTTAGTGAACTGTGCAAGGATGCACTGCTACCTGCTTGAGGGTCCTTGCCCTCTGTCCTCCAGTGCCTTGCCAAGCCGCACTCCTGGATCATCCCCATCATCAGTGTTCTGTGCTCCTCCCCAAGTACTGTTGAACCCGGCTGGAGGAGAGCCTCGGTCCGCTTTTTCATCCCCCTTGGGCTCTCCCTGCAGCAAGGCAATCCCGGTAGTACGTCCCCCTCTCCCCAGTGGTCATTCCAGTGTATCCCTCCTCAGGCCTCCCACAGGATCTGCTCCACTCACTCTCAGCTGTTTTCCATACTTCACATTTTACTGAAGCAGTTGAAACCATTCACTGAGAGCTTCATCATCCACCCTTCTCTTCATTTGATAACCCATCACTATCATCCCCCACTGTTTCCTCCTTTACTTCTGTCTCTGACAAAGAGGTAGCTCTTCTCCTCTACATGGGGTAACACCAACTACTTTACCTGTACCCTCAATCCCTTCCCCTCCCGTCTTTGCCTCTGATATCATTCTTTACAATTTTCAGTTTCTCCCTCTCTCCTTGGTTCCTTCTGACCTGTCCTTTCAAAGAAATCCTCACCACCCTCTGGCACCCCTTAAGCTCACACCCTGTGACCTGCCTCCGTTTCTGACAAAGCCCTTCTCCTCTCACTCTCCTGAGCCCTCTGCCATCTGGCTCCTGACCTGATCCCTTCACTGAGACAGCTCTGTCCAGAGTTACCAGTGATCCTTAGTGGCCACATTCCTCCGAGTTCATCCCTCGTCCTTCTTGACGGCTCTCCTACACCTATGTCACTGACCATCTGTCTCCTCCGGGTTTCAGTGACTCTGCTCCCTCCTGGTGCTGCTCCCCGGCCAGTCTGTCCTTCTCCGGCTCCTTGGAGCTGGAGCTCCGCTTGTCCTCTGACTACAGAGTTTCCGGAAGCCCTGTCTGTCCTGAGTCCTTCTCCTTTGGCTCCCAGAGGCTTAATTATCTCCTTGATGCAGAGGACTCCCAGATCAAATCTAGATGTCTCTGTCATTTAAGGCTCTTTTTCTCCTGGCCCCTTGGTGCCTTTCTGGCCCTCTTACACCTCTGAAGTTACACATCTACTAATCATCTCTCATCACCTGTGTCGTATATACCCAGCAGTTTGCGTGTCATCTCCCCCATGAGATGGGAGCTCCTTGTGGACAGAGCCCATGGGTTAGCCTTTTTTTATATTCCCAGCACTCAGCACGGGGCCAGGCACACAGTAAGTGCTTAATAAATGCTTGTGGACTGATTGGCTTGTCTTTCTCCTGAGCTGAAGTTCCATGTCAGTAACTGATTTCTAGGCTTTTAACATGGGTGCCTCCTGGGCACCTCAGACCACCCTCATTGGCCTTACCCCAAAGCCTCCCCACTTTGGAAGGGCCTGTTAAAGCTGCTTTTGGCCAAAGCTCTGGGCTCTCCACACCCTGTCATTGATGTACATGCCTTGGCTCCCTTCTATGCCCTCTGTGGGCCTGCTCCCACGTGGCCCTGCTTCTCTGGCCTCCAGCCTTCACCCGACTCTCTCCCACTCCCGCCTGCCTCTCCAAGGCTCAGCTGAAGCCCTGCTCCTCTCTGCCTCCTTTCCTGATTCCCGCCTCCCCCTCTCCAGTTACCTCCTATCTACTTTTAAAGGTTTTCTGTGTCACTCCGCTTGTAGCAGCTGCTTCCTCCAGCAGGACTTCAGCTCCTTGGGAGCAGGCCGGCTTGGTCGGGGGTATTGTATCCAAAGTGGCTGGCACTTAGGTGCTTAATCAGTTTGTCGCCCTCTCCATCCTTTCTCTTTCATTTTCAGGGTGATTTGGGATGTCAATTTTTGAGGAGTGTCTGGGATTGTTTTTTCTTCCACCAGATCTTTCCTCTTTGCTCAGCGCTGTGATAGGCATTCAGCTGTGCAGATGTTTTTAAAGTACCTCCTGAGGGAACAGCATTGTGCTAGGCCTGGTGGAGGTATGTAGCTTAGATGTGACCCTTTCCCTTTCCTCACGAAAGACAGCATGTCACCAAAGGTGACCTACACAGAGATAACCAGCATCCCATGATGCCTCAGAGAGGGGCTTTGTGATGCCCAAGCACAATCTGTTTGTTTCCCAGTGGAGGGGTCTGGGCAGGCTTCCTGGAAGAGGTGACATTTGGCTTTGGGCTTCAGAGACTGAGGAGGGATTTGCTAAGCAAAAAGGATATTCCAGGCAGAGGGTCTGGAGTGTGTTTTGGGACTCATTGGGGTATAGAGGATATGGGGAAGGACAGAGGGTGTCTGAAGAGCGTTAGATACATTGTAGGGGGGCTGGATTCTTGTCCTAGACTTGCCACTAATTGGTTCTTTCCCTGACCACGCCTCAGTGTTGTGTTTGCAGAAGCAGGGGTTTGGACTCACTGGACTTGACAGGGGTCTTCGATCCTTGGGTCCTAGCACAAGTTGGAGAGATCAGGAGAGGTGCTTGTGCAGTGTGGGCCAAGGGGGAATAGAGCCCACAGCACCTGTGACCTGGCAGGCTGCCTCTCTCTGGCTCTCCCCTGCCTCTGGCAAGCAGGCTGCAGGCTCTAGAGGGAAGGCAGATTTCAGCACCAGATGGATGGGTCTGTTTTCATCGCACAGAATTAAGGCATCTAATAAAAGCTTGTTAAACTAACGGATTGGAAGAAAAAGTGCTGAGGACAGTCTCCTCGCGTGGTTTGTGGGCCCTTTGCTGTGGGCCCCTTGGCCTTGATCAGGCTGCCTGGGCCCTTCAGTTGCCGGGCCCTGTGGCTTGGTGGGAAGAGCTCTGGACATAGATGGAACCTGAAGGAACTGGGCCAGAGAGTTTGTTCCCTGAAAAATCACTTCACCTCTCTGAGACTCGGCTTTGTCATCTGTGAAATGAGAGTGCTAATAGTCCTTGTGCCACGTCCTCACCAGGCTGTTGAAAGGTCAGCCAAGAAGCAGTTATTAAGTTCCTGCCATGTGCTAGGCACTGCCCTCAGCCCTCAGGTAACCCTTAAAGCTCTCCAGAAATATGAGGTGGGTTGAGTCCCTAAAATGGCCCCTTTGATCTCCAGCTGTTGGCCGTCTTTTATTAGCAAGTCAAGCCAGCCCCATTGGCTTCTCTCTTGGCTTCTGGTCTGGCAACTATGAGGATGTGACTAATGGAGAGATGGTGTTAATTATGGTCATCACAGTGACAGGAGGGCTTCCTCTTTGCTGCCCCTTTGATTGGTCTGAGAACTTCTCTGCCTGCCTTCTTTGTGAATGCTTGCTGGGGACTGCATGAGTTCAGGGACCTGGATTCAGGAGGCAAATCTTGGGTGAGGAAAATGCCTTTTTTTTTTTTAAATTACCTTTTCTCTTTGGCTTGGGGCCCAATCATAGACTGTCAGAGCTGGGAGGGGCTTTGGTGGGTACAGGTCTAATACCTATCTAAGAGTCCCTGTATCTAAGGAGCTTTCTGGTTCTGACAGCATTCTACACAGAGATGATAATTAAGTCCTTGGGAGCTGCTGAGATCCTAAAGTGAAGTTGTACAGAGGGAGAAGAGAGAGGACTCAGGATAGAGCCCGGGGGATATCTACAGGTAGAGAGGGGGGCCCAGAGGAGAATCCAGCAAAGGAGACAAAGCCTTGTACACAGTAGGTGGTTGATATTTGAAATTTATCTCCACTGTGCCAGACCCCTCAGTCTGACACCTTAGGTCCACGTGCCAGGGTGCTGTGACTCCTTATCTTGGCCTTGCCGTCCCTTTTCCCTTTGAAAGTCACATGTGTCACCCTCTACACTCAGTCCTTGGTGCTCACTGCTTGGAACTTCAGTCAGCAGCTTCACTTCTTGGATCTCGAGCAGTACCAAGAGTATAAGATGCCTAGACATCTGGGAAACTGGTAGTACAGTGGTTAGAGCCCTGGGCCTGGAGTCAGCAATGCCCACAGACAGCCAGCAGCTGTGTGGCTCAGGGCTAGTCGCTGGACCTCTCTGACTCTGAGTTGTAGGGCAGGTGCAGAATGGAAGGCGTTTCCTCCTGTCTGCCTGAAATCATAGGCGAAGCCAGAAAACACTGATGCGTAATGTACATCAGTATGAACTAGTGTTTATTCTCCTTGTCTGCTCCCCTGTAGATGCTAACAATGGAAAACAGGAGGGAGAGACACAGAGGGACACAGGCTCTGTAAGGCTGCATGGCTGACCCGTCACTGGCAGGCCACCAGCTGGACCCTGCTAGATCATTAAAAGGAATTTTCTGTTTGAATGAGAAGGGGGTGAGACATGACTGGGTTTTTGACGTGGTGAAGAGTCTCCATTGACAGAGGAAAGTCCAGAGCGTCCTGATAGCCAAGTAAAACTGTCCATCTGGTGGTGGGAAAGATCTTTCAGACATTTTTTTAATAGGGGCCCAGAAATTACGCTTGAGGTAGAAGAAGGAAGTACAAGCTTGAGGGTGAGGAAGTGGCCACAGCCCGTTTGGGCCCTGGAGCCTTGAGACAGAAACCATCTTGGAGGAGGGAGCTCAGACGTCCCCAGGCCTGTGGTTCGGCAGTGCCCCTGCCACTGGCTGCGCTGGGCCCAGCCTTCCTGGGAAGTGCCTGCGGTTTCTCCAGAGTCATCCCAGAGCTCTTTCTCCAAGGGTCTTTCTTCCTCACTCCTTGGTTGCCCTCGGTGCTTTAGAGCTCCATGTACCCTGTGCTCTAGTTGGTGGACTGGGCCTTTTTCATGCTCACATGGCTGATGATGGAGAAGGTCTGCACATGAGTGTGGGGTAGGGAGGGGTCAGTCGGGTTCCCCCTTCTCCAGAAGGGGCACGTGCGCCCTCCTGCTGGGACCCTCTAGCACACACTTTTTCTTGGTCTCTTTTAGATGCCACATGTGGTGAGGTACCAGCAAACTGGGGAACTGAACACTCACTGCACTTTTCAGGTGAACTACAAGGACCGATGAAAGCAGCTCCGGAGCCGCATAAGAAGAGAACAGGCCGGCCAGTCTCTATCAGCTGAGAACCAGACTCGCTTGGGCTCCGTCTTCCCCTAGCTGAGGCAGCCTAGGTAAGAATGGCTTGGTTTTTGAAGTGTTCGAGGTTGCTGTTTGAAGAGATCGGGGCTTGGCTTTGGCCCGGCCAGGGCTGTTCTGTGAGGCTGGGGGCTGGAGGCAGCGCCCAGGTTAAGGCTGATTTGGGTTGTGAGGGTTGGCAGAGGCTCTCCCCTGGGTTTCCCACAGGGGTTTGCTCTCTGTGGCTTCCCCTTCTCATCTCCCTTGTAGTCATGATGGAAGCTCCCCACACAAGCTCCCTAGGCTCGGTTCCCATGTGGTGGCGTGCACGGCTTCCTCATCACAGAGACTCTGCGTGTGTTAATTGTTACTGTTAAGCCCTCTGCTGATGAGCTGTTGACTTCCCCCTTCTGGTTATTGGTATCACCCTGGGACTAGAAACCTCTGAGTCCTCTTGGACTCCTCAAGCCCCATCCCCATCATGGCCGGGGAGATTGCTTGAGAGAGGCTTGGGGTCAGGACTGACCTGGCCCTGACTCTCAGCTCAGCCCCTGCTTTGGTCCCTTCCTATCTTCTGTGCCGCAGCTCTCTCTTCTGTGGAATGGGAATAAGCACGCTTGTGCTCCCAGCCTCCCTGGGATCTTCAGAAGATAGGACTTTGTAAGTGTGAGCTGTCATTCCTCCATTGCCAGGCGCGCTCTGGTCTGCCTGCACATGGCCTCTTCCCTAAAAGCTCTGGGCCTGTCACCTCTCTTTGGTCCTCTGCATAAGGTTTTCCGTGTTTTGTCAGCCTTAAAGCTGATGTAAAGTAGGAATGTGTCTTGTAGATGTGTGGAGCACGTCTCCATCCTGCCCATCACTTAGGCTCCAAACCTGTCTCTTGCTGCCTGTATCTTGTCTCCTGACACCATCACCACCTTGATGCAGGCCCATGCCACCTCAGCCCTGGACCATTGGAGTAGCTGCTGGGGGCGTCTCTCTGACTCAGGTCTCTCCTCATTCCAGGTCTGACTGGGTGGGAGTCTAGAAATCTCTAAAATCAGGAGCCCAAATTTCCTAGGGAGAAAGACCTGGTTTGTGTAAGTGAAGAGCTTTTGGCTGCTGACCCTGACACAGAGGAGGGTGCGGCTCCGCCTCCTTCACACCTTGTCACTCCACTTGTTTCCTTCCTAGTCACCAAACAGCTCTGCTTCCAAGGAAAGTGAACCATGTCTTCTTCCTGCTGCTCCTTCCTCTGCTGAGACCATGCAGAGTAGAGCAGGTACTCCCCCGGCTTTCCAGGCTTGAGGCTTCGGGGTCGAGTGTGTGTGTGTGTGTGTGTGTGTGTGTGTGTGTGTGTGTGTGTGTGTGTGTGTGTGCGCGCGCGTGCGCACATGGGAGTGAGTGTGCATGCATGTGTGCGTGTGTGGGGGTGTTTGTGGGTGCGTGTGGGGGTGTGGGTATATGCTGTGTGGGGGTGTGCATAGTTCCAGCTTGGCTGTGTGCAGGCATGCTCATCCTGCAAGGGGCTGTCTTAGCATTTCCATGATCAGAACCACGGAGAAGCAGAACTGGTTCACCTTTCTGCCCAGATCCTAGGAATGTCTTAGCCTTTCTGGTGGGGTGGAAGATGCCTACTCCTCTCCTGCGGGTCCCCCTGGCTTTAGGCTGGCCTTCACCACCTCAGTCACATGGTGGTCAAGGGAAGGGAGGAGGGGGATGAGACAGCCCCAGATCCACTGGCTTCTGGGCTGGTCCTCAGCCTCCTGAAGAGCTGAGCTGGGTGCAGGAGGAGACCAAGGCCCCTTTCTCTGTGTTGGCTGCCAGGGGCAAGGGGAAGCTGCAGCGGTCCTAAGAGTAAGACCAAGAGGGGCACTGCCTCCTTGATCTAGTCCCCCCACCTTAGGGAGGGCTGAAGTCCCCTGAGGGACCCCCTTGCCTGGCTGTACTTCTTCCTGCCAGCCCCTCGTGGGAATGTGCCAGGTCTGTGGGAAGGGGTGAGCTCCAAGGGACAAGGGATGATTTTTCATCTAAAATTTGTAGATAGTTGGCGTGAGTGAATGAAGGAAGGATGGGGGAAGAAGGCACCTCTCAGAGCTCTCCCAGGTGTGGGACGCTCCCCGGAGCGCTTGTGACTGCTCCATGAAGTTGATTGCTGAGGCCTCTGGTAGGGTCCGTGACTGTGGATAATGGAGACAGAGCTGTACTTAGGTTTGACTTTGCCCTTTGGACCCTCCCCCAGATTGAGCTGTCAGACACTTGACTGCTCCACCATCCATACTTGAACATTGTGGGATTTACCAAGTGCCACATTCCGTGTGTTTTCTCCGAATAGCTGTTCTGTGCTTGTGTATGGGAACAGTCCGAAGAACTGCACCAGCGGGCATCAATCTTCCCAAGCAGGCTTGCCATTTCTTTGATAGTTTTCAGCTGGGGTCCTTAGAGAAGCACATAGACCTTAGGTCTGGCTGAGGCACAGGCAGGCAAGCAGCTCGCCAGCTTCCATTTTAAAGTCCCAGAGAAAAAAACGAAGCCTGTGTTTATTGAAGGTTGGTCCAGAAGACTCTCCTTCTCTCTCTCCAGCCCATCAGTGCACCAGGGCCATTATTTCAGAAGGATGTAAAGGTTTAATTGCCCAGGTGGGGATTTAGACACAGAGACTTCAAGAAATCTTATTATTTCCAACTGCAGGCAAAGAGCGTTAAGCCTCCATTCTGGATCAGTGTGTGGTCTGTTCTATGAGTGATTTATCTTTAACCAGGCAAGGCCCTCGCTATAGAGTCTTAAAAGCAGCCCCATGATTGGTTACTGGCACAGGATTTTATTTATTTCCCTCTTTCTACCTCTTGGTCTCATTCCTGCTTTCTTCATCACTCCCAGTTTGGTGCCCCTGTTCATCTGTCTCATAGCCACTTTGTCCTGATCTCTCTCTTTTTCCTCTCTCTCTATCTGTCTCTGTCTCTCTCTCTCCATCTCTATCTCTCTCTCTTTCCTCTCTCTCTCTCCCCCCCCCCCCCCTGTCTCAGTGTCTCTCCCCCTCTATCTCTCTCATCCCCCTACCCCCATCTTTGTCTCTCTCTCTGTCTGTCTCTCTCTCTTTCCTCTCTGTCTCTATCTGTCTGCCTCTCTCTCCAAAGGATGGGAGTCAGGTGCTTTTCTGAGAGAGGACACCCAGAGGCCTGAGCTAGTCCTTGATCTCTGGGTATGTCTGCCGGAAGGGGCTGCATCTCCTCTAGTGAAGGGGGCTTGATCTTGCTCTCTACTTTGGACATCAGAAAGGGGAATGTCATGTTTCCCCTCCACTTTCCTTGACAGGAAAGATTTAGTCCTAAATAATTCACTTATTCCTCCATGCCCAGTCTGTCCTGGATGATGATTACTTCTGCGTTTTTCTCTTATAAGATCATAGGATTTAGGGCAGAAAGAAATCTGAGGAATCCAGTCTACCCTGATGCCTCATGTTTGTCTAACTATCAAAGATTTGCCAAACTCTATCAGTGCCCACAACAGCCTTGAAGATGGAGGGAGGGAGGGAGGAAAGGAGGGGAAGATTATTTTACAGACAAGGAAACCGAGGTAAACACTTGCCCAGAGCAATCAGTGCAGGATTGAGACTCTGGGCTCTTTACCTGCACCTTCTGCCACGTCTCATGTGCCTTCTGGCCTTCTCTTTCTAGATCTCAGATAGAACAGCCTCCCTTTCTGGTGCTTCAGATGCTGGTCTGGGAGGCCTAGGTGGAGGTGGGTGCTCTGGCCCTTCCTGGAGCTCTCTGTCTGTGGACTCACAAGCTTTTTTTTAATCCTGCTTGCCTGTCTGAGTTTCTTTTCACAGTTAACGATCTTCTATAATGGCTTTGCCTTTCATTTTGCCTCTGGGGCAAAGCAAATCAATAGTCCTTCTTGTGGAGATTTAACAGGCAGCTTCCCTGTGCCCTCCCTGGCTTTTCCCTCTTCCTTTCTCTAGGGCTGGGAGGGCGGGAGGAGCAGCCATTGACTTTTGTTCACTCCCCTCTCCCTCCTAGAGATGGGCAGCAGCCAGCCCCTTCCTATCTCTGAAAGTGGCACCAGGAGAAAGAAAAAACGGAAGGCCCGAGCGACTGATTCCTTGCCTGAAAGGTTTGAAGGTCAGTTGGATGTTTTTCTCTCCAAGCCTGGATGTGGTGACTCTTACCACTGCACCCCAGTGGCACAAAAGCCATGGTGATTCTGCAAGACCAGCTGACTCAGCTGCCACAAATCCTAGAAGCTCGGTAGCATGTGGTCCAATACCACCCCCTTTCCCCTCATGGCAGATCTGACAAGGGGCCATCCCCCTCCCAGGCAGAATCTCTCCAAGCTGTTCCTGCCCCCCTGGGACTCAACAGCCTGATCCCTCTCTCTGTACTTAAAGATAGGATGTTAGGGTGCAATCAAAAGGAGGGAAGACTGAAGCCCAGAGAGAGGTTACCACAGTAACCAGCAGTTGGCAAAAGGTCAGACCTAGGTTCAAGTCTCAGCTCTGATGCTACATGACTAGGGCCTGGTGACTCCATTGCTCCCTGCCTCAGTTTCCCCATCTGGGGATATCGACACTTGTACAGCCCTTCCGTGTCATCACCCTCATTCTGACTTCAGGTTCCTAGGTCACTTCTTTGTTGCATCTTCAGTGAGTCAGGGCTGATAGGAGGAAGAGTAGCCACCGGGAGGTCATGAAACAGGCTGATGCCGGGCACTTCAGGAGGCAGCAGGACTTGCCCATGGCCACACGGCTCATGTCAGAGCTGGGACTTGAACCCGAGCCGGCCCTGACTCCATGGCTAGATACTAATTTATAACCCTAAGCCAGCCATGTATAGACTCTGAGCCTCAGTTCCCTCATTTGTAAACTGGAGATAAGGGTACCTGCGTCCCAGGGCCAACGATCAAATCAGATAAAGTGTAAACCAAAAACACTAGAAATGTAGGCTGTTGTCAGCCACAGCAAAAATACACAGTTAAGCAAAACCCACCCACTTCCTAACCACTTCAGACGGCTTTAGCCCACATAGGCTTGTCCCTCACTGCTCTCCTTACAAGAGAGGAAGTGGGTTTCTGTATCATAGGCTTCAATGGCCGGGCCCTAGGAGTCCTCCCCATTATTCAGAGCTTCCTGTTGCCTCTCTCTAAGTTCTTCCTTCTCAAGAATCTGGCTTCCTGCCGATGCCTGCCAGCCCCTTCTAACTCTCAAGTTCTGGGAGTCCTGGAGGGTGGCCAGGGCACTCAGGTTTGCCTGGGCTAAGATGTAGTCATCAGACTTGTCGAGTTGGGATGGCCCAAGGCTGGGAAGGAGAGCCTCTGCTCTGGGCGGCCAAGTTGGGCTTCAGAAAAAATGTTGGGCTGAACTGAGTAAGATTAATTTTAATAGTGGTGATTATAATGTTTTATATGGGTTCAGAAAACAATTTCTTAAGTATAAGATGCAGGAGAAATGATGAGACCGTCATTAATGTGGAAAAAAAGATCTCAGGGCTTTCGCAGTCAGTCGTGTGCTGTGGTGGCCATGAAAGGCTTTGGGGGCCTACTCCTAGAGAGCCCCAGTGTCCAGGATGAGGTAGAAGGCTGATCCTCTGCCATGAGTGGACCAGGGCTGGTGCAGCCACTTTGCTGCAGGCTGGGACCTCAAAGTTTAGGAGGATGTTGACATTCTGGAGAGTGTCCAGAGGAGATGAGGGCAGCCAGGGTAGGGAAAAGGTGGGTGGCCCTGTGGGTGGTGCCAGGTGAGGGCTCCTGAAGGCAATGTCTGGAGAAGGCAGGATGCAGGTGGGATGGGATCCCTGTGCCCAGGAGAGGGGAGAGACTTGGAATGAGGGACCCCCTCGGTTCAGGGGGAGAGCGGCTGAACTTGGTCAATGGTTCTGGGTTCATATCCCAGCTCTTCCATTTGCTCCCTGAATCACCTCAGGCAAGTCAGGTAACCTCTCCAGGCCTCACTTTCCCCATCTTGAAAATGAGGCTAGACCTCCAAGGTCCCTTTCAGTTCAGAATCTTCGCTCTGCTTGACTCCCAGGGATTGAACCAGGAGCAATGGAGGGAGATCCCAGAAAGGCAGATTAGTGTCCTCTTTCACAGTGAGAGCTGTCCCAGGGAGCTGGTGCTGAGCTCTCCATGTCTGGAGGTCTCCAAGGAGAGGCTGATGGTATAGAGGAGACTTTTGTTCAATTATTAGTAGGATCAAATGCCTCCGGGTCCCTTCCAACTCAGATTCAGTGATTTTGTCTCTTCACAGTGACTTGGGGAGAAAGATAGGGCTGGGATGGTGGATTATCACAGTTTTAGAGATGGGGAACCTGAGACCCTGACAGGAGAAGTGGCCAGCTGGGGTTGCACAGCCAGCAAGGGGCAGAAGTGGAACTGAAATCTGGGTGGTCTCCTTCCCCTCCGCCTGCCGCCTCTTTCCCACAATGTACGTTCTAAGCTGAGGGCACTGGTGGTGTGTGTGCTACTCGGATGTGAAATGAGAGGGTGCTTCCTTAGGGAGCTGGGAGAACACGAGAACCATCTCCGAGTGGTGGAGTGTTCACAAAAAGGCTGCCTCAGGAGGCCGTGCCCATCCCTGTCCCTGGAGTGAGTCCCTTGTTGGAGGTTTTTTTGTGGTATATTCTGGTTCTAGCCTGGTTTGAACTAGATACCTCCTGGGGTCACTTTCTGCTCTGAGGTTTGGAGATCCTTGGTAAATAGTTATGTTAGGGTTAATTGAACAGAGTGGCCTCCCCTTTGTTTCATTCCTATAATGAATGTAATCCCTTAGCACTTCTAGCCCTGCTTTCCCACTTTGTAGACTGAGTGGGCAATTGATTTTTTCCTAACTGAGCCTTCTGTCAGTCAGGCAAGGATAACTTCTGGTCCCCCTCATGCGGATTGGCTGTTGTATAAGACTAATTCCAAACCCCTGAGTCCATTAGGAGATATTCATGACATCATCTCAAACCTCCAGTCTAGGATTTGAGCAGGATTGGGGGCATGGGGAGCCTGCAGGGCTCAGTTTGGTGCTGGGTGCCACCACCCCAAGGTTTCTAGAAGTGTTTCCCTGCCCACAGGCCTTGCTTCTTCAATGAATGGGATCAAAGGCATTTTGTACAAGCACAACTGGGTTTTTCATGAGTCAGAGTGATAAAGATTGAGTTGCTTAGTAAGAAGGATTGGGCTCGGACTGAGGCTTCATGTCAGGATGCCTGAGGGGTACAAATTACAGAACAGAAGACATGGGCAGCCAGTCAGGGGAGGGTGGGAGCATCAAACCTGCTTGGGCGTGCGGATGGTTTGCCTTTCCTTTGGAAGGCAGCCCAAGCTGCTCATCCTGCTTGTGGAGTTCTTGGGCCCAATCCAACTTGTGCCTTGCCACAGGCTGGCTTTCATAGGAGGCCCAGCCTGACTCAGTGGCTGGAGTGCCAGCTACCGAGAGTGACCAGATCCCCGTCTCATCCCATCTCTCACTCTGGGCTGTATATTGGGCAAACCACCAGCCCTCCTGGTATCTCAGCTTCTCTGTGCGTGAGATGATATCCTAATGCATGTTCTGCCCAGAAGTTTGTCATGATTAACTCCTCATTAAAGGTCACCCAGTTTAGCAGTCCTCTAGACCAGCCCCCTCATTTTACAGATGAGGAAAGGCAGAGAGGGCCCAGCCTGCCAGGAGTAAGTCACAAAGGCAGGATTTCATCTTCTCTTTGCTGCTGCCTAACTGGAGAAGCTCAGCTCAAAAGGACATTCCCCCCTGATGGCCTTTTTCCTTGCTTGGTGTCCTTACCAGATTTGTATAGGCTGACCTCTGAGCTGCTTGGAGAAGGTGCCTACGCCAAAGTTCAAGGGGCTGTGAGTCTTCAGAATGGCAAAGAATACGCAGTAAAGGTGAGTGGCCCCAGACGGGCAGGCCCAGGTTTGTCAGCAGGCTTCTAGCTGATATTAGACCCACCTTAGAGAACAGTTACATCCTTTGAAAAATGAATGGAATGCCCGTAATTCCTCCTGTTGGGGGGGCTGAGGTTAGTGGATGGCTGGAGCTTGGGAGGGCTAGCTTCAGGGCTCTAAACTGACTGGGTCCCTTCACACTGATTCCAGCACCTGTCTGATACACCTGGAGGGCATGAACCACTCCAGATCAGAAGGCCCTAGGACCAATCAGTAGTGGCATTGGGCCTGAGTAAGATAGGAAGACCCGGGGATTAAAAAAGAAAAAGAAAATGGTTGTGTCCTATCTCCTCATCCTGCCCTTTGCACTCCTCTTCTGGGATAGATTACCTTTCCCTCCTGTTTCCATCTGTTGAAAACTTTCTGTGAGGTCCAGGCCACAAGGCCTTCCCTGTGACACTGTTAGCAGGCATGACCTGGAGGAAGGTTCCACAGCGGAGGCCAAGAAGAAGAAGAACCAGGAGCAATGGTTATCAGGAAGGTCCAAGGAAGACAGAGTATCTAGGGCAGGAGGGTGATGGACAATGTCTGGTGGCTGTTAGATTTGGCTGGTAACTTTAGGGAGGGAGGTTTTAGCTGGGAGTCCAATTGTGGAGGGTGTCCAAGGGCGTGAGAGACACTTGTAGATGGCCTTCTGGCTAAGAACTGGAAACTAAGGTGTTCCCATCAGTCAGGGAACAGACTTATGGCCTAGGCATGTCATGGACTCTAAGAGATGATGAAAGGGATGGATTCAGAGAAACCAGGGAAGACGCCTATGAGCTGATGCAGAGGGAGGTGAGCGGAGCCAGGAGCACAGGTTGTACAACATCATCATTGTAAAAAGTGAGAAAAACTGAGAGACTCGAGAGCTCTGATTAACACCATGACCAACTGCTGTTCCAGAGGACTAATGACAGATGAATTATGCTGCCCATCCCCTAACAGAGAGGTCATGGGCTAACTGCAGAATGAAACACAGCCTTCCACATGGTTAATGTAGGAATTTGTTTGGCTCAACTGAATGTTTCTCACGAAGGTTTTGTTGGGGGTATTTTTTGTCACAAAGAGACAATAAATACTCGTGAATTTTTTAAATTGTAAGATTGGGTTTTTTTTAAGTTAATATCTCAATGGCTTTATCAAGTAGTTTAACCAAAGGGGCAAGACAGAGAAAGGACAATAGTTAGCAGGGATGGATGGGTCAAGTGAGGGCTTTTGAGAATGGAGGAGACGTGGGCATATTTATAGTCAGTAGAGAAACAGCCAGTAGACAGGGAGAAATGGGAGAGAAGTAAGAGGGAGGGAAGATAGAGGGGCCAGTGTTCTGGATTAACAGGGAGGGCTGGGATCTAAGGTGCACATGTATGTAGAGAGGTGAGAAGCAGACACAAACCATATGGGAGACTGGGAGGTGGGGAGGGAAGTAAGGAGAGCTCCCTAGCAATGGCCTTCGTTTCATCAGTGAAGTGTGAGGGGAGGCCACAGCTGAGAGGGTGAGGGGTTAGAGTGACCATTGGACCCTTCCCTCTGTTCTGCTCTACTGTACTGGCTTTCTCACTGGGCTCCCTGCCTCTGGTCTCTTTTCTCACCAGTCTGTCCCTCACACGGCTGGCCTAGATCTGATCAGGATATGCCCTGGCTAAAAAGCCTCTTCAGGGGCCCTCTCTTTCCTCCAGATAAAATATAGATTCTAAGACTGGCTTGAAGTCTGTCTCAAGCTGGCTCCAGCTCCACTTTCCATCCTGGTTTCATGCTTCACCCACCTGGTCATGCCTGGTCTGTTCTAGCAGGATTGGTCTATTAGCTGTTCTCAGGACTCACTGCTTCCCCCCTCCAGGCCTTTGCCTTGGCTGTCCCTCATGTCTGCTGCTTCCTAATTGTGTGAGCTATTGGGATTTGGTGCCTCAGCCTTTAAGGTCCCTTTCCTGGAAGGCTTTGCCAGGGTGCCACAGCTCTGACCCCACCTCCCCTCAGCTACCATTGCTTTCTCCCTCCTCTGATTATGGCCTTGTGTTCACTTCTCCAGGAGAGCCCTTAGACCAGGGGTTTTGGAGCCTTGGGCGGGCAGTCTGGAGAGGCTAAGGGACCCCTTCTTAGATTCATTTTTAAGTGCACAAAATAAAATAACCTAGGATTACAAAGGAAATGAGCCACACTGAAATTATATTGAAATACAGTCATCAGAATATTTTTGAACAAGGTCACAGACCCCAGTTCTGGAGCCTTGCCCTAGCAGGAGATGGGTTCCTTTGGGGCTGAGATAGTTTTGTTTTTGACTCTGTGTCCTCATCACCCAGCAGGTGTGCAGGTTGTATGAATGTTGGAGGGGAGGTGGTCATCACCGATCATCTGAGCACAGCTGACATTGGCAGAATCCCTTACCTGTGTCTCTGGCTCCATCTAGCCTAGATAGAGCCATCATTTAGCTCGGTCTGCCTACATCCCCTAGGCCATCTCAGTCCTAAACCCAAGGCCCTGGTGACTTATGCCTGACCCATGTCATTCTTTCCACAGATCATCGAGAAACAAGCTGGGCACAGTCGGAGCAGGGTGTTTCGAGAGGTAGAGACGTTATATCAGTGTCAAGGCAACAAGTGAGTGTGAGAAGAGCTTGGCTGCTTCCTGGGGGTCCTCCCCACGACCTCCAGGGGAGTGGGCTGCCTGTGACTTCCCTGGGGGGGAGAAGGACCCATTACAAAGCACTTGACGTTGGATCTTCAGTCCTGGGAGGTCCCTAACACCCTGAGTGTTATCTCTGGGGAAGTGAGCCGCCCACAGTCATGAGGCTTCTCAAGAGCCAGGATTCCAGCCCGGGGCTTTTGAGCCAAAAGCTCAAGAACTTAGACGGACTCGTGAGGGGCACCTTATTCAGATCAGCTGCTGTGCTGTGCCGTGCCGAGGTGCCCGGACCTCCTTCCTCAGCTTCAGGAGTTAACCCAGTTACTAATTAATTTAGCAAATCCTCTCTTCAGAGAAGCCTCATAATGTGGTCGACACTTTGTGACCCTGAGCTGATCACTCCCCGGCTCGAGCCCTCAGGCTTCTCATTGGTCCAGGGGAGGACAGTACCCTGGGTGCTGATGCCTGCCTGCCCGCCCCACTGAATTGTTTGGGGGAGAAGTGTTTTGTAAGGCTTAGGGCCCTCGAGAAATGGTGTGATTTATGAGAGTGCCACGATGATTTTGCACTGGTGTCCCCAGTCCATTCTGTGAACAAGGTCTTCAGAAGGGGTAATGTATTCTGTGCCTTTTCCTTCTCAGACCTTGAATAGCCCTGATTGTGGCATGTTCTGTCTTGTGGTATGTGTGCGTGCACGTGTGTGTATGTGTGTGTGTGTGTGTGTGTGTGTGTGTGTGTGTGTGTGTGTGAGAGATATCTCCCCCTGCTAGAGTCTGCCCCCCCATAAGGGCAGGAACCCAGTCTAGGCTCATGTGTTTCTACATCTGGTCTCTTAGCTTGGTGTGTTGTATGCAGTAAGCACTTACTAAATGCTTGTCGAATAGAAGGTGCTATAGGGGGCCTCCCCTTCCTGGAATCCCAGGGGAAGAAGCTTTTATTGTTTTTCAGGATTGGGGAGGGAAGGAGGGGGAGCTCTTCCCCTTTGCTCTCCTGCTCTCTATTTAGGCTCACAAAGCAAGGCGGTTGGGCAGATGCTGTTGCCTCATGTCACCTGTACCCAGTAAACTCTCCCAGCTCCTGTGTCCTCCCAGATCAGACTGCTGGCCCTCTGCTTGGCTTTTGGAGCCCTTCCCAGCCTTCTCACACCTTGCACCACTGCACATGCTCTGGGCCACCTGGCTGCTGCTGGCCCTGACTCCTCTCTGGCTCTCTGGCATGTCCAGCATGCCCTAGCTTTCCTCTTCATTCTGCTCATTGAGTCCATCTGTGCTGTTTGTACCAGGGCCTGGCACATAGTAGGTGCTTAGCCAGCCCTTGTTGCCTGACTGCCTGGTTAGTTATCGTCCTTAATCTCCATCCTTGGCCTCTCCTGGAGAGGTTAAGGTGTCTTTAGGAGGCGGGGTCCAGATCCATTTTCAGTCCATGGCTTCTTCCTTCAGCATTAGAAGCTTGATTCAGTTTGTGTCACTCTAGGAAAAAAAAAACAACAAAAAAAGAAAGCTCCCCACCCTGGAATCCAGGCCGGTGGTCGGTCTCCCTGCTGAGCTACAAGACGACCTTGTTGGCAGAGCATGTAATACTGGGCAGACGTGAGTGTTCACCGGGGAGCGCTACAAGTACCCACGACTGCAGAGCTCCCGCTCTTTCATTAAGCAGCACTTAGCAGTCGGGGGCTGGCGGCGCCCACGTTCGGCCCCCAGTCTGTTTGACAGATGTTTCCATTTTCTCCAGGCCATGTAAATACTGCCCCGTGATTTATGGGAGAGGAGGAGGGCAAGTAATTATTTTATACTTGCCTCCAGGACACACGCCTCCTATTCCACGTTATTAACCGCAATTGCTTACCGTCGGCTGCTGTGGGTTTTCTTGGGTCTAATGTGACCGGGACTTTTTTATAACCCTACCTGGCGGATTTTAGGGCTGGGCTTTGACAGCACGGGCTTGGTGGGAAAGCACAGGGGACACAACATTATGGAAAGATAAGGTGACCTGGAGCCAGCACGCACCCCCGGCGCCGATTCTTGGAGAGCATGCCCATTCCAGCTTGAGTTTTGACCCACAGCAGGGTGCCTTGTGGCCATAAAGGAGGGTCAATGCCATTTCCCCCATCGTGTCCCTTTTTTTTCTCGCCTTTTAGGAACATTTTGGAGCTGATCGAATTTTTTGAAGACGATGCAAGATTTTACCTGGTCTTTGAGAAACTGCAAGGAGGTACTTCCTGTACAGTGAGGATCCATCACAACTCCCAGAGGCCCCTACACTAGTTCTGGAATGGAAAGGATGAAGGACTTCAGAACTGCCCTTGATTTGGGAGAAGGGAGGCCCGGGGGAAGGAGGCTAATTAACATTTGTGCAGCTTAAAAGGCTGCCGGTTGGCATTCTGTAAGCGCCTTTTCATTATAATAGGAACCGCATACAGATAAATTTAGTCATCAATTTCCCAATCCCCTGCTTTGACAGATTCACCACTTCACAAGATTAATTATGGGGTGGGAGTTTTTGAATACATTGGTTATGCCAGAAACATTCACTGGAGGAGGGAAGAGTCCCATTGCTTAGGGCTGGGAGCCAAGGCTGCCCGGAGGAAGCTGGCCCTTTGGCCCGCCATCTGTCCATGGCACCACTGCCGGTGGGAGCAGCTGCTCTGCTCTCCCTGTGCTCTGTTCTGCCCCTCCTTACTCTGAGCCCTTTGGGAGGTAGCCGAGTGAGGATTCCAGCCAGCCCAGAGGGGGAGCTTTTCTTTGAGTGAAGCTCATTGGCATTCCTGGGGATCAGGCATCTGCCCTCGACTTCATCGGCCTTGGGCCACAGATCAGTAAGCTTGAAAGGTCATTGGTCAAGCACTTTTGAGAGAAGCAGGGGTCCTTGGGGAGTGTCAAGGAGGAAACTGAGGCACTGAGAGGGGAAGACACTTCCCACTGTGCCTAGGAAGGGCCCCCCTCTCCTAGGGCAGAGCCGAAATGTGGCTTCTGGCCTCTGGCTCCCCCCAGGCTGCTCATTGCCATCCCACGTGGCCTCTATGGCAGATCTGGAAGGGTCTAGGGCTCTGCTTCCAAAGGGAGACAGAAGACAGACATGGAATAGAACCCAAAGCAGCTCCACCACCCCATGTAGACCCAGGACTCTTCCCAGATGTTTGTTTCACCCGGTTTTGTTGATCCATTTGGGCAGAGGTGGCCACTCCCCCTTCTCCCTCCAGGAAGCAGATAGGCAGGAATTTGAGAGAGAGTGTGTGTGTGTGTGTGTGTGTGTGTGTGTGTGTGTGTGCATGTGTGCATGCGTGCATGCGCATGCCAGTGCCCCCTATTTGGAGGTAGAGCTGGGCTTTTTAGTGGCCCATGTGGCATTTCTAGATAGCTGATAAGTGGAGGGTGATTAGTGAGGCCAGCACCAGGGAAGTTTGATCCCAACGGATCCAGGGGAAGGCAGCCTGGACAAGGAGAGCCCTGGAGGCCATGGGTTATTGGGGGAACAAGAGAGCTGTCTGTAGAGTCGTGAAGGTCTCAGCTCAATGTGCCAGTAATAACAGCTGTCTGTCCAGAGGGAGAATTGCCTGCCCTTGTGGGAGATCTTTCAAAGGTCTTTCCGCTTCCAACTGATGCTAGGATTGTGTGTTTTTGAGGGAACCAGTAGGCCTCAGGCAGAGACTGTGCAGGAACTCCAGGCTGAACTGCTGCCAGTGGACAGAGGGCCCTGAAGCCTGGCCATGTGCCCAGAGTGTGGGGGCCCAGGGCAGCCTGCCTCTATTAGTGAGAGACATGACTCAGAGAACGCAAACTTTCCCTTTGGAGGGGAATCCTCAGCAGGGAAAATAATTAAAGCAATGCCCATTTGTATCTCTAGTCAGGTGTTATGGTGCTTCCAGAGGGGAGTCTTCTGTGGCTAGGAGGTCAGTCCCTGCAAAGAGGGCCCCTCACCCCTGCCAGAGGGGCTCCCAGGTTGCAGGTAGTGCCAGCCCAGGAGCCAGAGGCAGTTGGGTGGCTCAGGGCTTGGAATGCAGAACACCTAGGTTCTGATCTTGTCTGTCACTAGCTGTATCACCCTGGGCATGTCACCTAATGTCTGTCTGCCTCAGTTTCCCTATCTGTAAAATGGAGGAAGTAATAGCACTTGGCTCCCAGAGTTGTTGTGAGGGTAAAAAGAAATAATATTTGTAAAGCACTTAGCAAACCTCAAAGCATTCTAGAAACACTATGCTGTTATTGTTAAAGCAGGTCCTGCCTCATTCTTGAGCCAAACCAAACACTGGGGACAGTTTGGTGTCACCACTCGCACCTCAAACACATCATCCTAGAGCTCTCCTAAATCCCTAGTAGGCTGCAGTGTTTGATCACTGAATTGACTAGCTGGTGCCTGACAAATTCCTTCTTCTCTTTCACCAAAGGCTCTATTTTGACCCACATCCAAAAACGAAAGCATTTCAATGAGCGGGAAGCTAGCCGGGTGGTCCGAGATGTCTCCACTGCCCTGGACTTCTTGCATACGAAAGGTGAGTGAGCCAGACCTCTGGGTGCCCTTCCCTGGAGGCTCCCCTCACCTGAGGCTCTGCAGAGGGTTGGCCTGGCTTGGTCTGACTACTTGGCAAATCTTTTGGGGTTTGATGGATGTTCTAGAACTTAAAGGGGGCCCAGAGTCTTTTCTTTCTCGTTTTCAACTGGAACTCTGTTTAAGCCATGCTTTCTATCTGCTAATGAAATGGAGGGCACTTATGTTGGTGGTCATAAGATGGGATGGCTCATTCCTACTCCATGACCCAGCGAGCAGCCTGTGCCCCTTCCTGTCACTGAGGTCTCTCAGGTAGGCCCCTCTCCACCTCCCTGCTTATTCTCAGTAGTTGGAGCTATCACTTGTTTATTCCTAAAAAATGACGGAACCAGGAGAGTTAGCACAGGTGGGGCTCTGGGCCCTTGGGCAGGTGCTCTGTGCAGCAGTCCCACCCAGGGCCTGAGGGTGTGTATGTGCTGGAGCCCTTGTAAATGGGAGGCGTGTACAAGCCTGTGGGTATCTGTGTAGAGGCGTGTGTGTGTGTGTGTGTGTGTGTGTGTATTCATTCTAAAGAGGGTGCCAAGTGAAAAATCTGTGAGCTGGTCCTTTGCATGTCTAGAATCTAATGATTTCTTGCATCCTGCTTGCAGATATATCCTTGGCTTGGATCAGTAGCAGACTTCTCATTTATGTGTGTGGGTAGATGTTTTCTTTCAGTAGATTTTTACTTTTCATTCAGTAGATTTTTATTTTTAAAATGGTTTCCATTCCCTTTGTAAACTTTTGGGTCAGCAAAGGGCTTTGCCTGTGGCCAGGTGGGAGGTGTGTGAGCATCATCATTGGCGAAGATACTGAGGTCCAAAAGAGTTCATTGACTTGGCCAGGGTCACCCAGGCAGCAGAGCTGGGGTCAGATCTTAGTCCAAGGCATCCTGCCCCTCCCCCTCCCCCCCTCCCATCGCACTGCCTTCTGTGAGAGCGTGTCCTCTGGGCAAGATAGAGACTGACAGAGCAGGCTGCTGTGCAGGAGGGAGAATGCACAGTATAGGTGTGTATGAACATGGGGGGCAACGCACCTACACACATCATGGGGAGTGAAGTCCAGACAAAGCTTTGTGTCAAGAGAGTTCACTCCTGAGTGTGTGTGCATGTGTGTGCACACATGCATGTGTGCTGTGTACATGTACATGTACATGTGTGCGTACAAGCACGCAGTCGGTCTTTTTGGAAATGTCGGGGCTGGAGCGTGTATACTCGTGAGCCCTGGCCGGGCAGGTGGCTGAGCCTGGTCTGCCACAGCAGCAGGAGCGAAGCCTTACAAGTCCATGCGCTGCTGTTCTCCGCCTCTTCCTGAATCTAATTGTGTGAGACCCGGACAGAGGCCTTGGGGGACTGTGTCGCCGCTTCCAGACGCCTGTTTGCATGTCACACTCTTTGGCGGGGCGCAGTCCAGCCAGGGGGCTTTTCTTCGATACATTAACAGGGAGAAGTTAAGGTTGTTGAGTTCCATCAGCTTTGGGCTCTTGGCAAGGGAGGGCGGCCGCCTTGGCCAGGTTCCAGGTCGTGGTGCTGCCCTCATGGACCCTTGTAATCAAGTAGGGGAAAGAAACAAGCATTTATTAAGTACCTGCTGTGTGCTGGGCCCCCTCCTAAGAGCTTTACAAAGATTATCTCCTCTTGTCTTTATGATAACTCTGTGAGGTAGAGGCTCACAGAAGCTAAGTGACTTGTCCAAGGTCACACAGCTAGGAAGTGTCTGAGGTGAGATTTGAACTCAGGTCTTCCTGACTCCAGGCCCAGCACTCTATCCACTGTACCCTTCACTCCTTGGAATTATAGGGAAAGAAATACCTCTAATAATGGTAACTATAAAAATGCCTGTTGTACAGGTGTCTGAGAGAGGTATGGACCCTGCTGTCCTAGCAAAGACTGGAGTGTGGGGTCCGGGTCTTAGCCAGGCTAAGATGCTCCCCTGCAGCAGGCTGTGTGACATGTTACACACACAACCACTCTTCCTGCAGCGGTCTGTGTGACACATTACACACATGTGCACCTACAGCACACTCCCTGCAGTGGTCTGTGTGACACATTACACACATGTGCACACACAACCACACTCCCTGCAGCGGTCTGTGTGACTCGTTACACACATGTGCACACACAGCCACACTCACAGTGGTCTGCCTTGTGACACGTTACACACATGTGCACACACACCCACACTCCCTGCGATAGCCTGCTGTGTGACATGTCACACATGTGCCCACACATGCACCCAGACCCTGCTTTCCTTTCCCTCCTCCTCATGGTTGTCCATGTTCTCCCATTGCTGGCCCTCAGCCCTCCCTTGGACAGTGTGGTGTTTGGGGTAGGGTTTGCACCTGGGAGGAGAATTCCAGAGAGCGTGGGGTGTCTGAGCGTGGCAGGTGTGATGAATGGCGAGGTTCCTCATCTGAAGGCTGGGATATGTGCAGGTAACACGTGCCTGACTAAGATTTACAACATCTCCCCACCTGCTGCCTCCTTGAGATCCCCCGAGGAGGGGTTGGGCTCCGGTGGCTTCCAGGTGTGTGCTGCGGGGGTGTCAGGAGTGCTTGTTCCCCCACTGCCGGCCCGCTCTGTCACGTGATCCTCAAAGTGGCTGAAAAACGATTGCGACTGAACCTCGTAGCTTGATAAATAACTTTACTCTGCAAAGATGGATGGGGCCTCAATGGTCAGCCTAGAAACAAGGTCTGTACTTTTCAAATACCGGCCACACTGTAGCGGAACCTCTGGGAAATCGGGGGAAGGCGGCTGGTATCTTGCGGTTCTCGACGCTTCCGGGCTGCAGGTCCCTGGCCTGTCGCCTGGCCTTGGGAAGTTGGAGGCGAGGGGCACCCCGACCACCTTTGGAAACATTAGCCGTAATGGGAAAGAGCTGCCACTGCTTGCCCGGCTCCATTTGGGCAAATTGGAACTTGGTTGCTGTGGGTTTTCATTCAATTAGGAGGCTTGGATGAAGTGGTTCGGCTCTGCCGAGCTTCCTGCCGAGGGGCACAAACAGGTGTGCTGGGGGTCACTTCTTGGAAGACACAGGCTTCTGAAAAGTTGTGGTGCCCAGAGCCAAGCCTGCAGGAACTTCTGGAAAGGGAATCCAGTATTTCCTGTTGCCTTCCATGACAGGAAGGGCAAACGGGCTGTCCCTGGATCTCAGGCCCACCTTCTCTGCTGTAGACTGGGTGGCCGCTGAGACCCCTGCCAAGCCAGCTCTGGGATTCTATTTGGCTCTTGTGTGGGGATGTAGAGCTCACCTGCTCTCTCTACCCTGAGCTGGAGGGGAGAATGAAGCATTGTGGTCTGAGCTGGAGTCAGCGCCTCCAGTTTCCTGGGGTTCCTCTGGCCACCAAGGACCATGCTTAATAATGTCCTGTGGCCAGCTTCTAGGTCACACACCGGAAGGCTCCCACGGGAAAGAAAGGGTCATGGTTCTGAGCCCTCAAAGTCCTCTCCGAGAACAGCAAGGGGACTTTCCTTCTGTCTCCCCCCATCCCTCCAATGTCCTAACCCCCAAACAGCCCATTTGTTCGGTAGCCAGAGGAGGGGAGGCGAATGAGGCAAGTGTCAGGAGACTTGTTAACACTTGGTCCCCTGGAAATCCAGGGCATCCTGTGTGGCGGAAAGCTTTTGTTGTGGCCACGTGAGAAGAAATGAGGGAGAGCAATGCAGGTCCCCTCGAGACATTCCTAAATGAGGACCTAATTATTACTGCACTGCTGTGTGGAGCGCTTGGGGCTGTGGAGTTCTTACTGCCCTCGGTTTGTCCTCCCTCGCGGCGGCGCTAGGAGGCGGATGGCTTGAAGTCGGCTGACTGTCTCGGCCTGGCTTCTGCAGGCTCCCGAGTCAGCAGGGCCCTCCCTGTGGCCCTGCTTACTTCTGTCTCCTGCAGCTCGTTAATTTTTTAATGTACCATAATTGGGAATTAATCTGTGAGCAGCAGCATTTGAAAAAAATTAATTGTGTGTGGAATGTCTAATAATTGTATGTGTTTTAACCATTTCTTTCCATCCCCTCATTTCAGGCATAGCTCACAGAGATCTGAAGCCAGAGAACATACTGTGTGAATCTCCCTCAGAGGTACTTTGGGGCCTCTGACACTGGGATGGGGGGAGCCTGCCGTTGGCCTTGAGCCTCAGGGAAGGTGCCACCTGCAAGCAAGTTTGCTCATGGACCTTGGGGCTGGACCCCAGAGAGTTCATCTCTGTGTTCCTGAATGTGTGTGTCCTTCTGGCTCTTTTGCTCATTCTCAACACTGGTGAGGCGAGCTTGGTAGCTTGTTGAGTTTTTAAAATACGTCTGATCTACACAAAATAAATTCTTTCTGAGGTAGCCAACTTTGAAACCCTTTGCAGACTCCTGGAAAGAAAGCCTGAGTTTGGCATGAAGCATAGACCAGGGGGCGTATCCTGGAATAGTAGAAAAAGTCCTGCCCCTGCACCACCAGACCCCCATTCCAGACCCATTTCTGGCACTAGCTAGGTGACAGGTGGCGAGCACTCAGCCCGTTTATTCATCTATGATATGGGGGTGATAACGACTGTATTATCTATCTCCTTCCTAGGGTTGTAAATGAAGTGCTTGCAAACCCGAAAGTGCTGCCTAATTATAGCAGCAAAGAAGGACGAATCGGTGCATGTTTCTTCTACTTACGTCCTAGTTCCAAAGCTTTCAGTTCATGCCTGTAATTTTTTTTCACCTTCTTTCATCTTTTTTCCTCTTATTCGAGTCTTTTTGCACAAAGTGACTAATGTGGGAATGTTTTACGTGATTGAATATTTATAACCTATACCAGATTGCTTATCATCTCAAGGAGGGGGTAGAGGACTGAGGGAAAGAGGGATGAAATTTGGAACTCAAAACTTTAAACAAAAATGTTAAAAAATTGGAAAAAAAAAGTAGGATAAGGGGGAAATCAAAGAGGAACACTGTCTTCCATGGATGGAAAATGATAATGTGATAAATAGAAGGGAGAAAGACACGATTCCTAGTGGATTCTTTTAACTAACTTTAAAAAAATTAAATTTATTTATTTTTAGTTTACAACATTCAGTTCCACAATCCCATGACTTCCAGAATTTCTCCCCCTCCCTCCCCATAGTGTATGCTTATAATTTAGGAGCTAAAAGTCAGAGGTGGAGAACTGGCGAACGGGGCCGGGGGTCCAAGGTCTGATCCAGCCTTTGTCAGTCTGATGAATCCTGTCCAGCATCACGTGCTTGATGACTGGTGGTGGGGTGTTCACCACCTCCTAGGCAGCCTGCTCTGGACTGAAGGGATAACTGGGAGAGTCGGTATCCGGATCAAGGCCCCAGTCTTGCATTCAGTCAGAAGGCTGCACTTGAGGACCTAGAGGGCCACATGTAGCCTCAAGGTTGCAGGTTTCCCACTCCTGTTCTAGCCTGTAGTGATCTCTTTTTAAAAAATGATCATTTAAGGGGCGGCCAGGTGGCTCAGTGAGTAAGAGCACCGGCTCCAGTGTTGGGATGACCTGGAGATCGCATGCCAGGCTCAGACACTCAGCACCACACCTAGAAATAACTGGCTGTGTAACCTTGAGCAAGTTACTTAACCCCAATTGCTTTAAAAAAAAAAATGATGATTTATTGGGGTGGCTAGGTGGTGCAGTGAATAGAGCACCGGCCCTGGAGTCAGAAGGACTTGGGTTCGGATCCAGCCTCAGACACTTAACACAAAAACTAGCCATGTGACCTTGGGCAAGTCACTTAACCCCAATTGCCCTGCAAAAAACAAAAAATGATGATTTATTGATATCTTATTTTTTATATCACCAGAATTTTTCCCAATATCTATCCTCTTCCCCCCTCCCAGAGATCCGTTCCTCCTAACAAATATTTTTTCAGAGAAAGAGGAAGAGAAGAAAAGAATCAGCAAAATCAATCAGTACATCCAGGAAGTCTGAAATCAGAGCAGTCCCCCCCTCGGCCCTCGTTTAAGGGCGGGGGAGGGGATCTTTTCTGATTTTTGTCGTTTCACTCCATCTTCCTGTTGCTGTTTCATCTATGCCTCCCGTTTGCATCAGACTGTGTCCCTTTTTGCAGGCTTCTCTGACCCTTCCATTTGTTTTCTCTCCCAGCACAGTAAGAGGCAGATTCCATTACCTTTCTGTTCCCTGACAGATGAGTATCTGCTCTGTTTCTAGCGCTTTGCTCCCACAAAAGGTGCTGCTTTTAACTATTTGGGTGCATTTCTTCTTATATCAATGCCCTCCTTGGGATATATGCCCAGGAATGAAATCTCTGGGTGTTTTAGTCACTTTCTTTGTATGATCCCAGATTGCTTCCCAAGATGGTGGCATTGATTCACAGCTCCACCAACAATGCACCTGTGTACCTGTCTTCCCACAGCCCCCCAGACTTCCATCTTTTGCCACCTTTGCCAGTGTACAGGGAGTGAGTGAAGTGAAACTTCAGAATTGTTTTGCTTTGCCTTTCTCTTATTAGTGATTTGGGGGCGCTCTTGCATATTCTTGTTAATAGTTTGCTGTTTTGAGAATTGTTCATGTCTTTGATCACTTGTCTGTTGCACAACAACTTTCAGAGATCATTGGCAGTGGCTCACCTCTGCCATCCACTAGCTCTCTCAGCACCCTCTAATGTAGTTATCTGGTCATCGTAACTTGAAAGCTTCAAGGGCAGCTAGGTGCTCTCTCATTATCTTTACTTATCTTGGATTTCATGTTCCCCATTCACCATTTTTGTTTTGATCTTTCTGCTCTGAGTTCAGATCTGGCCTCAGACACTAGCTGTATGACCCTGAGCAGGTCACTTAACCCCAGTTGCCTCCAAAATAAATAAAGTCCCTACTAGGCCTAAATCTAAAAAAAAAAAAAAAAAGATTGTTCTTTTTGGCAGAGAAAAGAGACGTAGAATGAGAGTTGAGTAGTTCTGCCTTCTGTCCATTCTTTCTTGGGTCTGCCCCCTCCGCAGGCCTCAGCTCCTCCATGAAGTGAGAGGATCGGCTCGAGGGCTCCAGGCTAGAGTGCAGTGCTCATGCCAGCTGCTCCTTGAGCAGTGGTCTGAGCTCTCCTTGATCCTTCTCTTGTCTCCAATGGAGCAACGGTAGTCATGGGGTTCCCACTTAGATACCGTGTTTCCCCGATAATAAGACACTGTCTTATTAATTTTTTTGGAAAGGAAACCACCAGAGGGCTTATTTTCAGGGGAGGACTTATGTTGTCCTGCCTCAGCTCTCCTCCGCGGCACTGCTCTCAATGGCGCCAGCAAGCAAATCACTGGGGAAGAACAGGATGACGCGCTCACTGCTGCAGCTCTGATTGGATGCAGCTCGGAGCGTGGTGTGCGTTTCACCTGGGGGGGGGAACCCGTAATGTAGCGTGTAGTGCAGGGGATCACCTTCACTACAGTAGCAATCTCAATAGGGCTTATTTTTGGGGGAGGGCTTATTTTAGAGGAATCTTACACAGTAAGGGGAGGGCTTATTTTCGGGATAGGTCTTATTATCGGGGAAACATGGTAGCACCTCCAGGCCTTCCATGTGCTTTCCAAGGCATTTGGAGAATTTCTGGCGCCATTTTATGAGGTCGAGTGCCTTGCCTAGGATCACAGAGCTGAGAGTGTCTGAGGCAGGCTTAGAGCCAAGGCCTCCTGCCTGCCTCCCAGCGCCCTGATGCCCTCCAGCCTTTTCAGCGGGGCTTGCGGCCCCCTGCTGTCTTTAACCTCCATGGCCTGCGTTAGCTCTTGCTGGCTGTGTAAGGCTTTGTTTGGTGTATTTTGACGGGGATGACTTCCTAGTCGACCTTCCGTCCTGCCTTCCCTAAAAAACAGATCGACCAACATGGGACCAACATTTCAGAGGCATTTCACATTTAGAGTCTGTCGTTTCTTAACGGAAGGAAGAAGAATGTGTGTTTTCTGAAATCCGCAGCAGTCATATTGCATTGGGTCTGAATTCTGATGTCTTTTAGTTTTCTTCCTTTACATTCAGCGCATTGTATGTATGGCAAAGACCCAGACCTGGGAGGACCCTCCAAGGCCAGAGAGGAGTGACTTGTCTAAGGTCACACAGGCTAGAAATAGCCAAGCCAGGACTTGAACCAGGCCCTTCACCTCCAGACCCAGCACATTTCCCCTACCATGCTGGTCCTGCTTTTTGACTCTGACTCATATGCTCTTCCCCAGGATGTGGCTTTTTACACTCAGTGGGTAAGGTCAGTGCACATCCACATCCTTCTCTTTAGACAGGTCCCCATCTTCCTTCTCAAAATTATTACTCTTTGTGTCATCAGAATTGTGTTCTTGATTTTTATTTTTGGTTGTGGGATCCTTTCTCTCCTTTCTCTGAACCTTTGGAAAAAAATCTGTTTTCCCAAGATGTAGGGAAGGTCTGGGTCAGACTTTGCCTGGATTTCCTCTCCTAGGGCATGGCCACTTCCCTCCTGAGACGTCCCATCCTTTCCCCTGCAGAAGCTGCTTCCTCCTTGTTGGCCAGGCTCAGATCCAAAGAGCAGTCCCCCCCACCCCAATTTTTGAAAGATGAAATTAAGGAAAGGCAAGACATTATAAGCTATTGTGCCTTGTGCAAAGAGAGGGCCTGACAGAAGGCCAGACTACCCCACCTCCTGTCAGGCCTGCATCCTGCCTCGTGGACAGAGCCAGTGACCTGCCCCCACAAAAGTATCACTTCTGGTTTTCTTCCCATCGATCTTCTGCCTCTCACTTCTCTGGGCTTTGCCCTCTCAGGTTTCTGACTTTCCCCACATAAGTCTATTTTCTTAATCTGACTCTTTTATCCCCTTTAAATGAGGTTGACCTTTCCAGAGCCATGGCATGTTATGAATCCTGTTTGTCCTCTTGGGTTAGAGTCACTATAGTTTTACATCTGGTGTCCCACCCACTGCGGACTGGGCGCCCCCTTTCTTGGAGCAGTCAGCAGAGGCCGGAGAACTGTTGGTCCATTGTGTTTGAGGGGAGGAAATTCAGTTAGTGTGTGGGTTAGACTGGACGGTCCCTTCCATCTCTCACTGTGAATCTTTGTTATGATGCAAAGGGAATGAGTAATGCCCATACCTGCAAGAGAGTTTGTAGGGAGTGAGGACTAGAAAGAAATGGTCTGCTGAGGAAGCCGCCATAGGAATATGTCCAGGAAAGTCTGATGGCAAGGGGGTGAAGGCACAGCCCAGGGGTGGAGGTGTCTCGTCTAGGCCACTTTTCTCAGGAGTTTGGCAGCAAGAGGGAGGAGAGAAAGAGAACCAGAGGTGGATGATTGGGGTGGTCTAGGGAAGGCTTTTTAGGATTGAGCAAACCTGTCAGTGTTTGTGGACAGATGAGTGAAGGGATCAAAGGTTTGTAAGAAAGAGGCAGTGACTTCTGGATCCTGGCCCTGGACAAGATAGGGGATGGGATGAAGGGTGAGGTGGAATTGGCCTTAGTAACTAGTGAGGATGGTTGTTTTTTTTTTTTTTTCCTGTGGAAAGGTGATGGTTCTGAGTTTAGGGGCATGGAGGAAGCCAGCATCAGACAGCATCGATCACAGCAAGCCCTTCCCTTACCTCCTAGCACTAACCTTTTGTGGTTCTGCAACTCCTGGGAACTGTTAGTTTCTATAGGAAGGGACCAGAGCCTCCCCACTGGGAGATGATGGGCTGGGGGCATGGGGGAAGCCAGCACCTCCTGGGTGTGGTCAGCAAGACTCCTCTGAGGACGGACCTGGGGCTGAGGTGACTGAGTCTAGTCTGGTTAGAATGTCTTAATGGTCTTGTAACAACATGGGTCGGGGCTGGCCCATGGTGGCCATGACTAGGCCATAAGCTTTGTGAGGGCAGGCATCGTGCAGAGCACCAGACTGCTGTCTCCACCTCTGGTTGAGCCACACTGAGTCAGTGTTTGCTGTAACCTAGACGCAAGTCACCCGGCCTGTGTCAGGAGATCCACACCCCTGTGACCTTGCGTTCTCGGTCCATTGCAGGTATCCCCAGTGAAGATCTGTGACTTTGACCTGGGCAGTGGTGTGAAGCTGAATAGTTCTTGTACCCCCATCACCACGCCAGAGCTGACCACGCCGGTAAGTGTTCTGGTCTGGAGCACGCTCCAGGCAAGTTGCTGAGGTGACAGAGGAAGGGGTGAGGAGCAGAGGGATTGCCCATCCTGATTCTCATTCCCTCCTCCCCCCTGGGTCCAGTTCTTTTGGGGGGAGTCCTGTTCTAATGAGGCTAGCCTTCTGGGCCTCCTCAGTACCTATGAAATAAAGCATGCCAGGCTCTGTGCTAAGGGCTGGGGATGCAACAGCAGGCAAAAAGGAAGGCAGCCCCTGGCTTGAGGGGCTTCCAGAGGCTGGGCACCCCCTCTTCAGTGGGGGCCCGACCACAGCCCTTAGCTTGGGCCACCAGCTGTAGCCATCTCCTGCCTCCACGCCAGCCCTGATTCCAAGGGGAGCCGGGGGAGAGACACTGATTGGGGGCCTGCCTTGGAAATGGGGCCAAGGAGCTTCAACTGGGGGTTTCTGAGGTTCTTTCCAGCTTCAGACCCTAAGAAATAGAGTAACTAAGTACTTAGGCCATAGATGGGATCGTTGAAAAACCAAACAAACCAACCGTCATTGATGGCTGCCTCCCACTCCAGTAGAGACCTGGAGCTCTTGGGGCCCCAAGCCTTGCTTTAGTCTGGATGTGGTCCAAATACAAGGGTGCACCACTAACACAGAACCTTTGGTTTGTGCAAGGGCAGCATCTCGAGGCCTCTCCCAGGAGCAGCTCATGGCTTGTGTTTACACATCGTCCACTTGAAAGCAGTGCTCCTAGAGGCCAGCGGCTGTTCTGGCCTTTTTCAGAATCCAGAGCACTTAACCCAGCTTGCCTGGCATATAGTCAGTGCCTAATGAGTGCTTGTTGGCTGACTGACCTCAGGGAGACGTGGGGATCTTCCCCCAAATAACTTGTCAGCTTGGGTCACATGTTCTCAGGCTGTGGAGCTCAGTGGTTTCTGAGTCTGATCATCTGAGAAGGCCCACGAGCCGCCTCTTTGGGCTCTTAACCAGGATCACATTGTTTGGGGTTGGCTGCTTTCTGGTAGCACCTGAAGTCTCTGCATGCCCCATTCCCGCCATTCCCACTGGGTTTCATGATTTCCCTTGAGATTCGAAATCTTTTGCTCTTCCAAATAACCTTCCTTATTTGTCTGACTCTACAAAGTGTCTCCTTGGTAGACTGGTTGTTGCAGCATGAAATCTGGAAATAAACAGGCTCTATGTCCTCATCATATTGACCTGGTCCAGTCAGGAGTGCTACATATCACGCTGATTCTTTCTTTTCTTTCCTTCCTCTCTCCCTCCCTCCCTCTCTCCCTCCCTTCCCTCTCTTCCTCTCTCCCTCCCTCTCTCTCTTCCTCTTTCCCCCTCCCTTCCTCCCTTCTTTCCCTCTCTCCCTCCCTCCCTTCCTTCTCTTCTTCCCTCCCTCTATCCCTCCCTTCCCTCTCTTCCTCTCTCCCTCTCTTCCCTCTCTCACTCTTCCTCCTTCCCCCTCCCTTCCTTCCTTCTTTCCCTCTTTTCCTCTCTCCCTCCCTTCCCTCTCTCCTTCCCTTCCCTCTCCTCCTCCTTCCCTCTCCCTTCCTCCCTCCTTTCCCTCTCTCCCTCCCTCCCTTCTCTTCCTCCTTTCCTTCCCTCTCTCTCTCCCTCCTTCCCCCTCCCTTCCTCCCTTCTTTCCCTCTCTTCCTCCCTCCCTTCCTTCCCTCTTTTCCTCTCTCCCTCCTTTCCTTCCCTCTCTCGCTTCCTCCTTCCCCCTCCCTTCCTCTCTTCTTTCCCTCTCTTCCTCCCTCCCTTCCTTCCCTCTTCCTCCCACCCTTCCATCCTTTTCAGGAGTGTTCCATAGTCATGTCAATACAGGTGTTTAGCATAGGCATTTTGTAATTGGTTTGCATGGAACTCCCCCTTGTCTTGTTTGCTCTTGGGTTTTGTTATTTCTGCAGTGAAATGCTGTTGGCCTTTGTGGTTTCATCTTGGGTCCTGCTGCTTTACTGAAGCCATCCCTTGCCTCTGTTTCTTTGCCGCGTAGTTTCATCATCCCTTCTTTGCCCGCCTTCCTGCCTCTGTTTCCTTCTCTAGTCTAGTGACTGTTGCTGGAATTTCTGCTGCTGTGTCAGACAGTAGAGGGGAAGGGGGCATCCTTGTTTTACTGTCTTATTTTGGGGGAATGTTCCTGATGTTTCCTCATTGTATAAAATGTTAGGCCCTTTTCATCATATTTTTCAAAGGTCCTTTGATTCCACTGTCTTGTAGGGGATTTAGCGTAAATTAGTATTGTGCTTTTTCAGAGACTTCAAGTGAATGAGAAAGCAGTTATTAAGCACTTACTGTGTACCAGGCCCTGTGTCGTATGCTGGGGATACAGACTCAAGCAAGCGGTGGCATGGTCCCTTCCAGGAATTTGCAGTGTATTAAGTCGGGGAGGGGAGGCTGTGTCTGTGTGACATGAGACTGATTCCAGACAAAACAGACCAGAGTCCCAAGGCCAGGGCCCAGGAGGAGTGCAGACAGCAGCATTTAGAAATGGCCAGGAGACCTTGCTGGAACCCATTGAGAGTCATGTGACCTGGGATGATTTGGGTTTTAATATCATGAATGTAGGTGTTTTTCCTAATATAAGCCAACTTTACCCCTGGTACCAATCCTGCTTGATCACAGGGAGAGACTATGCCATGTACAATATTAGACTTAATCAGTTATTAGTTCGGTTCCACTATTGAGAACTCTTTTATCCTTTGTTGAGCAGTGTTGCTTTCTGAGAGGGAAAGGGAAAAGTAGTATATTGAGAAATGTAGGTGCTGCAAGGAAAGGCATCCATAAAATGCTTTTTAAAAGAAAGATCATGGACGGGTGGGGAACCTCCGGTCCCGAGGGTAAAGGGCACAGAAAGATTGGCTGAAAAAGAGCTAAGGGCTGGGCTGTGAAGGCGAGGGATCAGATTGGTTCTGTTGGCCCCAGAGGCACAGACCAGGGGCAGTGAGGACAGCGCAAAGAAAACCTTCCCGGCATCAGTGCTGGTAGAGGCGCTCGGCTCGTCCTCCAAGAGGCTGGGGAGGCTCCCTCAGCCTGGTTCTCCTAGCTTGGCCTCAATTCCTTTGGGGAATCCCCGTGGCTGGGCAGTGGTCAGCAGAGGAGAGGACTCAGCGGACGCCTTGGAGGGGGGATTCAGTGCACGCAGCGCACTCTGAGGACATCAGGCGTGTTCTCTCTGGGTCCTGTGTGCAGTAGGGGCTTAATGGTGCCTGCGGTTCTCCCTGCATCTCCCTGCTCCTCTCCTCTAGTGTGGCTCGGCCGAGTACATGGCGCCTGAGGTGGTCGAGGTGTTCACTGAAGAAGCCACTTTTTACGACAAGCGCTGCGACCTCTGGAGCCTCGGGGTGGTTCTCTACATCATGCTCAGCGGCTACCCCCCCTTCGTGGGTCACTGTGGCACCGACTGTGGCTGGGACCGGGGAGAGGTCTGCCGTGTCTGCCAGGTGAGGCAGCTGGGGCCACCGAACACCCTGCAGAAGGGGGAGGCTGCAGGCCTAGGCCAGGGCAGCCATCACCTGCTAATGAGCCTCCCCGTGCTCAGCACGAGCCTCACATGAGCCTCACATGCCACGGAAGAGGCATCAGCGAGGAATTAGGACCGTGGCCGAGTGGTATGAAATAGAAGTAGAAAAAAAAAACAAGCCGAGCCCTCGGCCAGCACTGGTTAAGCTCCTGCTGTATGCCAGGCCTTGTGCTTGCACTGGGGATCTTGCCCTCAGGGGCTCCCAGCTGAGGGGGGCGTGGTGAGAGCTGACATTTCTCACCTGCCCTCAGGCAGGTGCACATTACCACCTTGATCCTCTCCACTCCCCCGGGAGGTAGGTGCTGTTGTGATCCCCATTTTGCAGATGAAGAAGTTGAGGCCAGCAAAGAGATTAAGTGACTTGGCCAGGGTCATACAGTGAGTGTCTGGGTTGAATTTGACTCTGGTCTTCCTGATCCCACATCTTGTGCCCTGCCCTGCTCTCCTCGGTGCCTCTGATGACAGCTGTATCTGGTGTTTCAGCGGGTGCAGAAGCCATGTTATGGAGGCTTTGCTCAGGGCTCCTCAGAGCAGTGCAGGGACCCCATTTTGCACCTGGGTAAACTAAGGCCCAGAGAAGTGACGGGTCAGTGCAGGCTGGCCCCGGGAAGGTGAGCAGGCCCTACGGGCCGGAAGGTCCCAGCGGGAAGGTGACTGACCCTCCTTTCCCCAGGACAGGCTGTTCCAGAGCATCCAGGAGGGAAAATATGAGTTTCCCGAGAAAGACTGGGCGCACATATCCCCGGAGGCCAAAGACCTCATCTCCAGGCTCCTCGTGCGCGATGCCAAGCAGAGGCTCAGTGCCGCGCAGGTCCTGCAGCACCCCTGGGTGCAAGGGGTGAGTGCCCGGAGGGAGGGTGGGGGCTTCCCCCCCATGGCTGAGCCTGGGTTCGAGTCCCACCTTTCCCTCTTTCCAGCTGTGTGGCTTTGAGAAGCTTCCTTTGCCCGTGGGGCTTAGTTTCTCCAACCATGGAAAGAGAACAATGGACTTGACAGTCACCGAGGCCCTTTCTCGCCCTCAGTCCTGCAATTCTCTGGTTTCTGATCTTGCAGCGTCCTTGAACGAGCCAACACCTCTGGGCCTCAGTTCCCTCCTCTGTGCAGGGGTCTGCTATAGCGACTCCAAAGTAAACGGAGCTTCAGTTTGCAGAACGCCTCTCCCCAGGAAGGGGCTTCCCCCAGAGCTGTCACGCCCATTGCACAGATGAGGAAACTGAGGCTCTCAGAGACAAAAGCAAGAGCAGGGACCTGGCTGAGGCCACCCCTGGGCTGGGCCCATGGGCACGGCGGTGCCAGCCAGTCTTGGGGGGGCTCCCTGTGCCCTACAGCTCCCTGTCCTTCCTCTTTCAGCAGGCTCCAGAGAGGGGACTGCCCACACCGCAGGTGCTCCAGAGGTAAGGAGGCCCGGGACGTCCAAGCTTGGTCGCCCTCCGCGAAGCCCTGGGAGTCAGGGAGGGCAGGGCCTCCAATATGAGCTCTCCTCTGTTCCTCATCTGTGCCTGGCGCGTAGTAGGGCTTCCTAAATGCTTCTTGATCTGACTTGACTCCCAAGCCTGGGCAGGCTCTTCTCCCCTCTTCTCTCTGACCAAACCCCGCTGACTTCTCGGGGTAACAGCTCAGCCCCAGGTCCCTGGTGATGGATCCTTGGGGGCCAGGTGATGGGGTTCCAGGCTGAACATGTCCTCGAGGACTCTTTAGCCTGGGGGAGATGCTACTCTTCCCTTGCAGAGGGTCCTTGATCCCCGTCCTCCCCCAGTGACCTTGGGGCAGTCCCATTCTCCCCCCTGCTTTGGTTGTACATTCGCTGTTCACAGATGGGCCTCTTGACCTGCCCCCCAGGGAGACAGCAGCCAAGCCAATAAATCTGTGAAGATAGATCCTGGGATTCACCCCAAAGCTCAGACCAAAATAAGTGATTACGGGGCAATCCCAGGGGCCACAGCCCCAGTGGCTTGGGAGGCAGGTTTCAGGGGGCAGTAGCACTCTAGGATCCAAGACTGATTTTTCCATCAAACCCAGGAGGATTTGTAAGTCCCAGGGAGGCTTGTCCTTCCAACCACTGCCCCCCTTACTCCAGAGGAGGGGCCTCCAGCCCCTTAGAGTTGTGTGTGTTTAGACAGTCCACCCCACCCCCACCCCCTGCTGATTTGTATAGCAAAGCTGCACCCGTTTCTGGAGTGCTGGGGGAGGGAGGGACCTGCCCAGGGTCACCCTGCCAGGGTCAAGTCCAGTTGCTCCCTCCACCTTAGCAGGCTCTTGCCCCTATGGAGCCCAGGCTTTTCCCCATATTGAGCCCAGAATGCCTCTGGGTTCTTCCCAACCATCCTGCCCCTTAACCTGGACAGATTTTTTTTTTTTAATGGTTAAGTGTTTATTATGTACAAGCACTGCAGATCCTTGAGGACACAGGGAGAGAAGCTTCGGTTCTAATCCTGGGAGACCACACACAGTGGGGAGAGGTGGTGGGCACTTTGGTTGGGAGGCTGCTTGGATGGGGAGGGGCCTTAGCAGCTTCCAGAGGCCAGGCCAGCCCTGAAGGTAGCTCACAAAGCTGCTTCCCAGCATGCTCCCTGGGAGGCCGCCTGCCCTGCTGAGCTGTTTGCTCACAGTACTCCACATGCAGAAGCAGAGGTGGGGAAGGCCAGGGCCAGTGGAGCGGAACCAGGCTGAGCCGTCCCTCCCCGTCCTGGCTCTCTCCTAGGAACAGCAGCACCAAAGACCTGACGCTGTTTGCAGCCGAGGCCATCGCCCTGAACCGCCAGCTGTCGCAGCACGAGGAGCACGAGCTGGGGGAGGACCAGGAGGCGCTGAGCGCAGGCCTCTGCTCCGTGAGGCTCTCTCCCCCCTCCAAGTCTCGCCTGGCGCGGCGGCGAGCCGAGGCACACGCCAGCCGCCACGGAGAGCCCGAGCCTGCCCAGGAGGCCCTGTGATGGCAGGGCTCCCAGGTGGGGAGGCCAGCACCCTTCCGCCACCCGGCCATCTGTCCCTCAGCATCTTCCCAGCTCCGGCCTGGAGCTTGCTCACAAACACAATTCATCTCTTTCTCCCCCTGCCTCCCCCTTCTGGTAATTCTGCTATTCCCCAGGGGGCCTTGAGAATGAAGCTTTCTCCAAGGAGGTTGTCATTGGAAAAGATAACAGTCACTTGTCACTTTGACTAATAGGGTCATTTCATCTGGCTCCTGAATCCAATACAGGCACCAGTGCTGCTCTGAGTCAGGTTTGAAAAGTATTTAGGTGGGCGCCGCTGTCCTGGCAGCAGGCTCTTCCTCCCTCCCGCCCAGCTCCGTCCACCCGTGGCACGCATGGTTCCCTTGTGCCACTCTCCAGCCTTCTCGCCTTCTCCCAGGGAGGGCCGGGTGCCCCCCCCTCCCTTCCTTCCCCTGCACCAACCTACGACTCAGGAACGGAAGAGGAGGCAGCGTTCCGATTTTCCAGTTCAAGAAATCAGATCCATCTTCCCGTTTTCAGCCTGTCCCCAAGCACGTGAAATGCATCGGTCTTGTCTTGCTATGAAGGAACTGTCCCTAATGCATCAGCCTCATCTTCATTTGTACTTGCTGCTAAAGTCCATTTAAAAAGAAGAAAAGTGTTAGCTGAGCTCTCCTGACATGGAGGGCTTTTGAAGACTGCACCAGGGCCTGCGGGCGCTCCCTAGAAGAAGCCTGGAGTCAGGCTCGTTTATCCTCCCAGGACCTGGGGGGCTATGGGAAGCTTCCCCCTCTTCCTCCTCTAATCTGTTTAAAGTCTGATTTGGGAAGATATCAGCCAGCCCTTTGTGGAATCCCTGAAGCGAGTGGAGCTGGAGGGGGCCAGGCCAGGAGGCAGCAGAGGTGCCAGTGGATGGTTACAGATTGTGCTGTATGGATGCCTAGCATTAAGAAATACGAACACGCCTATTTAAGACTTTTGTACGCTGATGGTGATGTTTTGAGCTGTAGTCTTAATAAAATTATTTTTAGAATAGTTGGAGTATCGTCCTTGGTGCTTTCAAGGGGAGGGGGCAGGGGCTGGGGAAGGAGCAGATCATGTTTCATGGCAGCTTCACTCCCTTTGGTAACTTGAATTTTAGTTCAGTTCAACAGATGGTTAAGAACCTGCCTGCCATGTCTGTGCAAGGCCTAGACTCGAGCTGGGGAGCCGAAGGAGGAATCTGCCGCAGCCCCTGCCCTCCATGTGCTTGCACTCTTCGGGGATACAATTTATACAGGACCAAGCGTAATCCAAGGTGGGGGTGAGATGGGGGGAGTGGGCAGCCAGGGGATCAAACTGGGAGGGCTTCATGGAGGCCCTGCCTGAGCTCACCCTTGGAGGGAGAAGGGATTTCAGGCAGTAGAGTTGAGGAAGTGCATTCCAGGCTTGGGGAATAAGAATCCCTGTTTTAATAAGAAGCAGGTAGGGGACACCATATTGTGCACACACATGATCATGATTCTCTGTCTCTGTCTCTCTCTCTCTCTCCCCCCCTCCCCCTCCTTCCCTCTCTCTCTATCTCTCATCTCTCCCCGTCTCTGTGTCTGTCTCTGTTTCTGTCTCTCCTCTCTCCCTGTCTGTCTCTCTGTCTTTCTCTCCCCCCCCCCCCCCCCCCCCCCCTCCACCCGCGCCAGGGAGTAGCCCTCGGGCCCGTCTCTGTGTCTGTCTCTGTTTCTTTCTCTCCTCTCTCCCTGTCTGTCTTTTTTTCTTTCCCCCCCCCACCCCCCCCCCGCTTCTGACTGGAAATATCATGGACTTGACTTCTTATTAAATATTAATTAAATGAATAGGAATTTGTTCCTTACTTTCCCCAATAACTCACCCATCAGCCTCTGCTTCAAGACCTCCACTGCTGGGAAAATTCCTCCAAAGCCCCTTTCCCTTTCCCCTGCTTGCTGTGAAACACCCTGGGGTGATGGAAGATGGCCATCTTGTTCCCCTTGAGTCTTCATGCTTCAGCATCCCCACTCCCTCCTTCAGTTGGCCCTCCGATCACCAGCCCCTTCATCATCCCAGTCTCCTTCCTGGCTATCCGTGTTTTCCCTGAGCACAGCCCCAGGGCTTATACCTGCCCTTGGTAGAGAAGTGGGGGTGAGGAGATTTGCCTCTAAGGTGCCACATTCCATCCCCAAGCCCTCCATCCCACGGTTGGGTTCCAGTATCTACTCAGGGCCTTCTACCACCTCCTGGGGCATGTATCACCCATGAATCCCTCCTTGGCAACCTTGGTGGCTTTTTCCTCCACTAGAATGTAAGTTCCTTGAGGGCACAGACAGACCTGCCTTCCTTTTTCCTTCTATCCAGGGCTTTTCACAGTCCCTGACACAAAAATACCTGTTGCCTTGGCTTGGAATTTATATAGACAACGGAAAATATATGTTGTCAATTTACATATTAAGTGTAACTTTAGACTTAAATAAAGCAAAGGCTTTATGACTATATTATTTGTACCTCATGACCACTCTGGGAGGGAGAGAGCTGCCCCTTCTCCCCACTGTGATCTCTTTCACAGATGAGGAAAGTGAGGGCCATGATATAGAGTTGGAAGATCCTTTTTACAGAGAAGGAAACTGAGGCTCCAAGCCAGAAAGTAACTAGTCCGAGGTCACCCAGTAAGGAGCAAAGCTGGGGTCTGAACCGAGGGCTCTCTGGCTCCAGGTCCAGTGGTCCTCCATCCGCCAAGACACTTGGCTGTTTATACAGCCTCTGTCTGAGGGCTAGCTGACTCCTCTTACACCAGAAGTTCTGATGAGGTCAGTGTCCAGAGCTGGGTCCTCTGCCCAGGATGAGTGAGGGAACATAGGCTTGAGAGGGGTGTGGACCCATTATTCCAGGAATATTTGTTGTTAAAGGCTAGTGTGAGGGAGTCCTGGGACAAGGCAGATAGAACAGACAGAACTTCCTCTCCAAGAGCTTACGTGTGATGGGGTTGGAGAGGCCATGGGCATGATTAGTTATGAGAGAGAAAGAGAGAGGCCCCAGCAAAGCAGGTCCAGGCGGACTCCTACAAGCAATCGGGAAGGAGAGATTGTTTTCTCTTGGGTAGAGGACTTTCTAGGGAAGGAGGCACCTGAGCCTGGGCCTTGAAGGAAGGGATCTGCTGAAACCCCCTGGGAGGGAGGTGGGAGATGGACCACAGGAGGGGCAAAAGGGAAAAGCCGGAGTGGGGAGAGCATTGGCTGAAGTCCAGGATGTGAGGGGCGGCAGAATGAGACCAGACTGGGCAGGCAGACCGGAGCTGAATTGTGGGACCTTGGACACCAGGGGCAGGAGCTTATTCTGGAGGAAATAGGAAGTCTTTGAAGGGTTTGAGAAGAGTTGAGTTGTTGAGTGGGACATTAAGGAGATACTTTGAGCAGGCAAAGGAAAGAGAAGACCCGATTCCTGGACCCAGGGAACATAAAGGTTAATTAGGATGCACTATCCTTAGTAGGCAGGATGGTAGAGTGGATAAAGAGCTGGTCCCAGATCTTGCCTCTTACATATGCAGGCTGTGTGAACCTGGGCAAGTCACAGTCTCTGAAGATGCTTACCTCTCCTCGGAGCTCACCCTACCACTGAAATCACAAATCCAGTCTGTCGCTTCGAAAATCCTTTGGCAGAGATGTCAGAAAGCATCTAGTTGTGCCTGAAGAGGAATCCCAGCTCCCCCTTCCTCCACCCCACCCCCAAGTGGTTGCTGAGTGCACTTGAGCAGCTCTAGAAACTTCCCAGTCTGGGAGGGGAGTCTGCCCTTCTGCTTAGAGCTAGGGAACAGGGGGCTGACCTCCCCTTTCACCCAGAACATTCCAGGGATAGATGCCCCTAACGAGGAATCTCCTTCCGCCTCACATCTGTCACCTGCCAAGTATACTGCCCATTTGGAAAGATTGGGGGCCCAGTGAGACCGGACAGACCCAAGGAGCCAGAGCCAAGACCAGAATGGGCTCTCCTGAGGCCAAGTCCCAGCCCCTGAAGAATGCTTCCCTCCTCTGTCCAGTCTAAAAATCAGGGCTGGGGCCTAGTGCTTCTGGGGGTAGGAAGTACTTAGGGGAGAAGGGAAAAGACTGGACAGTGGCTGAAGGGTCTCCTTCTCCAAGACTAGAGAAGGCAGGGTGGGACAATGGACAGAACAGGAGGCATTTGGGATCAAAGGACTTAGAATCTTGCTTCCCATGTGACCCTGGGCAAATCTCTTCCTCCCTCTGGGCTTTATTTTCATCCAGTTTAATTTATGATGAAACAACTATGCCCATGCTAGGCAATGGGAAAGCCTTCCCTGCCCTGATTTCACTCTAGGTGTGTGTTCCGAGAGGTGATGGGCGATAAGATGTCCAGATCAGCAAATACAAGGTGATTTAAGGAAGGGGAGGATGCCAACAGCTGGGGAGGGGGGATCAGGGAAGGCTTCACAGAGGAGGTGGCCCCTGAGCTGAGCCTTGAAGGGAGTAGAGCAACAGGGAGCCCCACATGTGCAGGGAAGCCCATGTGTGGTGAGACTTGAGGGGCAAAGAATCGACATAGCTAACCTCTTCCCCCCCACCTTCTCCAAGGGGGACTTTCATTCCTCCCAGGAAGGGAGGCAGGAGGTTGAAGCCAGAGGCCACCCTACTGTCCTCATAGAGAGAAGGTACCTAGCCAGAAGTGCATCCATCTGCTTCCTCACATATTGTTAGTCTAGGGGTGATGATCCATCTCCATCTAACATCTGATCATGTTGCCACTTTAGGGGGAAGGGGGACCCCGAGCTCTATAAGCAAAGGCTTGATCCCTTTCCCACCTAATACCAGTTCCACAATGGACACACATAGTGAATAGCACAGAAGCTCATTTATCCAAATGGTAGCAAAGCAGAAATCAGAGGAGGTATACATGGGAGAATATGTACCATTCAATGCAGAGTGAGACAGGGTCACTCTCTGTGACCCCGTCTGAGGTTTTCTTGGCAGAGATACTGGAGTAGTTTTCCATTTCCTCTTCCAGTTCATTTTACAGATGAGGAAACTGAGGAAAACAGGGTGAAGTGACTTGCCCAGGATGACACAGCTAGTGTCTGAGGCTGAATTTGAGCTCATGTCTTCCTGATTCTACACCCAGTTGTCTGTCCACTGCACCATCTAGCTGCCCCCAAACCAAGAGAGAGTCCTTTATCTCACCCAAGAGAGACTCCCCACCATCTCTAGAATAGGGACATCATGGAAACTTCCAGTTCCTTTCATGCTGGCTTCTTTCCAGAGTCTTTTCCTTCAGCAACCTGAAGTGGGGTTGGCCTCTTCCACATTCTCTCTCAAAGTGCCAGGGACACCCCAAGCCACTTGATACTCAAAGAAGACTTGACCTTTGACTGGTCCCTAAGGGGCTGGCCCTAAAGAATCCTTCAGGTGGATTGGTGAAAGCTGAAGCTTCTCTGCTTTTACCAGCTCCCATCCACCCCTTCCACACAGGTAGGGCATTCATCTCCACGAAGAAGGAAATTCCATAACCACGGATGTTGGGTTATATTAGAGGTGAGGACAGGTTGCCTTCTGCCCACAGAAGTCTCATTTCTTGTAAAATGAAGGGCCTGGATGCCATGATGACCGAGGTCCCCTCCAGCCCCAAGTGCTCCTGTCCTAGGTGATCGGAGATCTGCACTTACCTCTGGTGGGACTTCCAACCTTCTGCTTCAGAGTCTGTTATCTGTTCATCTGCATGTAAGCTCCTTCAAGGCAGGGACCTAGTTCCCTTCAGTGTCCTCTACCCAGAGTAGACGTATGCAATAAATGTCTATTGAATGCAGACTTGGAGGACCTTGAACAACATATCTAGAGGATGGCGGTCAGCATGAGGACACCGAGGAAAACGCCATCGGAGAATGGAAGCTGGAGATGTTGAGCCTGGAGAAGCCTTGGAGGTGGTCATTGCTACCTTCAGCTCAGTTCTCCTGGAATGGGCATTGCGCAGAACCATGAGCAGCGAGTGAAAGTTAGTGGCAGAGAGGCCAGTATAGACTGCATTAATAAAAAGAGCTTTCCCAGAGTGGAATGGGCTGCCTCAGGAGGTAGCGAGCTCCCCTTCACTGGAGAACAAGCATGGCTACCTGCTGGGGATGATGTGGGGGGGGATCCCCTGCTCAGGTCTTGGATGCCTCTGACGTCCCATCCAGCTCTGAGGCTGTGTCTGTGCCTTTCCTTGTCCAAGCTTGAGGTGCCTCTGGGGTTACCTCAGGGTCTTGAGGAGGTCTAGCAAATCGTAACCCATAAGATCACAGGATTTAAAATGGTGAGACCTAAGAGTCATGGGATTGTTTTACAAAAGAGGTAACTGGGACTTGAGAGGAAAAGGTACTTGCCCAAGACCACACATCGGCCAAGCCAGGATTCTGACCCAGGGGCCTCCCACTGTCTGCCTTCTCCTCCCAAGGGATGCTCTTGGACTTCTATGATTGTCTCCACCCACTGGTGCTTCTCAGGCTGACCTGATGAGTCATTGCAGACTATAGGGAAAGGAAGGCCCCATCTGGAAAACTCTGTGAGGGAGGGGAGTCCCTCTACCCTCCAAGTGGACCAGAGAGGGAGGTGGAGATGGAGAGGACCCCTCCCTCTCTCCAGCCCCCCATGCAGGAAGCAGCCTCTCTAGAGACCCAAGAGAGGGGCTGAGTGGGGAGTTGTACAGGGGAGGCTTGAGATCAGGAATGAGGGGGAAAACTCTGTCTCTGAGGCTGACTGGCAAGGGCCTGGTGGCTGGTCCCACCAACAGCTCAGGATTTGTCACTCAGCATCCAGCCAGAGTCCTGTTCTCCCAGAGGCAATGCAGTGGAACGGAAGGGGGCTCAGAACCTCTGGGCTCCAGTCCCTGCTTTACCAGGGGCTCCCTAGGGGACCTGGGCCAGTTCACCCAATCTCTCTGGGACTTAGTTTCCTCTACTGTCAAAGGGGGAAGCAAGTGTGGAGCAGTGGGAAGAGCTGTGGTTCTGGATAAGAGGATCTGGATTCCTATCCTGACTCTGGGGTGACTGCAGGGAGCTGGGTAGTGCATTGGCCAATGCGCCCGGAACTGGGAAGACCTCAATTCAAATCCGGCCTAAGACACTCACTGCCTATATGGCCCAGGGCGAGCCGCTTACCTTCTCAGCCTCAGTTTCCCTATCTATAAAGTGGGGACAATATGAGCATCTCTTTCCAGGGTTCTGGTGAGGATCAAAAGAGTTCCTAATTAATGTACATCACTCTCCAAACCTTGCAGGACGCTGTAAGTGCCAGCTGCTAAGTCACCTCTCTTTTCTGGGCCTCAGTGTCCTCTTCTGTCAGGTGAGGTGCTCTAAGCTCCCAGGGATCTGAGCTTGTCTCTGTTCTGGCCAACCTTCCTATCAGTTCTTTGGAAAAAGGCGCGCATCAGATTGGCAGGCTGCACGGAGCTAACAGGGGGAGGGAATCAGCATTGAATAGCACCTACTGGGCTCCAGGCACCGTGCTAAGAGCTTTTTACAGTTATCTCATTGATCCTCGCAACAACCCTGGGAGGGAAATGCTAGTATTATCCCCATTTTATAGTTGAGGAAACTGGGGCAGAGGTTAAGTGACTTACCCAGGGTCACACAGCTAGTAAGTCTCTGAAGCCAGATTTGGACTCAGATCTTTTTGACTCCAGGCCCAGTGCTCTAGGCACAGTGCCAACTGCCCCTGGTGGCAGGGATAACTATGAGACTAGATGCCAGTGGAACTCCAAGAAAGTGCAGAGAGGATAGAGCGTTGGGCCAAATTAAAGAAGTAAACCTAGATAAGGAATAATATAAAGTCTTAAACTTGGGTTAAAAAAATTGCTTCCCCAGCTACAAAGATGGGAGTAGCACAGTTAGACAGCAGGTGTTCTTAAAGGGATCTGGAGGTCTTAGTGGACCACAAGCTCAACAAGCACCAATAGTGTTGCATAGCAGCCAGACAGGCTAATGGGATCTTAAATAGTATTCAGAGAGGCAGGTGCCCATCCATCTATGTTCCTGTCTTCTCGGACCACATCTGGAACCTTGTATTCAGTTCTGGGCACCACTTGGGAAGAACCCTGATAAATTGGAGAACAGTGGAGGGCAAACAGGGTGTGGAATGGCCTTAAATTCATGCCTTATGAGGATCAGTTCAAGGAATAAAAGATGTTTATCCTGGAGAAGAGAAGACTTGGGACACAGGATGGTTGTCTTCAAATATTTGAAGAACTATTAAGTGGAAAAAGGAAGGGGTTTATTCTGCTTGAGCCCAGAGGGCAGACACAAGGAAAATAATTGGAAGTTGCCAAGAAATGGTAAATTTAGGCTTGCTGTCGAGAAAAACCTCCTTAGAGTACATAGCAAGGTAATGAGCTCCCCATCCTTGGAGATCTGCAAGAGAAACTGGAGGCCCATCTGCTGGGAAAGTGGTGCAGAGGTTCTTGTTCAGGCTGGGAGTAGATCAGAAGCCTCTGGGATTCTGGGAGCATTTACTGTTCTGAAGGGTAGAGCCCTGCCTGGGCAGAGGAGGGAGGGAGGCAGGGGCATTATCGAATTGCAGCCTCCAGACCCTCATTGTATTAGAGTCTGGGACAGCTCCTAACAGCAACGGGCATCGAGTACAGTCCTTCCCCTGCCTCCGAGCCCCCCCTCCTTTCTTTTGTGTCACCATCTCCTCCCCATGCAGGCTGGTGGTGAGAGAACTGTCACACACACACACACACACACACACACACTCACACTCACACACACACACACCCCTTGGGCATCTTCTCAGCCTCCCCTCCTCCGGCCAGCATCCCCATCACCATGGCAGCTTGTTGCCTTGGAAGCCAGCTTGAGAACCAGGCCAGGCTGTCAGCATCCTCCACATGGCCCCAGGAAGCAGCTCATTCCTTTGGGGAGCCAAGGATTAATCACGTTGCCTACCCCCAACCCTCCCTTCTCAAGGAAATCAGATGGACCTCAGTCTCTCCAGCCTTGTCTCCCCACCCACACTCCTCCCCAGGGGCTTAAAGAGGTGGACAGCTCCTCCCTGGCTCCCAGACCTTCTCTGGCCCCAGGGAAGATGAGTAAAGCTGGAATGGACTCCAAAAACCACCCCTCTCTGCTGCACCGTGAACACCTCCACCCTCCCTGCTGTGCAGGTGCCTTAGCTAGAGCCCTCCTGTTTATGCTGGGACTTTCTTCCCCACATTTACCCCAAATCGCCAGCAGCTGTGCTCTCATCTCTAACCCAAAGGAATAAGGCTTCTTGAAGGGCTGGTCCCCCACCCTCTCTGCCCTTTGCCTTTTGCATCAATTCCCACCCACCTCTTTCCCAGATTCAGAAATCCAGACCTTCCGGGACTGGTTGGAGATGGGCAGGGAGGCAGCCAGGCTGAGCACTCCACTGATTTTCATACCCCCTTGGTCAATTTCCTTCCTCTCCCTCCCTGAACTTCATTTTCTCTATCTGTAAAATGAGCTAGAAGGTCTCTAAGCAAGTGGGCTCCTCCTTTGCTCTTTCCCCCACTCAGCTCTGACCTTTCTGCTCTGATGCTATGCCCCGTGTGGGCAGAGGCCAAAGGGGGATCTAATTCCACCTCTACTGAGAAAGACCCCTTTATAACATCCTCAACAAGTGGCTGTCGAATCATAGCCCCCAAGCTGGAAAGGATCTTGGAAACCAGCCAATCTAACCCCCTCGGGGGACAGCTTGAGACCACAGAGGCTGTGACCAGTCCAGGCTGTGCAGATTGAAGCCCAGAGCCACCAAAGGCAGTCTTCCCCTGGTACTGTGATGCCTCCAAGGAGGGAGACGCAGCCTGCTTCACTCTGGGACAGCTCTGGCCTGAAGGTTTTCCTTCCATCCTGCCAAACTCTCCTGGTTCTGCCCTTAGCAGGGCAGGGGCTCCTGCATCGAACAAGTCACCTTCTACACGTGACAGCTGTTGAGATGTTTCAGCCTCTGTCCTTCTGGAACTGTTGAAGGTGTGGGCACAGATAATGGTGGTGTGCATAACCATGAAGCCCTTTGTTTGGTGAGTGCTTGTGTACTGGACTGGAGGCGTGGGGGAGAAAGTTCAGCTCAGACCCAGGATCAGTTCCCTTTCAAGTGCTTAGTAATTTTGTGACTCTGGGAGAGTCTTTCTCTTCTTTGGGCCTCAGTTTCCACCCCTGTAAAAGGGTGGTCCTGCCTCCCTGCCAAGGCCACTGGCAGGATCAAGTAGAGTGAAAACTATTGGCGTTCCATAGCACCAGAGACCCCACCACCTTGGGCCTGCGCCAAGGTCTGCCTTGGAAATCATATGACAGTGAACAGACTCGTCCAGAGCCTCTGAGAGTCCCAGAGCCTCCACAGTTTCTCTGAGAAGGGATCATCTAGCCTGCATTTGGAGATTTCCAGTGATAGGGAGCTTACTACCTCTATTTTAGGACTGCCTCTCTGTTTGCATTATCTACTATGATTTTCAGGCATTTTGGCAACCCCAGCTCTCAACCCCATAGCCTTTGTGAGAGGATGTTTCTTGCAAGGGACTCATTCTCTTTTCTGTTCTAGGAAAACAAGAAAGAAATTTAAAACAGCTCTCTGGTGAATGCAGCTCATTGTGTCTGGCATTGATTAGGAGCCCAAGGAGGAGCCCAGGGAGTGATAGCTCTAGGCGGAAAGAAGAAGCAAGAGAGAGAGGCAAGAGAGAAAAGTGTTTTCACTCGGAGCCATATTCCTGGCCTTAGACTAAGCCCCAATCACACCCCTTCCAGCCACAGACTGAGACCTTTCCCGGGTCACATTCTGAGCCCTGATCCTGGGCACAGGCAGCCTTCCTCCTTGCCCCGATTAGACTGATCCCCAATCCCACGCCCCTGTGCCTTGGTCATATGCAGAGCCCCCAATCCCAGCCACACAGAGCCCTGGCATCACCAGCCATCCCATAATTACCTGCCAATTAGTCTCAGTCAGGGCCAGTACAGAGATCAGGGATGAGAGTTTCCAGCCTGTCCCAAGTTCAAGGGCCAGGCTCAGGTCCTTGGTCTGCTGAGAGGGTTGGAGGAAGGGGAGGGTCATGGTGAAGCTCCTTTGGCGTCAGGCATAGACAGACAGCCCCCAGTACTGTGCATATGGTAGGGTGGGGTATGTCTCTGCTCAGAGCCTGCAAATAAGAAGGGTTTTTCATGCACAATTATTCCGATGCCTCCTCCTGTGACAGATCAGCAGGGGATAAATTCTGAGTCCTGGGGACTCAGGCTGTCATTTATTGCCTAATTAGAGGAGTAATCAGACCTCGTTCTAGCACTGAAGCTGGAGATTTGAACATCTGGGAACAAAGGCCTCTGTTATCCAGGAATATCTGGCCCAGGAGGAAGAGGGTGGATTTTCAAGGGGAGGAGGGCTGTGCACATTCCCATTATAGACGCTCAGAGCTGGATGGGGCCTCAGAGGGCACCCAGTCCATCTTCATAGCCCCAGAAGGAAGACCCCCTACCACCTCTTTGACAGGGGGTTGTCTAGACTGCTTGAACACTTCTAGTGGTGCGGAGCTCACTACTTTATGAGGTGTTCCCTGCCCCGTTCAAGCCCCCCCCTCCCATTTCATTGTGGTACGGCTCTCATTATTAGACAGATACTTCTTGCTATAAGACTCAGACAGATCCATAACATTTGAAGGTCCCCTACAACAATGCAGATCCTGACTCATCCGTGCATTGCTCCTGGGCATCTGAAAACAGATAAACAAGCCTGACCTCCACCCCACTCGCTAGGGCAGATCTTTAGCGCTCACATCCTCCCCTGATGCTTCCATCCATCCCTGTATGTTGGGTATTCCAGGCCCCTCTCCATCCTGGCTGTCCTCTGGACACTCTTCATGTGATCAACAACCTTCTTAAACTGTGGTGCCCAGATTCATACTGTGTATCCCTTTTAGATATAGTTATTTTCATGTTGTCTCTCAAGCTTGGCACATAAATGCTTGTTGACTGACTGAACACAGTAGTCTAGCCAAAGTCTAATGAGGACAGTAGGACCCTCCCTTCCCTCTTCCCAAAAGCTCCATCCCTCTTCACACAGGCCGAGATCACATTAATATTTTTGGCAGTGCTAACTGACTCATTGCCCAGGGTCACACAGCTAGTAAGTATCTGTGGCTGAATTTCACCTCAGGTTTTCCTGACTCCAGGTCCAGGGTTCTGGGCACTGTGTCACCTAGCTGCCTCCTAGCGGGCTCAGATTTATTCTTCCTAGTAGGTTATAATGAACATCCCTTTTTGGTTCTGATCCAGCATGACTTGGTGAGCCTTCTTCTAGCCTGGTTATTGATGGGGTGGTACTATGTGGTAACAAAGAGCTTTTTGGTTGGCTGAGGATCCAGAAGGACTGAGGGGGCTAAATGTGCTCATACAAGGTTCTGAGGCTCTTCCCTGATGGGTTTTTAAGTGAGAAGGATTGCTTGGTGCTTCTTGGGGCAGAAGGGAGGGGAAGAAAGCTGCTAACACCCCCACACAGATGTGCCTTGATAACATGTGTCTCTGGGTGAGTGATATCTCTATTTCTTTTGTGCTTATTCTCTCCTGATCTTGAATATTTTGAGTGGAGAGGACCTAACTGACTGGAAAACCATCATAGGTCCCCTTGGCAACTCGAGTCTATTGCAGAATGCTATGGAGCCATGGTGGCTGATGATGGAGGGAGCAGCAAAATGGTCCCCTGAGGATGGTGCGGCTTCTGGGATCATAATCCCTATTGACAGAGAAATGTGGACTCTGGACTCTAGAAGGGACTTTTTCTGAGAGCCCATCAGAGATCTGTGCCTAAGGAGAACCCCATGAGGCCTCCACAAAGGTACAGAAGGACTCCCAGGGCCAATGGTGGAGCATTACCCTTTGGTCACATGTTCACCATTAGATTATGGAATCCTTGCTCCCCACCCCCAGCCTTTAGTACAGTGACCAACACATAGCAGGCACTTAATAAGTGCACACTGATTTGTCTTGTTGATAAAATTGTAATTTAAGTTTGAGCCCATTACGAACCCCCCACCCCAGGGATTTTGTACGTGCTTGGAGTCAGGAGATGGAGTGGGTTGTTTGAGGGACAGCATGGTCAGTGTCACTAAATTAAAGAATAGTTGAGGGAGCATGTAAGGTGTAAGAAGACTGGAAAGATGGGGGAGGCCAGGTAGCACAGTGAGTAAGAGCACCGGCCCCAGAGTCGGGATGACCTGGAGATCGAATTCCAGGCTCAGACACTCAGCACCACACCCAGAAATAACTGGCCATGTAACCTTGAGCAAGTTACTTAACCCCAATTGCTTAAAAAAGATAATAATAAAAAAAAAAGAAGACCGGAAAGACAAGGGAGGGGCAAGTAATGAAGGTCTTTGAATGCCAGAGGATTTTGTGTTTTATCTTAGAGATAAGAAACCACTGAAGTTTACTGAAAAGGGATGTGGTGGGGGGAGATAGTGACTTGGTCAGACTTGCACTTTAGAAAGATCAATTTGACAGCTGAGTGGAGAAAGAACTGGAGAGAAATAGAGAAAGACAGAGATGGAAAGACAGAGATAGAGACAGAGAGAAAGACAGACAGATACAGATGGAGACAGAAAGAGAAAAACAGAGATAGAGACCAACAGAAAGAGAGACAGAGATAGCGAGAGAGACAGAGAGACACAGAGAGAGACAGAGACAGACAGACAGACTTGGGGCAAGGACTAACAAGAAGGCTGCTGCAAGAGTCCAGGAGGGAGGTGATGTGTGCCTGCTCCAAGGTGGTGGTAGTGTTAGACTCTGTCCATTGACCCCAACATAGTGGTATAATTTTGGTCCTCTTTCAGCATCAGAGGAGAGAAGGGAGTGTATAAGAGAGAAGTCACAGAGGCAGAAACAACCCCCTTGGATATGGGGGAGGTGGTGAGAGGGAGGAGTTGAGGAGGATGCCTCAGTTAGGAGTCTGGGTGCCTGGGAGGAGGCTGACACCCTCACTAGTAATGGAGGAGTTTGGAGAAGGGAATGGTTTGGGAAGAAAGCTAAATTTGGTTTTGAACATGTTGAACTTCAGATATCTATGAAACATTGAGTTCAAGATATGTAATAGGCAGTTGGAGATGGGAGTATGGAAGGCAGCAGAGAGGGTCAGGCTGGATGACTAGGTCTGAGAATCATCAGCAAAGAAAGAGCATATGCCTTCTTACTACATAACGCTACTCTACCCTCCTCCCTTTCCCCTTCCTGTTTCTTTTGAATAAGGTATGCCCATTCAGAGCCATCATACAGTACTTGGGTTTCATCCAGTCATGTCTCAGTGATACCCAAGAGGCCCAATATAACCCGCTGACAGACTGTAAGCTCCTTGAGGTCAGGGACTGTTTGGTCTTTGGTACCGTCTTCGGTACCTTGTGTTCTACACATAATAAACCCTTTGTAAATAGTGGTTGAATTGTCAGACTGTGCAACCGAGGCAGGCTTTGCACAGAGGAGCTGCAGCCCCCAAACAGAGTCCGCCAGGACTATCAGAGGTACATGTTTTCTGAGGTCTGGTGGAAAAGAGTATGGTGTTTAGATTCTGAGGATGGGGTCAGAGCCCAGCTCTGCTGCTCAGTACCCACATGGTCCTGGGCCAAGCTACTCCCGCTTCCTAAACTGCTCTTTCCTCTTCTGTAAAACCAGAGCGATCCCTGTAGCTCCCAAGCTGTGACTGGAAGAGCCTAGGACAATGGACGGACCCTTGAGAGAAGGTATGGACAGGTTTACCGTGGGAAAGCAGATTCTTATCACACACACACACACACACGTCTACCTGCCAATGGTCACCTGTCAGAGTCCACCCAGACCCACAGTGAGTTTCAGGTAAAGGAATAATTGGTGGGTGACACTGGAGTCCTACGAGTAGGGGGCAATTGGCTCTGGAGATCATCAGATTTATAGCCTAGAACAGGGAACGTCAGAGCTGGGAGGGGCCTTAGAACAGAGAACAGAAAATGGCTAGAAGACCTTAGAGCAGAGAGTAAAGAATGCAAAAGCTGGGAAGGACCTTAGAACACTAATAGGAAAAATATCGGAACTGAAAGGGTTCTAAAAATCACTGAATCTAAACCCTCCATGTTACAGTGAAGGAAACTGGGTCACAGCACAGGGAAGGCACTTGTCCACTGTCACACAGCTCAGAAGTGGCAGTCAGGTCCTCTGACCTCCTCCCTCTCCCAATACTGGGCTCTTTGCTCTGCACCCCACTGCCCAGTCTGAGCAAGGGTATGGTGGCAGCCTCTTGGAACAACCTACCCTGCCCAGGCATTGTCTGCCTCCCTGCCCATCCCAAACCACTCGCCAGATCATGTTGCTTTAGCCTTATTCATAATGCAACCCCTGCCTTTATCTCCTGAAGAACCTGAGCCCTTTTGGTCTCTGTGTTTCACCCCTCCCCATGTGGGATCACAGGGTCCCCAGGCAGTCACCCTGGAAGGAGCATTAAGCAGATGCAAGATGTGGGGGTGGGGGGAGCTGTTCCTGAGCTCCCTGAAGTAGGTAGGCAGTGGGCAGCTTGAAGCAGGGTGAGACATGGTCCTCCCAACCTTCCAAGGCCCAAGCAGAAATCCTGCCTCAATCGTACCTGGATAGCAACCCTATCCAAAGGGAACCTTCTAAAAGGGGGGTTGAGATTAGAGGCAAAGAAGGATCTGGCACTTGAAAAGGCACAGGGGGGAAAAGGGGGGATGAGTCTGGGACAGTGCCTAGCCAGTAGTGCAGGTAAGCCAGGATGCTGATGAGCCTGCTGGAGTCTAGCCACAGGTTGGAGGAGTTGCCCAGGTTCTAAGGACGAGGCAGGGTCTGGACTGCTGCAGCTGAGAGCCAGTGGGAGCTCGTACCCAGGCCCCAGGTCAGCCCTTCATGGATGTCCCCATCAGTGGCCGGGACTTGCGATGCCTGCAGCTGGCCTGTGCTGCCCTGGGCCTGCTGGCAGGCAGCATCATTATTGGAGTGTCTGTTTCATCTGCGGCAGCAGCTGTGGGGGGCATCTTCATCGGAGCTGCAGGTCTGGGTGAGTGCAGAGATCCTGGGATGGGAGGGAGGGGGACAAGGTAAGCTGACCCAGTGGGCAGTAGAGTAATTCGGGGAGGGGGCTCAGGTGGGTGGGAGGAGAGGAGAAAATGAAGAGAGCCTGCTGGAGAAAAGATGGCTGGGAAAGTTCCTTAAGAGAAGGAGGGGGAGCCAGGCACCGGCTCCCCTCACTGCACCATGCACATCTCCATCCCGAACCCCACTTCCTGGCTACAGAGGTACAACACCACCTTTTACAGATGAGGTGCCTGTCGCCCCACTCACCAGACTGTCTAATCCTCCCTGAAGATTCAATCACCCCCTCATCCCTCATTCTCCCTTCCCAGGCTGGGACCAGTTCCTAGAGTCAGAGCTTCTAAATTAAAGAGAGGAAATGACGAAGAAGGTAGGTTTATAAGAGAAAAACAGGAAAGAGTGGGTATGGGACTGAGGTTGCGTGATTCACTAGACCCAGCCCTGGACTAGGACTGACTCCAACACTTATCAGACGCATGATCTTAGAGAAAGCCCTTACCCTCCTGGGCCTCAGTTTTCCCCTTTGTGCAATGGGAGTGTGTTTTCTCTGTCTCTTTCCCAAGGATGCTGAGAGCAAAGGGCCTTGTATTATCACTCTTAGTAACCTTCCTCCTCCAGGCAGCAGTGCACCTTGGACCAGTACTTGCTGCTCCCAATGAAGGCAGGAGAGTAACCCCCGACCTCTTCCCTGCCATCCTTGGAGGTCAGTGGTATAGTGGGTACATATAGGCAGAGAAAGGGGGAGCCCATTCATCCCTGTCCTCCTCAGCCCCAAACAGCTGCCTGGTGCTCTTCAGTGTTTGAGGGGCAGGGGTCTGAGAGCAGCCAGAAGGGTGAGGGAACTGGGGTGGAGGCCAGAGGGAGCGATAGAAGCACAGATAGCAGTTTTGAACCAGATGTCAGGAAGAACTTCCTGCCAAGCAGAACTGAGAGGCCCCCCCACCCATCACTGGGGGTCTTCGAGTGGAGGCTAGGCAAGGGGCCCACTTGTGAGAGGGGCTTTGGAGTTTCTGGGTTTCCCTAGATGTCCATTCCTCACCATTATTTGTGCAGGGGAAAGAAAGGGCAGTGGGATCCAAACTGGTGGGTTTTTCTTGGCATAGAAAGTAGAATCCAGTCCCCAGGCTCCCAGGTGAGTACGTGACCCAGCTCTGGGGGAAGAGAAGAAGGGACCGGGGATGGGGTGGGGGGGGAGGTGGGGCTGGCTTCACAGGTGTTGAATATCATGGTGGCCTCATTCTCCTGACCCAGAAGGAAATAGGATAGCCCGTCTCAAGTTTACCTCACCTTATCTCAGCCTCCATCTCTCAGGTGCAGAGCCTCGGGCTAAGGGACGCAGGGAGGGAAGCTGCCATCCTGCAGGAGCCAGGAGGGGACTTAGCTCCACATCCTGAGGAAAGGACCCATGACAGAGAACCCCCAAACTCTTCCTTGCCCCCCACCAGGAAGACCATCTCCCTGAAGTCAGAAGGGACCCCCTGAGGCACCTCAGCCCAACCTCCTAGGGTAGGAATCCTCTGTGCACATTCCTAGATCGAGGTCCCTCCAGGCTGTGTTTGAACACCTCCAAAGCCAGAAGGCTCACTACCTCCTAGGCAGTCTACACAAACTATCAGGGAGTTCTTCCTGCCACCACAGTGAAGCTGGCCCCTCTGTAACTTCCCTCCACTGTTCCTCATGCTGCCCTTTGGGACCAAGCCCAATGAGCCTCATCTGTCTTCCAAGTGACAGCCTTCAGATAGCTGAACACAGCTCTTATGGAGTGGCTTCATTTCAAGCCTTCTCTTCTCCAGCCCAAACACCTCCAGTCCCTTCATATCATCCTCTTTTGACTTGTACTAAAGGACCTTTACCATCCGCCCTGCTCTCTACTGGACAAGGTCCAGCCTGCCAGTGTCCTTCCTAAAATGGGGTCCCAAACCTGGACACAAAGCTCAGCACTGATAGTGCCTCATTGGAAGCCTTCGTGTTTGGTGACACAAACAGAAAGCCCCAATCTGGTCCCAGCCCCAGATCCAGTCACCCCATGAGTTTAGGGTGAGAACTTTACCCTGGGAGGGCTTTGAGGACCCTCCCTCCTGACAATCACAGGGAATATTGGCAATCCATCCATCTGTCAGCAAGTCTTTGTACACCTTCCCCCACCGCCCATGTGCCCATACATGTGCCAAACCCTGCATTGGGAGAGACATAGGAGGAGAAGAGATCCGAGGTGTGGCTCCCACTGGGGTTTTGGGCTTCCCCTCTACAAAGCCTCAGGGCCAGACTCAATGGTCTCAAAGACCTCTTCCATTCTGATCTTCTATAACCCATGCCAATGCTCCCGGTGTAATCAGAGAGGGAGATCCCCGACAAGGAATATCCAAGGAGTTGTGGGGCCCCATTCATTTACTCAAGCTCTGGTACAAGGATCTTGCTCTGCTTAAAGTTAAATGCTTCATAAATAATTTCTAAATTTACAAAATCCACTGTTAAAGCATGAGGTTCCACATCAGGACTGTGGAGCCCAGAGCCATCAGCAAGGGATTCTGAAGGAGGAAGACCCAGGTCCATGCTTGTGGGAGGCAGAGGGCTCAGAGACAGAGAGCACAGGACCAGGATAGTCAGGGTGGTGGTACAAGGGGCACCCTGAGCTCACAGGCAGGAGAGACCTGAATTCTCTGCCTTCCACTCCCACCCCCCTCAGGGACTCCCATTTATTCCTTCAGCTGTTTGCCCATCTTGGACACCCGAGTCCATCTCCACACCTCCAGATCTGGAGTCTCTATCTTCTCCCTGACTCCCCAGAGCCCGCAGTTCACACACGCCTTTGCTCTGGAGTCAGAGGGTGTGGATTCACATTCTGACTGCCTCAGTTTCCTCACCTCACTTTTCTCCCTCATGCCCAGGGCTCTTCATCCTGGCTTATCCCTTTCTGAACTCTCGGTTCAACCTGGATCGATTCCTGCCTTCCCTGGGTAAGTGTGACCTGACCACCTGGTGGCTGGGGGAGGGGAGAAGGGAGATGGGGCATGTGCTGATACGTGACACTGGATGATTATATGAGATTGTGTGACTGGGAGGCGATGGTGGTGGTTACTCCTGACCCCGAGCCAGGAGCCTGGGTTTGAACCCAACTCCAGCATTTCCTAACTGGGTAATCACTAGCTGGGGATGTCCCTTAACCCCTGGGGCCTCAGCTGCCTCATCTGCAAAAGAAATATCATACTACCTGTAGCCCTTACTTCCCTGAGAACTAAGAGCACTTAGGAGCTTGGGTGGCTGTTGACAGTGTGTGTGTGTGTGTGTGTGTGTGTGTGTGAGGCCGCCTGTGTGTTTGCATCTGTGTGTGTTTGAAGCCTTCACAGATGTGTTTAAATGTTGCTATGACAACAGCCATGCCTTCGAGGATTTACATCCTGCTAGATTTAGAAAAAAACCATTTCCCTCCCCTCTGCCCCCACCCCCACGTCCAACCCAGCCCAGCTTCTCCTAGTCTTGCATCCTCCCTTCTAGGACCCATCTCTTGCTGTCCTTGATCCCTCCTCACCTCTCCACAAGAAAACTGGAGAGGACTAAAAATATCAAAACAAAGAGCTAGCATTTATGCAGGACAGCAAAGTTTGCAAAGTGTTCTTACAAATATTATCTCATTTTATTTTCACAGCAGCTCTGGGAGGTAGGTGCTATTACTCTGCTCATTTTTACAGATCAAGAAACTGAAGCAGACAGAGGTTAAGTGACTTCCCAGGGTCACGTAGCTAGGAAGTGTCTAAGGCTAAATTTGAATTCAGATCTTCCTGACTCCGGGTCCAGCGCTCTATCCACAGTGCCACCTACTTGTGGTACCTATGTGCCATTCACTCAAGATAGATTTGCAAATGCCAGGCACTGTGCTAAGAACTGGGGAGGGGGGGATCTGCAGGTCACCAGATGGGGAACATTGTGGGGTAGTGAATATAGAACCAGTCTCATAGCTGGAAAGACCCAGATTCAAGTCACATCCCTGACACATACTGGCAGGATAACCCTGTTCAGGTCATTTAAGGTTTCAGTAGTCTCAGGCATCTCTCTAAGACCATGAGATTCAGGGAAGGAGGCTCATTTGGGAATTTTGTCCCTGATGAAGTCACAAATCTCAACCCCCAGAATGTGCCCAGCCCTCTACTATGTGTTAGGGACAAAGACAAAACCAAACCTGCCATCAAAGTCTTCCTTTCTGTTGGGAGGAGGGGTTCAATATGTGTACAGGTAAGTCAGTACAAAATATACATCCAGCCGCTTGTAGGGAAGCATGAACAATTGGGATCCAAAGACAAGTCAAGCTAGGGGACAACAGGAAGGGTGGGAGTCAGACATGAAGAGCTTCCCCTCTCAATCGGGACCAGGGAACCAAGGTCAGGGATTCTGTGGACAAGTTATCTTATCCAAATTGAAATCACCTCTCCCCCTGCAGGGAATCTAAGGATCCACCCCCAGCCTGGGAGCAGTGGAGAGGAAGGGGCCTCCAGTGGTGGAGGGAAGAGTGAAGGTAGGTGTGAGGGACCCCACAGCCTGCCTGCCTCACTAGCCTCCCCACCTGGTCCCAGTCCCCACCATAGGCAGGACCTATGGCCAGAAGATTCCAAGTGGAGACAGACTGGCCACTTGGCAGGGATGTTGTGAGGGGGGACTCTTGAGCAGATACAGGTCAGGTTAGATGCCTCTAATATCTCCTCTAGCTGGGAATTTGGGATTCTGCCTCCTCCTACCCTCCCTCCTATAGTTAATCAACCAACCAAGCTACAACTAGCATTTATTAAGTACCTACAGCCGCTCTGCTAAACACTGGAGGTGCAAAGGCAAAAATTAATTAACTCTTGCCTTCAAGGAACTTACATTCCATTAGGTGCGAGGAAAGACAATGTGTACACATATTTGTGCATTCCAGATAAATCCCAAATAAATGCAAGGTATTTTGGATGTGGGGGGCATCTGTAGACCTGCTACCCTCACCGAGCCCTGCCTCCTTAAGGCTTAAATGCCAACTCCCCCTTCTCTCTTCACCCTGAAGTCATTAACTCCATCCACATGACTCTGAAAGAGGGATGACCCAGAATCCACCTGCATGACCAGGATATCTCTCCTCCTGTTATCCCCCAGAGTCTGTCTTCTGTCTTTAACAATAGTCCCATTTCCCCCACCCCTTCCAAGGAATAAGGAGTCATATGCCTACCAGCCTCTCTACTGTGAGCCGGACCCTGGAGAAGCTGAAACCTGGAGGGGGCAATCCTGGTGGGAGCCGAGGGACAGAAGAGGGCTGAGGGACCTCAGACTGGATACTGCCTGGTCAAACCCACCCCTTTCTGCTTGGGGATGCATCACCCGGTGGAGAGGAAAGGAATGGAGATCTCCCCCATCTCTTCCAACCCTCCCCAATCTGGCTGTCTGGGTTTCCCCAGGCTGTACCACTGGGACAGGAGCACAGCTGAATAATCCAAAATCCCAGACAATCACAGTGATCACCAGAGCAAAAGAAGAGCTACTAGAAATATTATGGGACACCTCTAAAGTGAGGGGAGGTCATCTCACAGCTGACTCCCCAGCACCACAGAGCAGCTGCACATGGTGGTGTTCAGCCCAACCTCTTCTGAGCACTGGCGACTGGTGGCAGGACAGTCTAGGTCCTGCAGGACTGGAGACTTCCCCAAAGTCACACGGAGCTGGGAAGGGAAGGCTGGAAGCCACAGACACCAGGCAGGCAGCAGGAGGTGAACTCCATCATGCCACGTCTCCATGCTCTACACCTGTGACTCTAAACAGGCTGCACCTGCATTACTTTTTGCAAACCCCTTACCTTATTTCTTTGTCAGAGTCACAGTCTGATTGCTTTTAAGACCATCTCTTTTGATACCACCTCACACCTATCAGAGTAGCTAATATAACAAAAAAGGAAAATGTTGGATGTTGGAGGGGATGTGGGAAAACTTCAACACTAAGGCATTGTTGGTGGAGTTGGGAGCTGATCCAACCATTCTGGAGAGCAATTTGGAACTATGCCCAAAGGGCTGTAAAATTGTGCATACCCTTTGATCCAGCAATACTATTGTGAGGTCAAAGACATCCAAAAAAAAGGGGAAAAGAACCTATTTGTACAAAAGCATTAATGGCGGCTCTTTTTGTGGTGGCTAAGAATTAGAAATCAAAGGGATGTCCATCAGTTCGAGAATGGCTAAACAAGCTGTGGTGTATTATTGTAATGGAATATTATTTTGATCTAAGAAATGACAAGCAGGATGATTTCAGAAAAAAAAACGCAGAAAAACTTACATGAACTGCATAATGAAATGAACAGAGCCAGGACAATACTGTACACAATAGCAGCAATATTGTTTGATGAACTGCAAATGACTTCACTATTCTCAGCAATGCAAAGATCCAAGACAATTCCAAAGGACTAATGGTGAAGCATATTATCCACCCGCAGAGAAAGAACTGATATTGATCGAATACAGACTGAGACATGCTATTTTCACTTTCTTTCATTTTTTCTTTTATTCAAGTCTTCTTGTACAAAATGACTAATATGGAAATGTTTTACATAATTGCACATACATAGCCTATATCTGATTGCTTACCATCTCAGGGAGGGAGGAGGGGAGGGAGGGGAAGGAAGGGAAAATTTGGAATTCAAAACTTTAAATAAAAATGTTTTAAAAATTAGAGAACAAAAAGTCTGTCTCTTTTTCTCTATACTATCTAGTTTCATTTTTAAAGACGGGGAAATTATCAGTTTTAAGCTGTATTATGGTTTCTTTTGAAACCCACCAAGCTGATTTCTTCCTGACTTTTCTCACATATAAACACAAGACACTAGTCCAAAAGTCAGAAGATTCAGGGGACTTAGTGAAATGGGGAGGACACTGACCAATAATTTCTTCCGCATACTGACTGTGTGACTTCCCCTCTCTAACCTTAATTTTCCTCATCTGTCAAATGAAGTCTCTTCCAAGCCTGTGATTCAGTGGTCTCTCCAGGCCATCAGCTACAGAAAGAAGTATCGCTGCCCTTGGCCCAGACTGGGCTCCTTCTTCAAAGTCCAACTCAAACCCACCTCTTACACAAAGACTTCTTTGCCTGGCTGACTTTTCAGCATGGCAGGGAATAAGTCTGTGAAACAGACTCCTGAACTGCTAAGACTAACTTGGGGTTAGGGTGGGGATGGCAAGGGGATTCTGAGTTGTGCATAGAGCACAGTCCAATAAGTGTCTCACTATTTTCCCCTCCCTGGTCCTCCATTTAGTCTACAGTCAACTTTCCAACTAGCTCACTGTGAGACCTTGGCCCATCCCTTTCCCTCTCTAGGTGTCAGAGTCTAACTCTGTGAAATGAAGGAGTTGGATTAGATGAGCCCTGAAGACCACCCTTTAAACCTCCAGGGTCTGATTCCATATGCCCCAAAGTAAGATGGCCATGGGTGACATGGGATGGCCCTGGCCATGCTCTCCAGGCTCTGTGTCTTTGGTGTCCCCAACATTTAGAAAGTCTTCCCTTCCCTTTTTCACTTTTTGAAATAACCTGGAGAAATGAAAAGACCCTAAGATTCGGAAGCAGAGAACCTTCATTTATATTGTGACTCTGCTACCTGGCATCTGTGAGATTCTGGGCAAGGCTCTTTCCCTCCCTGGGTCTTGGGTATACTTACCTATAAAATAAAAGAGTTGATGGAGATCAGAGTGTCTTAAGAAGGAGTCTGGGGGCGGCCAGGTAGCACAGCAAGTAAGAGCACCGGCTCCAGTGTTGAGATAGACCTGGAGATCGAATCCCGGGCTCAGACGCTCAGCACCACACTCAGAAATAACTGGCCGTGTAACCTTGAGCAAGTTACTTAACCCCGATTGCTTAAAAAAAAAAGAAAAAAAAAAGGACTCTGAAGATAGATTTCAGGGACCCTTAAACTTTGAATGGGAAAAACATACCTTTATTTTCATCAACTTCTGAATGAATATATGGCATTTCTTTCAATGGTGAATCTTTAAAAAAAAACCATTCTTCTGAGGAGGGGACCATAGACTTCACTGGACAGCATGCCTAAGGGGTCCATGACATTTTTCAAAATGGCTAAATAAGAAGGCCCTAGACTCAATCACAGCGGTGTAAAGAAAGAGTGTAAGGTTGGCAACAGAAGGGTCTGGGTTGTTCAAATCCTGACTTTGTCATTCATTACCTTTGTAATCCTACTTCCTCTTTGGGTTTCGGTTTCTTCATCTGCAAAATGACTTGACTATATGAGTTCTAAAATACGAGGGGCAGCATGTCAGAGTGGAAGGGAACTACATTTGGAGTAAGGGGATCTTGGCTTGAATCCTGGCTCTGCCACTTACTTTTTTTTTTCTTTTTGGAGGAGGGAAGGTAGGGCAATTGGGGTTAAGTGACTTGCCCAAGGTCACACAGCTAGTTTTGTGTTAAGTGTCTGAGGCCAGGTTTGAACACAGGTTCTCCTGACTCCAAGGCCACTGCTGTATTCACTGTACCACCTAGCCGCCCCGAGTCTTTTTTTTTTTTTTTGCTTTTTGGAGGGCAATTGGGGTTAAGTGACTTGCCCAAGGTCACACAGCTAGTTTTTGTGTTAAGTGTCTGAAGCCAGATTTGAACTCAGGTCCTCCTGACTCCAGGGCCAGTGTCTGCCACTTACTAACTGTGATCTTGGGTGAGCCACTTCTACCTCTTTGCACCTCAGTTTCCCTACTCTGTAAAATGAGGATGCTGGACTAGAGAACCTCTGTCATCCCATCTGGTCCAAGACCTATGATCCTACGATCCTGTCCAGCTCTAAATCCTATGATCAGCACAGGGGGCATCTCCTCCAGCAAGCTTACCCTGATGCCCAGTCAGAAATGATTTCTTTTTTTCTAAACTGCAGACATTTGGATCCTATCTCATGATCCTTAAGAATCAAAATCATAGGTAGGTATGTGTGTGTGTGTGTGTGTGTGTGTGTGTGTGTGTTATCTACCACATAGGTTGGGAGCTCCCTGAAGGCAAGACCTGGGTCTTACTCTGTTTTATTGGTCAATGTCCTACCCATTTCACTTACCGTGTTTCCCCGATAATAAGACACTGTCTTATTAATTTTTTGGACAGAAAAAACACCAGAGGGCTTATTTTCAGGGGAGGGCTTATTTTAATGAACATTGACAGCAATTTTAATAAACAGGTAAATGTTAATCAAAAATGTACCTTTATTCAATAAGCAAATCACTGGGGAAGAACAGGATGACGCGCTCACTGCTGCAGCTCTGATTGGATGCAGCTCGGAGCGTGGCATGCGTTTCACGGGGGGGGGAGGGGACGGTGCATACAGAGGGTACCGTAATGTAGCGTATAGCGCAGGGGATCACCTTCACTACAGTAGCAATCTCAATAGGGCTTATTTTCGGGGGAGGGCTTATTTTAGAGGAATCTTACACAGTAAGGGGAGGGCTTATTTTCGGGATAGGTCTTATTATCGGGGAAACACGGTAGTCCCCTGACTATAGCACTAAGCATAGATTGAAAGAATTCTTAACTCTGGGACCCAATCTACTTTTTCAGCCTAATCTTCCTTTGCTCCTCTTCATGTCCATGAAATTAATTTCTCTCTGCCTCCACACCTTTGCTCATCTCTATCCCTTTTCTCTCATTTGAGTCCCCCTCTCCTTCTAGGACTAGTTCAAGGTCACCTCCTTCAGGACTGCTCCCCCTATCCTGAGTGCCTTGGGCGTTTACTACCAGCTCCCAAGCCTCCTGCCCTTTAAGTTCTACAAAGTACTTTTTTCACTACAATCCTGGGGGGGAGAGAGTAGAAGGATTGTTGTCCCTTTTGGAAGTAACAGAAGTATTGATCTCTCCATTGCAGGTTGGACAGAGAAGGATTGGGCTGGACCTGTGGTTTCAAATGCCCAAATTGATACCAACCTAGCTCATCCCTGGGGCAGTCTGGTCACTTGGTAATCAATTCTTTGATTGTGGCAGCCCAAGAAAAAAATAACAATAAATACAACATGACCCTTGGTCCTCTGTGGTATTTTTTATTTATTTATTTTTAGTTTTCAACATTCATTTCCACAAGATTCTGAGTTACAATTTATCTCCCCATCTTTCCCCTACCCCACCCCAAAAAAGCAAGCCTACTGAATACCCCTTCCCCTAATTTGTTCTCTCATATCCTCCCCCACCACTCCCCTAACTTTCTAGTAGGGCAAGGTGGATTTCTATACCCCACTGCCTGTATATCTTTTTTTATTATACACATTTGTTTTAAAAACTTTGAGTTCCAGATTTTTTTCCCTTCTTCCTTCCTCACCCACCCCCACTGGGAAGATAAGTAGTTCAATATAGGTTGTACATGTGTAGTTATACAAAACATTTCCATAGTAGGTATATTGTGAAAGACTATATTTCCCTCCATCCTATCCCAAATTATTCTATTTTTTTCCTTTGACCCTATCCCTTTTCTTTTTCCTTTTTGCTTTTTTGGACAGGGGAAGGCAGGGCAATTGGGGTTAAGTGACTTGCCCAAGGTCATACGGCTAGTTTGTGTGTGTGTGTGTGTGTGTGTGTGTGTGTGTATTAAGTATCTGAGGCTGGATTTGAACTCAGGTCCTCCTGACTTCAGGGCCAGTGCTCTATTCACTGTGCCACCTAGCCACCCCCAACCCTATCCCTTTTCAAAAGTGTTTGCTTCTAACTACCCTCTCCCCCAATCTGCCCTCCCTTCTATCATCCCCCCTCTTATGCCCTTACCCCTTATTTTCCTGTAGGGTAAGATACCCAATTGAATGTGTATATTATTCTCTCCTTAAGCCAAATTCAATGAGAGTAAGGTTGACCCATTTCCTTTCACCTTCCTACTCTTCCCCTCCATTGTAACAGTTTTTTCTTGCCTCTTTTATATGAGATAATTTACCTTAATCTATTTCTCCCTTTCTCCTTCTCCCAATATAGTCCTCTCTCACCTCTTAATTTTATTTTTTAGATATCATCCATTCATATTCAACTCGTCCTTTGCCCTCTGTCTATTTATACATGTACATACATGAGCATACCCTCACATATATATTTTATACATGCATACATCCTCCTTTACATACATATATATGTATGTATACACATATATACATATATATTCCCTTCAATTGTCCTCATATTGAGAAAAGTCTTATGAGTTACAATTATTGTTTTTCCATGTAGGACTGTAAATAGTTCAATTTTAATAAGTTCCTTATGATTTCTTTTCCCTGTATACCTTCTCATGCTTCTCTTGGTTCTTGTATTTGAAAGTCAAATTTTCTGTTCAGCTCTGGTTTTTTCATCAAGAATGCTTGGAAGTCCACTATTCCATTGAATAACCATATTTTCCCCTGAAGCATTATACTAGTCTTACTGGGTAGGTTGTTCTTGGTTTTAATTCCAGCTCTTTTGACCTCCAGAATATCATATTCCATATTCAATTCAATCCCTTAATGTAGAAGCTGCTAGGTCTTGTGTTATCCCGATTGTGTTTCCACAATACTCAAATAGTTTCTTCCTGACTACTTGTAGTATTTTCTCCTTGACCTGGAAATTCCAGAATTTGGCTATAATATTCCTAGGAGTTTTCTTTTTGGGATCTTTTTCAAGAGGTGATCAGCGAATTCTTTAAATTTCTATTTTGCCCTCCGGTTCTAGAATATCAGGTCAATTTTGCTAGACAATTTCTTGAAAAATTGTGTCTAGGCTCTTTTTTTTTATCATGGCTTTCAGGTAGTACAATAATTTTTCAATTATCTTTCTTGGATCTATTTTCCAGGTCTGTGGTTTTTCCTCCATGGTCTGTAACCAATTCATATTTTTCTTGAAAGATTTTGATGCAGGAGTTCTGACTTCATTGTCTTCCTCCTGTTCCATGCTTTGATCCTTTTTGTCCCCAAAAAAGGAATCTATGGCAGGATTGCATTTCCTCTGCTTGCTCATGTTGCCAGTCAATTACTTGAATTTTGAACTCTTTGCCATGGTAGAACTCTGCTTACAGAATGGAGAGAGCTTTGTCCCAAATTGCTGGGGTTTTGCAGTTGCTGGAGCAATTAGAAGGGTGCCCTCTCTACAGCCCCCACAGACTCTGGCACCTGGCCACACACCCTAGGACCTCCACCCAAGACTGTGATCTAGATCCAAGCAGGTTAAAGCAAGAGTGACTACCCTCTGAATAATCATTTGATCCCCCTACAATCTGCAGGACAGGAGCTCCTGAGTCAGCCATGCGGCACAGCCGCTGCACCTCCAGGGGGTAGGGGCCAGACCACACTCTTCAATCCACCCCTGATCCAACAGAGTTCCACACTGACCTTTTACTTTGTCTTTGGTGTTTATGGGTTGAGAAGTCTGGAAACCACCACAGGCGCTGGTGCTTCACTCTCCTGAAGTCTGCTTTGGCCACTGCTGGTCGGGGCTGCCCTAGGTAGGGCTTGGCTCAGCTCCCAGCTTGGTGCAATAGACCCTTCCTGCCAGCCTGCTGGGCTGCCTTCAGTGGGAGATTTGTTTCTCTCTGTCACTTTGTGGGTTCTGTAGCTCTAAAATTTATTTAGAGTCATTTTTTGCATGTATTGGAGGAGGTGGAGGCTGGAGGCTGGAGCCATGGGGAAGTCTTGTTTCTACTCCACCATCTTGGCTCTGCCCCCACTCTGTGGTATTTTTTGCTTCTTCAGGAATGGTGTCAGGGTGATAGAAAAAGAGGCAGAGGGAGCCAGGAGTAGTCCAGTCTTTAGCATGTCTATAAGTATTACCACAACAGATGATAATCACAATTTAAGGTCCTTGTCCACTATCTTGATAAGTAGAAAAGGCTGGAAAGAATCCTAGACCCACAGCTGGAAGGAATCGGGTCTAAAACTAGCTTCATTTTATAGGTTCAGTGAAGCTGTCTCCCACACTATGGGGCTCTAGACATCTCTAGCCTTACCACCACCCCCTACTGTTATTCAAAGGAGACTTTATTTCCTGCCAGGAGGTGAATCAGGAGATTGGGACCAGAAGTTTGGTCACTGCTTTCCTCAAAGAGAGGGGGTGCTGGGCTAGAATTACACCTATCTAGTCCCTTATATTATTTATCTAGGGGATGTAGTTTTCAGATTCAGGCTAAAATTCTGATTGCTATTTATTATAGGGGGAGGTAGGACCCCAAGCCTTATATCCCAGGCTTGAATCCCTTCCCACCAAATACCATATCCACAGTAAATACACAGAACAAGAAAATGAACCCATTTATCCAGGTTGATAACAAAACAGATGTCAGAAAGTATACATAGAGGAATGTATGCTGGACAATACAGAGTGAAGGACCTCTCCCATTGGGAGTGAGGTCACTCAGCTCAAACGAGAGAGAGACCCAGATTTTATCCAAGAGGAAATTCTCCAGAGTCTCTAGTAGAGCAATTTGAGGATGGGAGGAACATGATGGAGACTGACAGTTCTTCCCTTGGTATCTTCTTTCCTATTTAATTCTCCCTCCAGCAACCTGAAATGCATTTGTCATTGTTCTTCCTTTCTCTCTCAAAGCTGGAAACCAGAAGCTCTCAGTGGGACTACAAAGCCTGAAGATGACAGAGACTGAAGTTCTCCTCTTTCCCACTCTCACCAACTTCACCTTACCCTTCATGCAGGCTCAGGCATTACATTTCACCAATGAGGAGACAGTCCTATACCAATGGGCTTTGGGACTCAAGTTACACAGATGAGAAAACTGAGGCCAGTGGCGGGGAAGTGACTTTGAAATGAACAGGTTATACAGGTAGAAAGCATCATCATTGCTATTCAAACCCATATCTTCTGAGTCCCAAATTATTCCTTTCATCTTCAGAGCTCTGGCCCTAGTGATTGAATGGGTGCCATCTACCCACTATATCAAACCACCAGGCCATGCTTTGATTCCTCCTCCAGTCACCCACATGGACCACCTTGACATCACTCTACCCTTCCACTCAACATTTTCTGCCTCCCCAGAAACAAAGTCCTTTCCCTAGTCATCTCTGCCCTATATGTGTTGTCCTTTCCATTAGAATGCAAGGTCCTTCAGAACAAGAACTGACCATGTTTAGTCTCCCTAGAATTTAACACAGTACCAGGCACGCACTAAGCACTTAATAAATGCTCATTTATTCATTCATTCCACTGAATCATGTGGTAAATGAAGCCAGAAGATGTAGAAAACTCACAGCTAAAGAGAAGCAGGTGAGTGAAACAGGTAGAGTGCTAGCCTGTAATTAGGAAAATCTGAGTTCACATCTGACCTTTGATGCCTTCTGTGTGACCCTGAGCAAGTCACTTCCCTCTCTGCCTCTGTTTCCTCCTCTGAAAACTGGGGATAATAACAGAGCCTAAGTCCCAGAGTATTTGTGAAGAAAAAGTATAATATTTGAAAACTGCTTTAGAAACCTTAAGTGCTACATAAATTCTGGTTATTATTATTATTATGAATGGATGGTTTACAGATAGTGAAGCTACCAGATTAAACTCTAATATCACAGTCCTGCATGTACTTATAGAGGAAATGATAATGGCCCCAAAGAAAACAAGATGGAGTGACTAAAGAAGACTAAGAATACACAGAGAAAGTTCATGCTGAAAGCAATGCACTTGTAGAGTGTTGTGGCTTGATTGTCAAGGAATCTGAAGGAGAAGAAGCTACCAAAGGCATGGAAAAAAAGCTTAGGCTTTCAAATGATTATGGATCCCCCTCCACAAACAAAAAACCCAATAACTATTGACCTATTTCTTTTCCATCTACATCATGTCTTATAAGAAAAATTTACTCACCTATTGAAAACATCCTTTACAAAGATAGTAGAAGAGAATAGTAAGGCAGTATTCCACAGCAGACCACATATTTACCATCATACAATTGATGGAAATGTGTCAAGAACCCAGCATCTCACTATGACTATTGTTGATTGACTAGACAATGGTATTTGATTCAGTCAATCAAAATACTACCTTAAAGGCTTCCAAGAGGTGTCTTTTAGGCACATATCAAAATTAGACAAGATGCTTTGTAAGTGCTAACAATCTTTTACATTCCCACTCTGATCATTAATATCAAATGAAGCATGAAATAGAAAGAGATATATTTGTCAAAGATGTTTGCTACTGTCATGGGAGAGATATATCCAAAGTGAAAAACAATTCCTTATAGATGGTGAAGTCCTCCAGATTTTCCTCTTGGTGGATGGCATTGTACTGATTACATCAAGCCCCAGAACACTGCACAGACTTCTAGAAGAGATCCCTCCAAAGAATTTGTCCTATCTACATAGGGAAATCCAAGTGGATAAAGAATGCCTCTTCCCTAGACTGCAATTGGATGGACAATATCTATAAGGGCACATCCATCAGGGTATATATCTTGGTCAAACATTGCAAATGTCCAATGAGCTGCATCCAGAATTGAAGATCAGACCCAGTTGCCTTTGAGAATTGAAAGTTCTCTTAATGACCCAAGCTTCTCCCTGAAACAAAGGCCCATCTTACCTGCATTCTTCAGGTGATGTTATATGACAAACTAAAAAGACCACAGAACTAAAGAAGTAAAATTGAGGCTATACATCCCAGTGGGTGAGAAAGGGATGCAGGCAATTACACATTAACAACAAGCAACTATGAAGGCAAACCAGAGGGAGGCACAGTATCAAAGACATATATGATTGAGAGGGAAGATGGGTTGGGAGATGACCCATGGCGAGTTACGTGCCCTACTGTTTTCCTTGCAAAGTCAGGAGCACTTAAGAAAGGCCTCCAGCATGTTGAATGGCCTTGAAGCTGAACAGGTATGGAGGGGCTGTGATCTACATCATTGGAGGGAATACCCACATTGAAGAGATCCTAGATGATTATATGTGGAGTGTTGGGGAAATTCCTGTGCTGAACACCTGATGCACATTGGTGATCCCTCTTTAACTCTGGTATTAAAAGATTGTTTGGAGGCACCAAGAAGTGAGAGCAATCAAGTGATCAGAAATCTGGCACTGTGTTAGGTTCTGTGTTCTAAAGTTGAAAATGAAACAGTCTTTGTTCTCAAGCAGCTTATATTTTATCAGGGAAAAAACAGATGCACATGTAAGCAAACACAAAGTTAAAATAAAGAACACAAAATAAGTTATGAAGGAGGGTTCCCCTTGCAGCTGGAGGGATCGAGAAAGTCTTCACATAGGAGGCAGCTGGTGACCTAAGTTTTGAGGGACACCCACTGTCTTCTCGTGTTTTCACACCTTTTCCCTGACACAGTCCACTGAAACAGCCCAACAGCCTATGCACAAGTACCTCCCAATTCTGACATTCTGTGTTGTCAGATGTTGTCAGATCCCTAGTTCTGAAATTCTTTCTAGCTCTGACATTCTGTGTTCTGCATTCTAATCTAATTATACAGTGCCTGGCTCATAGGAAGAACTTAATAAATGCTTAATCTAAGGGAACTTTCAGGCTCTGAAAGTCTAAGAAATACAGAATCATAGAATTTCTAGACTGCCAACCCCATCTCTATCCAATAAACATTTATTAAGCAAACGGTGAGTAGAATTCTGTACTCAGCAGTAGGGGAAGTCCATAACATTCACAATGTTTTCAGCACCCTCCTTATGCTAGGGACAAATGGGGGAGTATTAAAAGAGGGAGAGGGAGCTAGGTGAGGCAGTAGATAGAACACCAGGCCTGGAATTAGGAAGACTTTTCTTCCTGAGTTTAAATCTGGCCTCAGATACTTAATAGCTATGTGACCCTGGGCAAGTCACTTGATTCAGTTTCCTTCAGTTTCCTCATCTGTAAAATGAGCTGAAGGCAAACCATTCCAGCATCTTTGCCAAGAAAACCCCAAATAGTGTTATGAAGAATCAAACACGACTGAAAAATGACTGAACAGCAGCTGGAGGAGGGAGAGAGGTTTCCTCTGAATTCATTCAATCTGTCCATCCATCCATCCATTCACCCATCCCTCTTTCTTTTTTGCTATGGTCTGTCTGTACCCTGTTTCCCCTCACATTTTAGGGTCCTCTGGACCCAACCAGGAGGGTACAGTCACCTCAGCTTTTGCTGAAGAGTGGGAGACAAAAAGAACTGTCACCAATAAGGGCCTCTCTTCCCAGTCCTCCCTTGTTGAGGGAAGTTACAGGGATAAGCTGGGTCCAGAGAACTGGTGAATGTGCAAGGTGACATCTCCCCCCATAAAAAGCAGAGTACTCTACTCATGCTCTCTCCAGGGGCTGCCATACTGAGGCAGACACATGGATACAGCACACGCACACACACAGAGCTGAGAAGCACTGAGAGAAGATGAGAATTCTCATGTAGTGAAACACCCAGATCTTAAGAAGGGGGAGAAGCCTTTGATGATCTCTGGCTGCTCCTTCCCCTTGGTGTCTCCTTGGATGCCTTCATCAATAGGGATTGATGCTTACCTCAGGCCATGAGCACTGGACTTGGAGTCAATCAGACCTGGGTTTGAATCCTAACGCTGCTGATAACTGTGGAACACTCCTCAAGTTACTTTGCTTTTGAACTTCAGCTTCATTATTTGCAAAATGGGGATGGTAAGCCTTGAACCGTATGGTGGATGTGCTTTGTACACCTTAAAACGTTATGAAAATGTCAGCTATTGTTATCTGTGGAATCTGGAGGCCTTAGCCCTGGAGATGGATTTCAGCACATCGAGGGTGGACAGCTCCAAGAAAGCTTGGTTCAGCTTTGAATTGATCCATTTCATTCAACAAGTACTTGTTGCTTCCCCGGCATTGGCGAGGGGTTGCTGCTGAGCCATTCATAACAGGAGTTAGAAAATACCCACCAGTTCCAGGCTTGCAAGAACGGCCGGTACTTACCTGCAAGGTTGTTTGAAATTCCTGACTGAAGGGTGAGGGTTAAGAGGTGGGAGGAAGGGGAAGGAGCTAGAGAAGACAGGTAGAGGGATTGGGGGGGAGGGGGAGGGGGGAGGGGGAGAGAAGGTGTTCTTCTAGAGCATCAGCTGGCTCAGATGGGGGGAGGGGGCCGAAGGCGGGAGAAGTGGAAAGAGGAAGGAGAGGAAGGTTGTTGGGTCAGAGAGTCAGAGCCCACTAGGTGGGCCCGCCATGTTCTTCTTCCCGCCTGGGAAAAGTGAGATTGCGTGTGGCTCCCTTGCTCCCTCCCTCTCTTGCTCGCTCGCTCGTTCGTCCTCCCGCCCGCCTGTTCTGCCCCTCCCCACGCCAGCGGCCGCTGGGCGCCTTGAAGCCTTGAGTCTGAGACTGAGCGTTGAGACCCGAAGCCAGCCACCTGGACTGCCTCCCCTGGGCAGTCCCCCGGGCTTGGCCCCCTGCCCCCGCCACTGGCCCATGCTGGAGGAATGATTTCTTCCGAAGCTAGCAGGGTGGGGAGACCAAAAGCACAGGATTGGGGAAGGCACAGAGCCTAGCCCCTCCCGTTGCCTCCACTCAAGAAGCCCAGTCCAGGATCTCCAAGCGGGTTGAGAACCTGGAGTGAAGCCAGACTCCTGCCTATGGTGGACTTGATACCTCAAGATTTTCCCTGCCCCCAATATCTGGCGATCTGCCCTCCTCATAATTTCGTCTGTCTGTCTCCCCCAACCTACACCCCCTCTCACTGCAAAGTTTGTGTCCTAGAAGGGGAGGCGTGCAGGCCCCCCGTCCCGGGGATGCTTCTCCTCTTGACGCTGTATCGCCAGTCTTCCTCCCTCCAGGGTGACCCCCGCCCCAGCTCAGGACCCAGCTCCAGCACCTCCCGGTCCGGATTCCTGGCTCCAGGCAAGTGAAGGAAGCGGATTTGGAGGGGAAAGCTGCGGGGGTTGGGGGGGGGGGGGAAGGAGGGGAGAAGCTGGGACGATGGTGCAGAGGCGAGGGCAGTGGGGAGAAAGAGGGAGAGTAGGGAGAGATAGACCAAAAACGACAAGCCGCAGGCGGCGGCGAGGGGGGGGGGGGGGTGTCTCGTGGTGACGGAGAAACAGACAAGAGGGGGAAGAAGTCAGAGACACATAAAGCCTGGTAGCTAGGAGATGCCTTAACTGGACTGAGCTCTAACCTCTGAGCTCTCTCTGGACTCCGGGCTCTGGGCTCTAATTTCTCCCTGGGCTCTGATTTCTTAATGGGCTCTAGGTTCTGATCGGGGCCACCTGTTGAATGCATGGCGTTACTCCCCCAGGGCTGAGGCTCGTTCCCTGCAGGACACTGATTTGGCATGACTGGGAGGGAGAGGGTAGAACTATCCCAGATGAAGGCAGACCTCAGTTTAAGCAATCCCCCAAGTGGAAATGCAGCCCCGACCTAAGGATCTTTCACTTTGCAAGAGCACCCCACACCCACTTTCCTTTTAAATAGCATATTCTACCACAAAGGGGAGGGGCAGCCTTTGGGTTTATCAGGTCCTGAGTCCTAGGATCTGCCAGATGTCTAGAGCAACTCTGACTCTCCATACACCGTTCCTCCCACCCCACCTCCACCCCCACCATGTTCCCTGTCTCCTTGTATCAGTATTTGGAAATGGAGGCTGGAGTTGGGAGGGATACTAAAAGACCAATCAGTCCAGTTTTCTCTGCCCTCCCCCTCATTGTAAAGATGTAGGAACTGGGGCCCTTGAACATATTAGATGATTAATAAGTATTTGTTAATTTGATTTCCATCCAATAAGTGTATAAAGCCCTGTCTAGCAATCAATGGGAATTTAATATATGTTTGTGTGTGTATGTACACACTGCCTGATGTATGTACATATGGGGGGGAGAATATACATATATATGTGTGTGTGTATGTGTGTGTGGATATGTGTGTGTATCTGACTACCAGCTCAGAGGCCTATTCCCAAAGTGCAGTTGCTTCATGTGTCACAGTCATGGAGGAACTGGTGAGCTTGCCCTTACTGGGTCTACACATTTACTTTCTAACTTTAGCCAGGCCCTCACTTCTGAATAGCAATACTATTTCTTCACTGATAGACTCTCTTCCACTCCCCATGGTGGCTATTGTAAGACTTATATTCAAGACTTATATTCATTCAAGACTGTTTTGGATGCTCTTCTCTCTACTTTCACTCAGTGACTATAAATTCCCATTAATTCAACTCACATCTCTCTGCAAGCAACTCCGAGATCTAGCCTCAGCCTCTGTCCTGAGTCTCCTCAGTCTCTCTTCCACATTTCCACATTTGGATAGACCTAACTAGATATCTCAAAGGCATTTGAAATTCAATATGTCCAAAAGAAAACTCATCATCTTCCTCTTTCTACCTCCAACCCAGCCCTTTCTGAACATCCCTGTCTCTGTAGGGGGCACCACCATCCTTCCAGTCACACAGGTTTGCAACATCAAAGCCCTCCTTAATGCCTTGCTCTTCTTCACCCTTCCCTTTTAACCCATTGCCATGTCTTATGGATTCCACCTCAAAAAATAATAAGGTTTAGAGCTAGAAGACCCAGAGATTTTGAGCGAATTTCACTGGGTCACAGAGGAATATCTAAGGCAGGATTTCAACTCAGATCTTCTTGAATCCAAGTCCAGCACTTTGTCCATGTAGCAGTTTCTCATAGGTTACACAAGTAGTAGAGCTAAAATTCAAAGCCAGGACTTCTTACTCCAAATTCCATATCCTTTCATTTAAACCTACCTCCACAATCTATCTTATATCTATGCCCTTCTTTTCATTCACACAGCCATCACCATGGTGCAAGCCCTGGTCACTTTTCCCCTAGACTATTACAGTAGCCTCCCTGCTTTCTCTCCCTACTCCATAGGGTTGCCAAATTGATACTCCTTGCTTCTTCTGTTTCTGCTTCTCTTTTTTAAGTAATTAAGGTTAAGTGACTTGCCCAGGGTCACACAGCAAGTAAGTGTCTGAGAATGGATTTTACCTCAGGTCCCCTTGACTCCAGGGCTGGTACTCTATTCTCTGCACCACCTAGCTGCCCCCCCCCCCCAGATTGATATTCTTAAAGCATGGATCCAACCATGACATTCCCATGATTAAGAAGGTCCAGTGGCTCTCCATTGTCACAATATAACCCTGTAAGTTACAACATAAACCTCTTTATTTGACTTTTGAAGCTCTTTGCAGTCTGACAGGAGCCTCCCTTTTGAGGTTTAATGTCTATCACTCCCCTTAATGTACTGTCTGTTCCAGCCCCACTGACCTCCTTCTGTTCCCCATCTATGAAATTCCATCTTCTATCTCTGCCCTTTGCATACTCTATCCTCCCTGCTTGGAATGCTCTTCCTCACCCCCCCCCACCTTCTTTAAGGATGCCCTAGCTTTCTTAAAGGCTTAGATCAAGCATCATCTCCAAGAATCCTTGTCTGCTTCACCTGATTGGGAATGCCTTCTTTATTACTGGGTTTTGCTTTTGCATGAATCTATATTTACTTACCTCTGAACATATTGCATCCCCCCGGTAGGATGTCAGCTCCCTGAAGGCATACACAATCTCATTTTTTTATTTGTGTGCCTGGGCAATAGAACGCACTAAGTGGGTTTAGCACTTTTAGTCAATGCTGAACAAATGCTTGTTGGTTGATTGATTGAGTGAGCTCTCTATTTGAGGCCTCCTTTGAAGCTGACATCAAACCATTACTTACTATTCTTTGGGTCCAACAATTAACCACTAGAGTTCATTTATTTGTGCTGTTATCCAGCTCATATCTGTACACTTTGTATCTAATGACAGTAGGACAGACCTCTAGTAAGATGACTCCAAATCTCTATAGCTATATCCAGCCCTAACAGCTCTCTCTCTCTCTCTCTCTCTCTCTCTCTCTCTCTCTCTCTCTCCCTCTCTCTCTCTCCTTCCCTCTTGCTGGATATATCTACCTGGATACAGGAGTGTGCTGAAGTCAGCTTGAACCATCTCTGAGTCAAATGTTCAGTGTGAGCATTTATACCCAGAAATTGGAAAACAATAAAATCAGGGTCTAATTTATTGTTTGCTGGTGGTCTGGACTTAAGAAAGTGATGGAAAATATGATAAAAGGGCAGAAGGAACAGAAATGTGTCCTGTGTTCAGTTGTTAAACATTTACCAGTGCACCTCTGCCTGGATGTCACCTCAAATTCAAAATGTCTAAAAGTAAGCACTCACCCCGAACCAGTCCTTTCTTAAAGATTTCCATTTCTTTCATTGGTGCCAAATTTAAGCTTGATGTCAAGAAAAAAACTTCCTAACTGTCCCAAAGTATAATGAGCTGCCTCAAGAGGTAATGATTGCTTCCTACTTGTGGGGGGTGGGGACAGAATATCTTCAAACAGAGGCTAGACAAGCATTCGTCAGGTGTGTTATAGAGGGGATTCTTTTCATGTATAGGTTGGATTCAATGGTTATTGAGGTAATATTTCCATATCTCAAATTCTATAATGCTAATTAATCTGAGCATTTGCATTTAAGATTTCTTAAGATATGGTATCCAGGCTTTTTGAAATTGTGATTTTGGGGATGGAACCAAGATGGTGGCATAGAAACAGGAAAACTCCATATGCTCCCTCCATGACCACCTCAAATACTTATAAAAAATGGCTCTAAACAAACTTTAGGGCTACAGAGCCCACAAAGCAACAGAGAGAAATAAACCTCACACTGAAGGCAGCCTGGAAGGCCAACAGGAAGGGTCCATCACACCACACTGGGAGCCGAGCCCAGCCCCTGTGAGTCCAAGGTTTTAGCCTCAGGGTGGCCATGTCCAGCCCTGGCTGGAGGGATTTCGGGAGAGTGGATCACTAGCAGCTGTGACAGTTTCCAGAATTATCAGCCCATAAATGCCAAAGACAAAGTGAGAGTTCAGTGTGGACTTTGTGGGAACAGGGGTCTAGGAATGTGGTCCAGCCTCTGCCTCCTGAGGGAGAAGTAGCAGAGGCACAGCAGCCACATGGCTGCTTCAGAGCTCCTGGCCTGCAGATCATAGAGGGACCAAGCAACCAGTCTGATGGGGTAATTGCTCTTGCTTTAGCCTGCTTGGATCTGGATTGCTATCTAGGGTGGAGGTCCTAGGGTGCATGACCAGTGTACAAGAGACAGTGGAGGCTTCTGAGAGGGCACCCAACTAATAGCTCCAGCATTTGAGAAAACCCCAGCAATTTGGGACAAAGCTCTCCTCTCTGGAAGCAGAATTCTACTGTGGCAAAAAGCTCAAAAGTCAAGTAATTGAGTGGCAACAAAAGGAAGCAAAGGAAGCAAAGCAAGCACAGAAATCTGACTCTGGATTCCTTTTTTGGGGACAGAAAGGATCAAAGCATGGAACAGGAGGAAGACAGTGAAGTCAGAACTACTGCACCAAAAGCTTCCAAGAAAACTATGAACTGGTTACAGGCCACAGAGGAGCTTAAGAAGAATTTTGAAAACCATATAAGAGAAGTGGAGGAAAAATTGGGAAGATAAATGAGAATGATGCAAGAAAATCATGAAAAGAGAGTCAACAACCTGACTGAAGAAAATAACACCTTAAAAATATACTAACTCAAAGGGCAAAAGAGACTCAAAAAGTCAATGAGGAGAAGGCCTTAAAAAGCTGAATTTGCCTGATGGAAAAAGAATTTTTAAAGCTCACTGAAGAGAATAATTCCTTCAGAATTAGATTGGAGCAAATGGAAGATAGTGACTTTATGAGAAATCAAGATACTATTAAACAGATCCAAACAAATGAAAAAATAGAAGGCAATGTGAAATATCTCATTGGAAAAACCACTGACCTGGAAAATAGATTCAGGAGAGATAATTTTAAAATTATTGGGCTACCTGAAAGCCATGATCAAAAAAAGAACCTAGAAATCATCCTTCAAGAAATTCTCAAGGAAAATTGCCCTGATGTTTTAGAACCAGTGGGCAAAATAGAGGTTGAAAGAATCCACCAATCACCTCTTGAAAATTATCCCAAAAAGAAAATTCCTAAGAATATTATAGCCAGGTTCTGGAATTCCCAGATCAAGGAGAAAATATTACAAGCAACCAAGAAGAAACACTTTGAATATTGTGGAAACACAATCAGGATAACACAGGATTTGGCAGCTTCTACACTGAGGGATTGGAGGGCTTGGAATATGATATTCCAGAGGTCAAAGAAGCTGGGATTAAAAACAAGAATCACCTACCCAGCAAAACTGAGTATCATGTTTCAGGGGGAAATATGGTCATTCAATGAAATAGAGAACTTTCAAGCATTCTTGATGAAAAAACCAGAGTTGAATAGAAAATTTCACATTCAGATACAAGAAGCAAGAAAAGCATGAGAAGGTAAACAGGGAAAAGAAATCATAAGGAACTTATCAAAGTTGAACTATTTACATTCCTACATGGAAAAACGGTAATTTTAACTTATGAAACTTTTCTCAGTATGAGAATAGTTGAAAGGAATATACATGTTTATATATAAATACATATATATGTATACATACATATATATGTCTATATAGGAGGGTATATGGGTGTATGAACACATATGTGAGTGTGTATATATGTGTACAGGTATACATAGATAGAGGGCACAGGACCAATTGAATAGGAAGGGATGATACTTAAAAGGTGACATGGAGATGTGAGAGAGGAATATGATGAGAGGAGATGGGGAGAGACAGAATGGGGTAAATTATCTCATATAGAAGAGGCAAGGGAAAACTGTTACAATGGAGGGAAAGAACAGGAAGGCAAAAGGGAATGAGTCAACCTTACTCTCATTGAATTTGGCTTAGGGAGGGAATGATATATACACTAAATAGGGTATCTTGCCCTACAGGAGAATAGGGGGGAAGGGGATTAGAGGGGAATGATGGGAGGGATGGCAGGTTGGGGGGGGGGACATAAGTTGGAAGCACACACTTTGAAAAGGGACAGGGTCAAAGTAGAGAATAGAACAGGTGGGGGTTGGGATAGGACTGAGGAAAATATAGTCAGTCTTTCACAATATATCCAACTATGGAAATGTTTTGCGTAGATACACATGTACAACCTATATTGAATTGCTTATCTTCCCAGTAAGGGTGGGTGATGAGGGAGGAAGAGAAAGAATCTGGAATTCAAAGTTTTAAAATCAAGTGTTTAAAAAAATATATTATTTTTTTTACATGCAACTGGGAAATAAGATATGCAGGTACTGGGGCATAGAGATCCATCTTGCCCTACTGGAATGATGAAGGGGGTATGGGGGAGGATATAGGAGAGAGCAGATTGGGGGAGGGGGTATACAATGGGATAATTGTTTTGGGGTGGTGGGTAGGGGAAAGACAGGGAGAAAATTTTTAACTCAAAATCTTGTGGAAATGAATGATGTAAACTAAAAATAAACATAAAATTTAATTTAAAAATTTTCAAAAAATAAAAATTGTGATTTTTTCAGTAGATCCAGTTACTCCTAAATTAACCTTTCTTGATATATTCTCCAATTGTCTTTTTGTCACTTGTTAATTTGTCATTTTCAGTTGTCTTTGATAGTAAATTTTATTCAATTTTTCTAACTTTTGGTTTTGTTATAATGTTTCTTTTCTCGTGGAGTCCTGAAGTTCTTTTTATCCATTCTAATAGTGGGGGGGGAGTCATTTTGGGGGCTCGCTACTTGAGTAAGAGAGAAAACCTTTTGGTCTTAGCTATTTATTCTTCTAACTTATTCCTTCAGGCTTTGATTGATTACCTGGGGTTCTTGTTTCATTTACAATTTTTATCTCTTGCTTCCTTCCTCCCAACGACTATTGTAGTCCTTGTAACAAGTTATGTTTTCCTCTGAGCTTCTGCTGTTAGTTGTTTTGGAATGATTCTCTTCTTCTGGGTTTGTCTCCTGGGCATCTCTTGATCCATCATATTTTCCCACAGCATTCACTGTCTTCTTCTGTTTACATATATCCCTAGCTTCAGTGCTTGACATTGTGCCACAGGCAAACTTTACCCCCTTCTCAACTCTTGAGTGGTGTGGTAGGGCCCTGTTTGGCCCTGACCTCAATTTCCTGGGCTCCTGATGCTTACTGGCTTCTGATGTGTCTATGCCAAGAACACTCGGCAGCTTTCTCTATCTTCAGTCAGAGCTCTACAATACTTACCAGATCTTAGGGTGCTACTGGTGTCTTCACATCACCCTGGGGCATGTTGGAGCAGTAAGTTGACATGAATTTACTAGGCACTTATTATGTGCTAGGCATTATGCTAAGCTCTGGGGATACAATTCAAGGAAAAAAAGACAGACATTCTCTGCCTCAAGGAGCTTACTCTAATAAAGGAAAACAACATTAAAAAGTAGTTGAATGGGATAGGACCAGGAAGAGGTAGGAGAAGGTCCTCACAAGTGTCCAGAGACTCGAATAGCTGGTCTGAAGTCTTTCTTCAAAATGGAGGCTCTGGGAAGAACTCATCAATAGGAAAAGGGACCTACAGGAGCAGAATTGCTAGGTCCTTGGTGGCCAAGTCCGGAGAATGAGAGATGGCTGGTCTGGGGGCCTTCCCCAAAATGAAGGTT